>NC_087491.1:8513106-8816136 GCF_036417665.1 Passer domesticus
CAAGAAATTTCAAACTGTGGAGCAGCTATGCAAAGGACAAACCTTCCAAGGTTTGTGTGGCATGAATAAGACAAAGGGATATTTAGGATAATTTTGCAGCCTGGATTATTAACCCATTTTCCTTTGCCAAAGAGAACAGTTTAAGGTTCTGCTCACAAGGACCTTTGGACTATTAGTTTTGACAGTGTGTTGAGCAAATCGCAGCTGTCAATCAAGCTAATTGGCAATGAATAGTAAATGATTGAATGGAAGTGTTGGAAAAATGGTCTCAGTGCTAAGTGCAGAGCAGGGAGCTGGCTGGATCTCACAGTGGCAGCCCACTGTTATCGTTCTCACCAGCAGCAGTAAATCCTTTCCAATCCTTCCCTAAAACACTTTGTCCATGTAGCCTGTCAACATTAATCCATCATTGAAAAAAATATGGATATAGAAAGAAACATTGCTTTAGGAATAGATCTGTATTTTTGCACCACTTTGAAGTGACCTTCCGGCCATTTGGGGCGTATCTGCTTCAGAAAAATTTGTCTTTTGAGCAAGATTGTATCTTCCTTGGTTTTGTGCTGTGCCAAGTAACGTTATGGTGCCCAACAAATTGGCAATAACCTCTACCCAGAATGGGTACATCATGGGTCAGGCTCTAAATGCCAGAAATTAATCTGTGAAACCTTAGGTTTTCAGTCACACCACGGCTGCCATCGGTTGTGCCTCCCTGACTGAGAGAGGGGATTTCTTGTTCCTGCTCAGTGAACACAAGGGCCTGCCTTTCAGCAGCCTCTCAAGCATTTGATTGTGGTGTATCCTTTCTTTTATGTTCGTTCTTGTTCCTTTTCTGTACTTTTTATTTAATGTTATTTTTTTTTTTCTGTTAGGAACAAGCTTGTTTTTCCTTTTCCACTCCCGAGTGTTTTGTGAGAGACCTTTCACAAAAGGGATATGGATTTTCTTGCCCCAGCAAGCTCAGCTAGTATGAAAATGACAAAAATATGTATTTTTAAAATCATACAAAAAATTAATGTTTGTAACTCCCTGGCTTTGTGTTGTGGCTACAGGGAAAAATTACTGTGTGAGAACTGTGGCGTATGTTGTCAGTTTGCAGTTCTTTTTGTGTCCTCATACAAAAATCTGTTTCTCCTTTGTGTACACTGCCTTTGCCAAAGCTTTGCTATTGTTTTGCAGGAGGATACCATGGAGGTGGAAGAGTTCTTGAAAGAAGCTGCAGTAATGAAGGAGATCAAGCATCCAAACTTGGTGCAATTATTAGGTAAGTGATAAATACCCAGCAGAGGGATTTGAACTAAACCCTTGTGCAGTGATATGGATGTTAAGGAGCAGATAAGCTGCTTACCATACCAAGGCTTTAAATACAGACACTTATTGTCTGGCAAAATTCACAATTTGTACCACTAATACATGATTTTTAATGATCTCGTCTCCCTAATGTTTAATTTGCCAGAGGCTGAAGCAGAAAATTAAGCCCCTCTATTAACCACTTCCAAGCAGAATTCATTCTTTCCACAAGCTCCATTTTTCTGCCTTCTGGAGGTACAAATTGCCTTCTAGGATGAAACCTGAAGATTCACTGATGTTCTCCAACATTCGCTGTCAACTTTCTGTTGTTCCCCAGGGGTGTGCACACGGGAACCTCCTTTCTACATCATCACAGAGTTCATGACATATGGGAACCTGCTGGATTACCTGCGGGAGTGTAACAGGCAGGAGGTGAATGCTGTGGTGCTGCTGTACATGGCAACTCAGATCTCCTCAGCCATGGAGTACCTGGAGAAGAAGAACTTCATCCACAGGTAGGAAGGACAGTGAGCACCCTTGAATCTTGTGCACAGAACAATCCTTGATGTATTTTCCTCCCTTTCAGTGTATCACAGCATTGATTGGTGTCATGTATTTAACACACTAGTGCAAATCTGGCACAGTCTATTAACCTGCCCAAAGGATGGGTTTTCTCTCAGGGTTTTTCTCCTGCCTTTGAAGTAGATGCAGGTGAAAGACACATCAGTATTTTCATGTTTTGGGCAAGGCCTCAAATGTGAATTTAAGCCCAAAGTAGTGGACTTTTAATGGACCACATAAGCCACTTCCTTGTTTCTAGCAGCCTTTCAAACCAGCTGCAGTTGGTGATGCTGGATATGTGCAGGTCCCCACAGCAGAATCACCCTCCCAGCACCGCCCCAGCCCCTGTTCCTTCTTGTTTGGTTCACTTTGTTTTCCACTGCAGGGATTGTTCCATGCTATTGTCCACATTGTGTATTCACTTTAATAAGCATTTCTACTGTCTTAAAAGTCTCAGGGACTCTGACCTTTAAAGTGTGCTGCAATTATGGCTGGAGCTTTGCGTTCCTTGTCTGCAGAAATGGGCTCCTGGCAATGTAATGACACATCCTGCGCCGGGGCTCGAGAGTGGCTGAGCTTTGTACAAGATGCTCTCGGTGTCGTAGCGTGACCTTTCCTGCCCAATTAACTGGAATATGGAATTAGCACGTGGTTTTTTTTTTTCATAGAGACAAATATGAAGATCGTGTGTAAAGTTCTAGGTGCTCCTCTAAGCCGTGAGTTGCCTCTGCTGCTTGAAAGGCCTGGTTAAATGTCTCTATCAGTCAATAAATTGAACAGTGATGCTGCCAATTAAAATTTCCAGCCTTTGATTTGCTCTGTTGAAAGGATTTTGTCCCTTCAGCCTGCAGGAAGTAAACTTTAAAAACTCCTTTGTGTGAATCTCATTTGTCTTCTCTGCCATTCATTTCATTTCCTCTTACTTTTGATGACCCATTTATCTAAAATAAATAGTAGCTTTTTTCCTTATCAGCCACCCCCATAACCACCTACCCAATTATTTGAAGAGTGTTGTCACAATTCACATCCATGGATTCAAATGCTGTGCTCTGACCTCATTTAATGAATCCGGAAGGAGGAGGAATTTGATTATGGAGAGGAGCTTTTATTTAGATACACATTGTAGTAATCAGCATTGATAAGAAGGTACATTCAAAAACACTGTGAAATTTAAATGGGCATCCAGTAAGATGTACTTTTTTTCTGTTTTTTAATTTATTCCAGTTGAGCAGAACAAGCAACAGAAACAGCAGTGTCTGCCTCATATCTAAAGATCTCACAGGAGCTTCCTGGTACAATCAATTTTTAGTTCAATGTGACATAATCTGGAAAAGTGTTTTTAACAAAACCTAATATTATGGGAAATGTGCTTCTGTGCTTTACATTTTTATCCTCCTGAAGCATTTCCAAGGATGCAAACAGCATGTACAAGCCAGGGAAGTGGCTAATGCCACTCTCACCTGCCAGGGTGGGGCCAGTGATGGAAAAAAAATGTGAAGACAAAGTTAAATCTGCTTTTTGCCCAGTCCTTTGAAAATGCCAGCACTGATAGCAGAGGCTCCAGCAGGTTTGCAAAGGCCAAATGCTGTTTTTGAACAAGCTGTGTTGTGAAAGGTGGTACACCTGGGAGGAGGAAGAGCAGGGCTGGGAGCTCATCCTGGTGCTTAAGCAAGGACTGGAAAAGGAGTTCTGGAGAACTACTGGTGTTGGCCAGGGTGACTGAAGTGCCACAGAGGTGGGCAAGAAGTGAGGAATTGAAACTCAGTTTATTCAGTGTTCATCCCAGCTATTGATAACTTGAGCACTGACATTTCTTTGGAATATTTTTATCCTGAGGGTGGCAGCTTTTATTGAAAGTGAGGGGGCTTCTTGAAGCTCTCACTTCAAATTAGAAGGAAAAAAAAAATTTCGGATGACAGTCTTATGAAGATGGAATGAAAAATAACTTTCCCTCTTGTGTGTGTGCGTGTAACTCCAGAATTTCTGTGTAATATTTGGATCAAAATAATCACACAGGCCCAGGTTTCTCCGGGAACAGCAGGCTTCCTTGCTGTCGCTAAAAGTGAGACAGTAAAGAATTCTCATTGCCTATTTTTGCCTCTTCTTTTTAGGGACCTTGCTGCCAGGAACTGCCTTGTAGGGGAGAACCACTTGGTGAAGGTGGCAGACTTTGGCCTGAGCAGGTTAATGACAGGTGACACCTACACAGCCCATGCTGGAGCAAAATTCCCCATCAAGTGGACTGCACCAGAAAGCCTGGCCTACAACAAGTTCTCCATCAAATCCGACGTCTGGGGTAAGAATTTGCATGGGCAAATTAATGCAGATGATAGTCTTCTTTTTCAGGGCTGGGAAATGAGGCTGTTGTGGAACATTTCAGCAGGGAGCAGCAAGTTCTCTGGTTTGAACCACGTTGTTCTGTGAGCTTGTCAGAGTGCAGGAACTAATCTCTGCTTAGGCAGACTCAGCAGAGCACAGAGAATGCTCACCTGATTTTATATATTTGAATTGTTGGCAAATATGAAAAGTAAAGGGTACTGTAGTGTTTATAGAAATGTGTGAAATGGGGCTGAAGTGCACCAGTGCTACTGCCTTGATGGGGTTCTGGCACAGGACTATGAAGTGATACATTATAATATAGCCAAAAACTTTCTAACTACTTCAAGGAGTAAAGAATCTGGTTCATTTTATGTTTAAAAAAATAATTATGTGTGTATCTGTCTAGTGATAGCTCCAAGCTCGTCTTTCTGCATTTTAAAAGAATAATCTTTGGAATGAGATGAGGAGAAGCAGAGGGAAAATTTGATGACAAATGGTTATTGAAGAGCCCTGAAGTGCTGGTGATAAGAGTAGACTTAGCTAAATTGAGCTATATTGTATCAAATCTGACCACAGAAAATCTCATTGTACTTTTGTCAGTACATTTCTTTGGGTTTTATATCTCTGCAATAGCTGTTGGTCAAATTCTCAAAAGTGCCCAGTGACATGAGATAGAAGTTTGTGGAATGTGGTCCCAAAGGCACTTGGAAAATGATATCCTGAGCATCTTCTGTGTGTAAACCAACAGACAGTAGTGAAGCAGAGATGAAGTTTTCTGCAGTTTGGGGGAAAATGTGCAGAGAAAGGTTTTATGTTGAAGAAACTTTTAGTAGATGGCTGATGTAAAATGTTTTGTAGATGGAGGAGGAAAAGCCAAAGCAGGCTCCCAAGGAGTATGTGATTGCTGACTTTGGGTTTCCTTGTGGTGTTGGCTGCTGAGTGTCTGCCACAGTCGTAGGATGTTGCTGTACTGCTGTGGTGGCTGCAGGATCCCTGGTGCCTTTCAGCAGCAGAGTATTTGGGGTGAGGAAAGATCCCAAAGGAATATGGGGTATTTTAGTTGGGGTTAATGTAGCCTCAGGAAGCAGAGTTGGGGCAGTGGACTTTGGGATCTCATCAGAGATCAGCTGTCCCCAGAGGCCAGGGCTGCTGCTGGGCACGCCAGGGTTTAGATGTTTTCACCTCACTGCCTCAAGACAGCAATCAAAGAAAATTGTGCACAGAAATGTCTAATGTAAATTGCCCTGGGTGGCGTTGCCATGTAATGTGATGTGATTTCCTTACTTATGCAGAATTGTAATCGCTTTCTCTTCAGGTTAAGAACAGAAAAGGGTGACTGAACTAATTACATGCAGGTTGTTGAACTGGTGTTGGGTTTATTCTGTGTGCCTGACTCCTGGGTTAGCTGCCTGACCCCGCTGCTGACCTGCATCCCCACTGACTGCTGCCACTTGAATGCCTGTTCCAAGACCCTTTTTGTGCTCTCCCCTTTCCTATTCAGCTTTCCCTGGGCCCAAAATGTCTCACCCTCACCATATCTCATTGGTAGCAACTGCTGAAACTTTCCTCTCGCTGCTACCTCCCAAATTCCCCTTCCAGACCACACTGCAGCTAAACAAGGGCACCCCAAAAACACTGAGCTATTAAAATGTGCGAGTCCTCCAGGGAGAGGTTGCAAATGAGAGGAGCTGTCACACTGAGGGAGCGACTGCAGTGCAGCAGTGAAGCGGTTTCAGCTAATCCACTGTGAAGTCTCTTAATTGTGCCTCTAATAGGACTTGAAGGATCTCAAGGCGTTCGGGTTTGAGACAACTGATACATTGAAAATTAGTCTAATTCTACCCTGTCATATCGCAGGAGACTTGTGTGTGCTGATGGAGAGGCTTGTTACGCTTCTTTCACATTTAAGCTGCTGCTGAGCATGGGAACTGAGCCACCCAGGGCTGGTCTAAGTGTGCAGCACTGTTTGGTGACTACTCCCACTAAACATCCTCTCAAATTCAAGATGAAAACAAAGCTTATTGATTTTTTTTTCCTCCCTCTTCTTTTTTTTCCCTTTCCTCTTGTTCTCTACTGCAGCCTTTGGTGTTCTGCTGTGGGAAATTGCAACCTATGGTATGTCCCCTTACCCTGGGATTGACCTGTCTCAAGTCTATGAGCTGTTGGAGAAGGACTATCGTATGGAGCGTCCTGAAGGCTGTCCTGAGAAAGTTTATGAGCTCATGAGAGCATGTAAGTGTTTCTTAGCCCTGCACGTGCTGCTTTTTAGCTCTGCAAGGGTGCAATAAAAGTGCAGGGGTCTGGCTATGTACCACAAGGCATGAGAATCCCCTGCCAATATCAGGGAAGGTGCAGTGCTGTGTGGAAGTGTTTGGTTAAAACTGCTTTCTCTAGAGGATGAATATGTTATGAAACCAGCTGTTCATCTCTACTGGGAGCCCACAGGCCCAGAGAGGAGATTTGTTGATGATCTCAATGCTTCCTTTGTCTCCTTTTTCCTGACAACTTAAAGAAAAGTTTGTGCTCCAAGGATGAAGCAGGAGCTTCATTTGGCTTCTTGCAGGACTGACTGTGCCTCTTCACTGTGGCCTTTTGGTCTGTGACTCAGTGCCCTGCACTCTTCCCCAGCAGTGCTCAGCACCTACTGTCACACACTGACACCAAAACCTGATTTAGGGAGTGCTGGGTGTCTGCAGCCGTCACTGAGCCAAAGTGGTTGCAGACACTCAGCACCCTGTAAATCACATTTCCACGTCAGTATTTTATCTCAGTGTATTGGAAGGGAACTGTGATTTCTGGCTCCTCCTGGTGCAGGGTACTGAGTGAGTGTCTGCTGCTGGAGGGAAGATTTGAGTGGTGGTGTGCTTTTTTTCAGGCTGGCAGTGGAGTCCTTCTGATAGACCATCCTTTGCTGAGATCCATCAGGCCTTTGAAACGATGTTTCAGGAATCCAGCATATCTGATGGTAGGTCAGGGTCCCTGTTGGACCAGCAATTCCAGGGGTGAGGTCAGGGCTGACTGCATCCTTAACTCTGCTGTTACTCATAGACTGCTTTGCAATGAAACTCAGTCCTGTCTTATACTACCTGGTGTAAATGATGTAGAAAGCAGCTATTTTTTTACATGTGGGTATTTTTTTCTGGGCAAACATCTCATTTTAGAGAGGTGTTTGCCCATTTCAAATGGCCGAACAACCCCAAGGAACCCCTGTTTTGTGTTGTTCGCTTTTCCTTTGTGCTGCTAATTCCAAACAGATCACTAATTTTTTATCTTCAGTTGATTGCAGTGATTGTTTTTCTTCTGTGCATTGCAGAGGTGGAGAAGGAGTTGGGAAAGAAGGGCATGAGGAGTGTAGTGAGCAATTTCCTGCAAGCCCCAGAGTTGCCAACCAAAACGCGAACATCGAGGAGAGCTGCCGAAAGCAAAGATGCCAACGAGGGCTTGGAGACTGCACATGCTCGAGGCCAGGGGGAGTGTGGTAGGTTTTAATTAAAGTCATTATTCCTTCAGGAAATACAGGGGAAACAAAATGCACATCTAGCTCCAGGCCCTCACGTAGGCAAAGCTGTGCCTAATCACAGGTGCCATCTCTCTGTACCAGCGCGGTGTTTCTGGGTGACAGGCTGCTGAGTTTGCTGTCCTGGGTCCAGAACTCCTTTTATTAGTTTTTGCAAAGGTGGATTGTTAATTCTGGAGCCAGATACACGCAGCAGCTGGGAGTGTGAATCCTTAACTGGCTGAGGGACTGGTGATCTCCCTGCTGTTGCATAGAGAAGCCCTTGGAGTTCTTTTAACTTAACGGCTGTTGCCTGCAGCTCCCTAAAGACCAGAGCCTGAGCACAGAGCTCTCTGATCATATCCTCTTCCCATTCCCTGGCAGGAGCTATCTGTGGGATCTCCCACTGCATCTGAGTGCTGGGTAATCTGCTGTGTTCAAGCCACTTTACACTACCACACTGCATAATTTAAAGCAGGGTGATAGCTTGGGTTTAGCAAGCCCCATAAGGGAGGTTTCTTCACTGTTGCATCCTACCAGATTTGTGCTTGCAGCACAGAAGAGTATTACTCTTGGCAGGCACCAAATATAATTTCAGTGAGGGACAAAGAGGTATTTACAGACTCTTCCATAAAATTAAACTTCCAATCAGTTTTTTCAGGCACTTACCTTCCATTCCGAGGTAATAAAAGCAGTGCTAAAAGGCTGAATGAGTACAGGAGATTTGTGTCTAGCTCTATGCTTGAAAAACAAGAATGTAAAATGAAATGCACTGGGGGTTTTTTCCAGCTCCTGTTGAGGCTGCCTCTTCTGACCATTCATGTGACTGACCTCTTTTGTGTAATGTCAGATTCACCCAGTGGTACATGTGTCAGTAACCAAAGTACATCTGGGCAGAGGGGGAGGAAAAAGAGGGGATTTAAAATGTTGGCAAAAGAAAGTATCAGTGACTCAGGAAGGAAGGCTATTTACCATATATAGGAAATATAATTGCCTATTATTACAAGCTTTTGAAGTTAAAATAATTTCATTTAAATACTTGAGAGGTTTGAGAAATTAAAGTACAGCAGGCATAATATGATTTTAACATTATGCTGGGAATCATTTCATTCTTTACCGTGGAAGAAATTTTTTCACAATAAAGTTTTACTGCAATTTCCCTTCCAATTGTCAGTGTTTCCATAGCAAGTCCAGCAGCTGGAAGCTGATCCTTAGTGCTGGCTGCTAGATTTCTCTGGTTTTCTGTTCCTCTACTGTGTCTGTACTCAGTAAGGCCATGCTCTGGCTCTTCTGGCTGTCCAGGTCCCTCTGGGTCCCCTGGGAATGGTGCATCTGCAGTGTTCCTGTGCAAACATGTTGTCTTCTCAAACTACGCAAATATTTTTTTTCAAATTCATTCCCCTCAACCAAAATCCATTCCTCAGCCAAAATCCTACCCATAGCATGATGATTACCAGTTTGTGACTAAGAAGCATCCTTCCTTATGACTCTGCTTCATCTCCCTTCTTGCTGCCTAGTCAAGCTGTAAATGTATATGCTGCCCTGCAGGCATTCCTCCTTTGGATTAGAATGCCATTGGAGTGCCTGGCCTGGGAACGAGCCCCTCTGTCAGTCAAGCACAGAGACCTTCAGGACTCTCTATGAATTTATTATAAACCATTATTCATTTTTAAGTACAGCTTGTAAGTGGAGAGAGGGTCACCCCATCGCTTCCCTCCGCAGCAGCGCTGCTGAAGGAGGCTGGCTCTGCCCCTTTTCTCTGTTGCTGCACAAAGCTGAGCATCTTCTCAGTGGTACAACCTGAGGTGTCATATCTTGATCTCAATTTCTGCTCATGAAACAGTTCTTTGCATTCCCCACAAAGGATGACATCAGGAAAATGAACGAGGAGCCTGGGGATGGAGGTGGGTTACAGAGGTGCCTTATTAATTCAGAGGGTCAGCAATTCAAAAGACAGCAATAGCACAGGGACTAAAGCAAAGGCTGCTTCCTATTTATCTTCTTCACAGTGTGAAGTTTAGACAAATCTCCAGATGTGAGGAGGGGAATCTGAACACAAACATGTAGTGTTTATATGTTGCTCTTCCAGTCAGAAACCCACGGGGAAAGTAGTTTGGCAGCCACCTCAGGAATGAATGGATGAAGGATCATGGACCATGCTCAGTCCAGGCTTGAGTGTGGCTGCACTTGCTTTATTTCTGCTCTGAAGTTGTGTCTGTTTAGAGAACCTGCACCTTTTGGAGGTGCTGCACTGGTTTCATACTGTAAGAAAATGGGTTATTCTGGCTCTTTGAGCAATGCTCAGCAAACTTCCCTTTTCCCTTGCAGACCTCCTGGATCATGAACCTGCTGTTTCTCCCTTGCTCCCACGGAAGGAGAGGGTGGCCTTGGAGAGCAGTTTGAATGAAGATGAGCGGCTGCTTCCAAAAGACAAAAAGCACAACCTCTTCAGTGCCCTGATCAAGAAGAAGAAGAAAACTGCCCCTACCCCTCCGAAACGGAGCAGCTCCTTCAGGGAGATGGACGGACACCCGGAGCGCAGGGCGGGCGGGGAGGAGGAGTGCAGGGATGCTGGCAACGGGGCTTTCATTGCCCCCCCTGCAGACACAGCTGACCCCTCCAAGTTCCAGAGCCCGAGCAATGGGGCTGGTGTCACCAACGGGGTTGTGGCTGGCAACTCTGGGTTCTTATCTCCCCACCTGCGGAAGAAGTCCAGCACGATGAGCAGCAGTCGAGGGGTGGCTGGTGAGGAGGAGAGCACTTCCAACTCCAGCAAGCGTTTCTTGAGGTCCTGCTCAGCCTCCTGCGTGCCCCATGGAGCCAAGGACACAGAGTGGAAATCCGTGACTCTGCCTCGGGATTTGCAGTCCACGGGACGCCAGTTTGATTCCTCCACTTTCGGGGGGCACAAGAGTGAGAAGCCAGCGCTGCCTCGGAAGCGGGCGAACGAGGGCAAGGGTGACATTGCTGTCAGGGGAACAGTGACCCCTCCTCCACGGCTGCTTAAGAAGAATGAAGAGACTGCTGATGATGTGTTCAAAGACGCAGAGTCGAGCCCTGGCTCCAGCCCTCCCACCCTGACGCCAAAACTTGGCCGTAGGCAGCCTGCTGCCCCTCCTTCCTCCAGCGGGCTCCACAAGGATGATGGAGTCAAATCCAGTGCCTTAGGTACCACTGTGATGATGGAGCAAGGTTCTGCTGCCAAACCCAACCCTGCTGGGTTCGTGGGGGCCAGCAAAGCTTCCTCTGAGGAGCCACGCCTGAGGAGGCTCAAGCAGACCTCGGAGTCGGCAGGGAAGGACAAAGGGAAGTTATCGAAGCTGAAACCAGCCCCTCCACTCCCACTGTCTTCATCCTCCATTGCCAAGCCTGGGAAGGTTTCTCACAGTCCCAGCCATGAAGCAGCAGCAGATGTGGTGTCTGGGCCGAAATCCAAACAGTTGACTCAGGTTGGAGAGGCTGCAGGCAGTGATGCTGTCAAGCCAAACCAGTCAGGGGAAGGTGTGAAAAAGCTGGGGATCCCCTCTGTACCAAAGCCACAGTCCTCTACAAAGCTGCTGCTGAGCACAGCAACCCCAGCTGCCTCTTCCTCATCCCTACCCTCTGCCCCAGGCGGGGACCAGGCATCATCCACAGCCTTCATCCCCCTCATATCCACCAGGGTCTCTCTGAGGAAGACCCGGCAGCCCCCGGAGAGGATTGCCAGTGGCACCATCACCAAGGGGGTGGTGTTGGAAAGCACCGAGGCTCTACGGCTCGCCATCAGCAAGAACTCTGAGCAGATGGCCAGCCACAGCGCCGTCCTGGAGGCTGGCAAGAACCTCTACACCTTCTGCGTGAGCTACGTGGACTCCATTCAGCAGATGAGGAACAAATTTGCCTTTCGGGAGGCCATCAATAAGCTGGAGAACAACCTGAGGGAGCTGCAGATCTGCCCCGCCACCGCTGGCAGCGGCCCCGCGGCCACGCAGGACTTTAGCAAACTGCTCAGCTCTGTGAAAGAAATCAGCGACATTGTTCAGAGGTAGCAAGAAACCAGGCTGGGAAACAAACGAGTGAATCAATCAATCACAATGGGCCAAAGCCAGCTGTGGAGAGAGTAACGTGTGGACTGATAAAGGAGAGGGGTGTTCGGGTAGGGCTGTGCCAAGGACGCAGACTGTGAACGGACACCCCAGCTCCAAAGGGCAGGGCTGTGTTCAGGAGGCACTTCCCACCCTCTGAACTCAGATTCCCTGTGTTTCATATACTTGTAATCGTCTTATCTGTGGAGTTCTTGCCTTGTGGACTACAAGTCTAAATGCTGATGTCACACCATGCCTTTTTATTAATATTTTATTGTTCTGGACAGACCGTTGAGGCTGAAGCCAGACTGGTGGACACTGAGATGACCTCCTCCTCAGGAGGACTTTGTACTGCATTTTTATCCCCTTCCTCTGCCCTCCTGTACATGAGGATGAGTGTTTGGATAGCAATATACCCACTGCATTCCTTGGGAGAGTTTGCCCAGCACATGGCCCTGGCCCAAGTCTGACATTTACCTGACACTAATGCAACAGATTTGGTGCTCGGGAGGGAAGGGGGGAAATTATTAATGTAAGGTTTTTTTAGTGACAGAATGCTACAAGTGATGATTGCCCAAATTCTTCCTCTGATTGCACCTGCTACCCTTCGTTTCTGTGTTTTCAGTAGTTTCTCAGTGTTGCTGAGCCCCAGTGAGTTGCTTGGGCTCACAGGCAGCACCCGCTGATGCCTCAGCCCAGGAGCCTGTCTGTGGATCCCCCTCAGCAGCAGAACAGGTCTGGAGGAGGAGTGTGGCACTCTGGTGATGTCTGACACCGATCAGGCTGGTCTTTGGGGTCACAGAGCTCGGGTGGCAGTGGGAAGGGGTGGCTCGGGGTGAGCTCTGAGGCACCACTGTGCCTCTGGCTGAGCCAGCACCCCGCAGTGGGTGAGAGCTGCTGTGTCTCCAGCTGAATTTCCAGCTGTTTGTTTTGTGAAGGGAGATGGAGCCTGGCCCCTGCTCTCCTGCAGAGTCTTTGGGGCTGTGGTGCCTCCCTTTTGTGCCCCTGGAACCCCTGGGAGGAGCTCCAGTGCCAGTCCTCTGGGGTTAAAGCATTCCTGCCTTCCTGCCAGCGTGGTTCCATCCAGCATCAAACAAGGATCTGGGGAGGCTGCAGACACTTCTCTGGGGTGCTTCTCCCGAGGAAACTGCCACAACATGCTGGCAGCAAGACTCCTGGCCTTCCTTGCCAAGGTCCCCTGACCTTCCCAATTAATGCTGGGAACTAACTGTGACTGGTGACAATAGTGAAAGAACAAGGTTTAGGGCTATTAACAGTGCAATTTAACTCCTCTTAACAGTTCCAAACATGAGAAAAACACATTTCCCATTCTCTGTTCCCCTGTAACTCGTGACCCCTCTCGTGTATCTTAAACACTAATTGCCTTCAATTGTATTTTATGCTGTTCTCTTTGGAACTGTTTGTTTTGTATATGATTTCTAGTAGTTCACTCGTGTGTGTTCATGCCACTCCTCGCCCTCACAAACAGCCATGACTTAACATGTGACAAATGTTCAAAAGAAAATACACACTTCTACCACAGGCTGCCTTTAAAAATGTAAGAAAAACCCCAACCCTTGAATTGTCTCTTTCCTGGAGGTACTGTTTTTACTTTGATAACATATTGTGCCACTATATTATACATTTGTATCTTGTTATTACACACTTTTGTAGACTTGTCTTTTTTACAGTGTGTAAATAGCTCTGTCCTTCATCTCTGTGATACTTAAGGGGGTCGTTTCCCCTTTAATTTAGTCCAGTACAGATTGTTTCTGTACATGACTTTCAATTCTTCTCTCTTTCTCTATTTCCATTTTTTTGATTTGTTTTTTATTCCAGTCTCTCTTGCGTAGTATATTTAAAAATAAATCAATGTTGAGGAAAACTCGTGTTTGTCTGTTAGTGAGGCTTTTCCAACCCAGCTGACTCCCCTTGGACTCCTCATCCAAAACCAGGAGTTCTCTTTTTGGGTGGTTCACTGTGACCCTGCAGCACAGTGGGATGGTCCTGTGTTCCTTTGATCTGGCTCTGAAAAGTCAGGAGAGAAGAGAGATGCACAGAGTAAGACTGTGTCATCACCTCTTCTGAATCAAAGACTTTGCTGTTGTTTTCAAGGAGATTTATATCAGAGATTTGACTAAACTTTTCATCTGTTAATGGTTTGTGTTCTGTTATTCAGCTGCTGTTGTGTTTTCCTCCTCCTCCTCTGCTATGAAATGACCCATGAGTTCTCTCCTCATACAGTTCCCTCCCTCATTTCTGGTTGCCCGTTCTTATTTTCTGTTTCCCTTCAGCCTTTCTAGTAAACCTCAGGGGAGGGACATTTCCAGGTACTGAGCAGCCTCTAAAATCAGCCACTGCTTTGATTAATGAAGATGCTGAAGACTAAAAAAGGATGAGAAGAAAAGAAGGGCAGGTGACAGTGTGTGATGTGCCTGAGGTCCCACAGTTCCACAGTGATGTTTTAGGGTTGTAACCCAGTTCTCTGCATTTCTAATCCCCTCAGTAAGTCCCTGGTGGAATCTGTGGCTCCTGGCACTGGGATCTGAGCTGGGGGAACAAGGCTGATGGGAAACCTTGGCCTGCTGTGACAGCAGCTGCATTGGCTGCTGGTGAGGCTGAGGAAGGTGAAGGAGAAGCAGGAGGATGCGCTGGTGAATATAAACTAAATTAATGGCCTGCACTTGGCAGGGCACAGGCACAATAAAGGGGTCTGCAGTGAGCAGGGCTGCAGCACTCTGGGAGCTCTGGGTGGGATTGTGACCAGCACCCTGGCAAAGCTCCAAACTTGGACATGGTGAGGAGCTGAGGGAAGATGGAGAAGCTTCACCTGCCCCACATGCTGTCACTCCTGGTGATTTCCATCCCTGCTGGCTCAGGGACTGGTCTGTGCTGTCGTGGGAAGGCAGAGGCTGGTTGACCTGGCTGGGGAAAGCCCCTGGATCTTTGGTGTTGGGAGTGAGAGAGGGGATTAAAGGCTAAATTTAGCTGAGTACAGTAGGAGTTGATTTAACAGATCGATGCATTTAACAGTTTGATTGCTCCAATTTTCAAGGCTATTGAGCTTGAAAGTGAGAGTGCTCTGGGGGAAAAATAGCTGTGTTTGTGGTTTTGTTTTGGTTTTCGTGTCTTTGAAATTACAATGTTCACTCTTTTAAGTTTTCATTTAATGTCATTTTGCTTTTTGTTGAGAAGTTGCTTGTCACGAGATGTAAAATGTGGTCAGTGTTTTATGCCCACTCTTTTTCTTACAAATCCCATGTTTTTATGGTGAGGCTGGCACGGCAGCCTGGCTGGGCCAGTGGATTTTCAGGTGTGCCAGACCACTGCCTGTGCCCCAGGATGGTCAGGGACAGCCCTCAGCCTCTCCCTTGGCTGACATTCATCCCTTCACAACTGGAAAGAGAGGGAAATACCCTAAGCACAGTGTCACCTCTGAGGAGAGGGTTCCTGCCATCCCCTGTGCACTAAAAGCAGGCTGGCAGCAGAGTGGCACACACTCCTTGTCCCAGGGTGACACCTGGCCTGGGTGGGCTGCTGAGAATGGTGCTCCTGGGTCAGTTCCTGGTCAGTCCTGATGCCCTGGCAGTGCCAGTGCCCCTAAAGCTGTGGGTGAGGACAGCCCTCAGCCATCTCAGTGCTGAGGCCGGGCTCAGGGCTGTCCTCCCTGGCAGTGCTCAGTGCTCAATGATCCAGCTCAGCAGAAAGCTGACCTGCAAACCCGGCTGTGCTCAACGTTTCCCCAGCAATCGCCCCCTTGTTGAGGGTTCTGTGTTTGTCCTGGCATCTATTCTGCTGCAAAGGTCCCACCTGTGCTCCTGCAGCCTGCGTGACCCAGTTATGATGCACAGAGCCTCTTCATGAGTCCCTGGGATGCAATTAACCCGGGCTCTTCCTCTGCAGAGGATCCTTGGGGTTTCTGACATTTGTTGTGTGTTTGTAGTGCTGCAGCTCTGCCCGGGGTGGAGGAGCAGTGAGGGGCAGCCCACGGGAGTGGAGCAGAGAGCAGGGGAGGGCCAAGGGTTGTGCTGGGCAGGGAAGGTTGAGGGGGCTGTTCATGGGCAGTCCCAGCTGTGGTGGCAGTGCCTGCGCTGCTGTCTCACTCCACTGGCCAGAACAGAGGAATCCAGGGCTTGTTTGATCCAGCTCCTTATGGATTGGTGGTGGGTGAGTTCTGAGCTCTCCACCTCTCAGAGAGGTTCAGGATCTGGGTGTCCCCTCGGGAGCTGCTCCCCCATTCAGGAGGAGAGGAGCTGGCAGGGTCTAGCTTCCTGTGGGAGATATCCTGTCCGGTGTTCAGGGTGGGCTCTCCAGCCCCTCAGGGGTTGTTCTTGGCGTGTTCCCCTTTCCTTCCTCCCAGCTACACCCCCAGGCTCTGGGCACTTATTTTCCACTCAGTTTTCCCTCCCCTCCCCAGCAGTAAGCACCAAGGAGCAGTAATCAAGAGCCTGGAATGCTGCTCTTCCCAGGCCCCTAAGGTGTGCTCGGGGGAGTTCAGGGGTGCCATGGCCCCTCACCTGCCCCGTGTCACAGCCTGGCAGGAGCCCCTTTCCTGACAGAGGTGAGGAGGGTGATGGCACTGCCCTGCTGGCACCAGGCTGCCCATCAAGGAGCCCTGAGGCGTGGGGGCTGAGCCCAGCTCTGTCCCACCTGCCAGGTAAGTGCTCCAATTTCCAGTGAGTTCCGCAGAGGTTATTGCACATCAATCAAAGCCTCGCTATGTGAGAGCTTTTATGAGGCTGTTCTGAGCCTGTTCCTCTCCGGGGCTTGAGTGCAGGAGCCCAGGCATCCCCGCAGCCACAGCATTGCCCAGCAGGCTTCCTCTCCCTTCCCGCAGCAGTCAGTGCCACTTTCCCCTGCAATGATCCATCACAGCAAAGCCTGGGATTCACCAGCCCTCACGAACCCAGAGTTACTCCAAAACTCTTCCCCTTCCTCCCTCCCATCCCTCCCCCCGACTTCAGCGCAGGGTAAAATTGATCAGTGCGTGTTTATTGATGGTTTGAACACTCGAAAGAAAGGGGTAGGGGGGGTCGTTGCCATGGAAACATCGATGAAGCTCCGTCTCCGCTGCGCGATGCGAGCGCGGCGCCTGCGTCCGGATCCGAACGGGAGGGGATCCTTCGGTGGGGCAGGAGTGGGGAGGGACGGAGATGGGGCTGGGGGTGCCTGGGGTGCGGGTCTGCGTGGGCTCAGCCGCCCCGAGTGCCCTGGGTGGTCGCTGCTGTGCTCCCCAGAGCGAGATGCTCAGGCTGCAGGGATGCAGGGGAAGGAAATGCCCGTCCTCACCTTGGCAGCCGTCCTCACCTGAGAGTCAAACCTGGCACTCTCTGTGTCCCTGAGCCTGGTCCTGTGCCTCCACTGCTCCCTGGACCTGCTGGCCCACCACTGTTCTCCCCTGGGTTCCAGCTCCTCCATCCAGGCTCAGCCACTGCTCCTGCTGCCAGCACGACTGCATTAAGTGGTCTGTCTGCTTGATGGATATTACAATGCACATCTTGCAGCCTGATTTAAGTTTTTTTTTAAATCTTTTTACTCCCCCAACCAAGTCCTGCCACGGTCTCTGATTTTTGAGGGTGCAATTCAGCGCTTGCAAATCATCTCCAGGCTCATTTTTGTGCCTGCAGTGAAATATCAGCCGTGGCTCGGGGTGTGAGTTGCCATCAGTGCCTGCAGCAGGTAGTTACAGCTCTGATTGCTGGTACCTCTGGCAGGCACAGAGAAAACACTGGGACTGGCAGAGCTAAATCTGCCCAAAAGAGGGGAAGGCAGTGGCTGGGGCTCTTCCTGTGCTGGCTTTTGGGGCTGATGGTTCCCAAAGGTCACTGGTGACTGGAGCAGCAGTGACACTGAGCACCTCCCTTGGTCCTGGCAGGTGCAGAACTTCTTGTTTCAACCCTTCTGCAGCAGCTACAGCTGGGGTTAGGTGGTGACGAGGCCAGGAAGGCGTTGGGAAGGGCCAGGCTGCCAGCAGGAGCTGGGTGGTGACAAGGACATTGAAGGTCAGGCGTCACTCCTGGTGAGGAGTCTGGGGCATGAGCAGGCTGTGGGGCTGTGGCAGGGCTGGTGGGGCCAGGACAGGATTCTGTGCTCGCCCCAGGGGTTGCTAAGGACAAGATTCTCTCAAGCCCTGCTGCTCTGCCCTGGTTTTGCAGGCAGGAGCTGCCTCGGGTGAGAGGCATCCTGACACTAAGCAGAATTTGCTGCCGGAGGGACTTTTCCTTAATAGGCAGGAGAGCAGCGGCTCGGTGGAGAGCTCTGGGGGACCCTCTCCTCCCTGGTGGCTGGCCCTGGACTACAGACAGTCTCTGGGGACTACCAGCACCAGGCTATCCTGCTGTAACCCTCCAGCCCTGCTGCCTGGCCCTCCTGGCACTGCCCATCCCGTTGTGCCAGCCCTGCTCTCTGCCAGCCCTGCAGAGCCAGCCCCAGGCCCTTTCCCCGTGCCCCGGCAAAAGCTGGGTGTGATCAGGGAAGGGGTTTGGTGAGTTCTCCTTAAGGCACCCTCCTCTTCTTCCATTGCATCTGTCGGGAGCAGGGATGGGAGAGCTAGACAACATCTGGGAGTGGAGCAAACGCAGCGTCCCCTCCCCAGGGCACCCCCAGCAGCAAAACCCTTCAGTCCGAGCAAACCCAGGCGGGACAGACGGGACGGGGGGGACCCGCAGGAGGCGCGGAACCGAGTCCGGGCTCTCATCTCCCAAAGCGGAAGGTGAAGCCGCCCTTTTTCCTGTTGTAGCCGTTGAGTTCCTCGGCCAGGTTCCCCAGGGCGCCGCTGCGCTTCTCCCCCGCGCTGGGCAGCGGCTCGGGGCCCCCCCTCCGGCCCGGCCCGGCCCCGGCCCCGGCCGCGCCGCGTCCCCGCAGCTCCCGGGCGATGCTCAGCAGCGCATCCAGCTCCTCCTCGCTTCTCCGGCGCTTCGCCCCTGCCCTCCAGCCGGGACCCCGGCCCTCGGCCGCCTGCCAGCCGGGACCCAGCACAGCCCCCGGGCCGGCCTCTGCCGGCTCCCACCGCTCGCCGGGAGGGAAGCAGGCTCCCAGGCTCAGGAGGAGGAGGCAGGACAGAGAGTAGGGTGCTCTCATCTGGGGGAAGGACAGGAAAGGGGAGGAATGTCAGGGGAGCAGCGAGATCCTGGGGCAGCTCCCCATCCCTGCTGCAGCCCCCCCAAAGCAGCCCTGCCGCCCCTCGAGCATCCTCTGCTCCTTCTGCAGCCTCTGGAGCTCCAGAGAGGGTCCGAGCTCCTCCCTGCCTCCTGGAGAGATGCTGCCCTTCATCAGAGAGGGGCCGCGATCACAAACTGCAGCATCGCAGCTGCCCCGAGGCGAGCGCAGGGATGGGGGCTCAGAGCCGGGCAGGGATGGGGATCCGGGGCTGCCCGCTGGTTCCCAGCCCAGTGCAGGGATGGGGGCTCAGAGCCGGGCAGGGATGGGGGCACAGCCCAGTACAGGGATGGGGCTCCGGAGCTCCCCGCTCCTCCTGCAGGCACCGCGGGAGCATCACCCTGATCGTCCCCACGAGCGGCTCCTGCCCGCTGTGCCCGGGTGACGCAGGGGCAGAGGAAGGTTCTCCACTTTATCCCTGTGCTTTATGGGGCTCGGAGCTGCCCTGGAGAGGGGTCTGAGCAGAGCAGAAGGGAGTGAAGTCCCGAGCCTCGTGCGGTGCCGCGGGCAGGGGGTGATATTGGGGTTGGACCTTCAGCAGGGCAGGGCTGCTCGGCCTCCCTTCCTCCTCCCACAGAGGCTCAGAGAGAGGAAACGGGTTGTACTACTATTATGATTATTATCATTATTACTATTATTATATATTGCCTTAAAAGCTGCTGCGGGTGCTGGGCCAGGCTGTCTGCTCCACACTTGCCCTGTTTCTCACTCCTGCACCAGACCCAGGTGCTCTCAAGCCCCTGCCTGCCCTTCCCAACACCCCTTAGCCCAGAGGTTTCACTTCAGGCTTCTCCCCAACCTTTGTCACACCTTGCCTCTGTTCTGCTCTCTCCCTTTTTGCACCCCGTTGCCCGTCGTGGATCCAAATTTCTGAGTCCCATCCTGGGGTCAGGGGGTGCTGGTGGGTCCCCAGCTGCTTCCCACCAGCCTTTGGCTGCTCCCTGGCTGTGCTGCCCATCGAGGCAGGGGACAGACAGACAGACAGACAGACAGACCCACGGGCAGCAGTCACTTACCTCTGCTTACCTCGGTGCTGCCCAGTGCTGCCACTCCTGGCACCTCTCTGCCCGCCCTGGGTCCGGTTGAGCGGCCAGCTCTCCTTGGGCCATTAAATAGCCACGGGCAGTGATTGCCATGTCACCCCCTGGGCGTGTGGCCACGGAGAGAGGAGGGTGGGATCCTCGGGGAGGGAGCTGGAGAGGGGACGGAGGGGACAGGGGTTGGTGGAGCTGCCACAATGGGAACGCGGCAACACCGCTCATTAACGCGCCGCCTTTGTTTGCTGCTTCATTTGGAGCAGCAGCTGGGAGCTGGCCTTGTGTCCCTGGGAGCTGTCAGGGATGCTGCTGGGGTGGAGGGTCTCAAGTGTGTCCCCTCATCTGGCTGGTGCAGCTCTTGGGGGTCCCACCCGTCTGTTTGTGTGCACAGGCACCACTGGAGACCCCAAACCCGCCCAGGGCCTGGCCCCACATGGACATGCCCAAGTGCTCCCACCCTCCCTGGTCACCACACAGCCACCAGTGCTGGAACATGGTCCCCAAGGCACCCTGCTGTCCCCTCCAGGTCTGTCCGGGGCTGTGGCAGTGCAATGTGGGGTGGGCAGCAGGGAGGGACTGGGGACATCACTGGGTGCTCTGTCCGTCGGGCACAGACACCTGCACCCTCCCAGTCCCAGTCCCAGGGCCACCCCAAGGTCCTGCAGGGCCTTGGTTTGGGCTGGAGCCCTGGGGAGCCTCCTCAGCCCCCCTCCTGTTTCACAGAGTGGTTTTGGTGTGGCGGGCAGGTCCCCAAGGGTGCTGTGCCCTGAGCCTGGCACGGGGAAGGAGCCATCCCCAGCAGAGCAAGGAGCTGCAGTGACTCAGTGTCACTCCCCTGCTGTCCCTCTGGCCGTGTCCCCGCGCTGTCACAGCTGTCACACGGTGGGTAACGATGAGATCCTTTTATTAAGGAGTTTAGAAAGTCCACATGTACAGCGTTGGACACACTCACACACGACCTAGACTTCACAGCACTGCTACACACCACGGCCTGGCCCAGGGCTTCTCTGGGAAGGTCCATGGCCACATCCCAGACCCCCAGCCAGCCCTGCCCTCCCCTTCCCAGGGAGGTGTCACCACGGATGGGTTTAACCTAATCCGGGGCCATGGAGCAATGCATGAGCTCTTGGGAATAATCCTGGGAAATCCTGCGCCTTGGCATGGATTAAATACCTCTCGTGCAAGTCAAAACAAATCTCTGGGGGGTCCTGGGTGACACAGGCAGTTACACAAGGATGTGCTACCAACAAACCAATGTACAGATTTCCCTCCCTGGCACGGCAGAACGCCAGTGGAGGGGTCTGGGGGGGATGAGCCTTCCCACCTGGCACATGGTTCCACGTGCATTCCTGCCCAAAGCACCAGAAAACCCAGCTACAGCTAATCCACCAAAATAACTGAGCGGAAATAAAGGTGGGTGCAGGCAGGACCCTTTCCAGAAAGGTCCACTGGAATGCAGGAAGCTCCTTGGAAGCTGTCAGGGCTCCTGCTGTTGTGCTGAGAAATGCCACTGCTGAGTCCCCCCAGTTCCCATTGTTCCAGAAAGCCCTGAGCAGCTCTGGGCATGGATGGAGTGTGCAGAGCTGAGTGCCCTTCACTCAGAGCTCTCCCTCAGCTGAGGGCTCTGAAGGATCTCTCTGGCAGAGCAAAGAGCTGTGGTGATCCCAGTGCATCGTTTGTCCATTTCTCTGCCAGGGCAGACAGACAGCCACTCACCCAGCGGGTGAGAGATCTTGTCCAGCACAAGATCCGAGGTGGGGAAGGCTTAAAAAAAAGAATCACAGAGGGAAGTACAAACCTGGCACAGTTGGGACGCTGAGCCTTTGATCTCCCCGTGCTTTAAGCTCCCCTGGAAATGGAGACAGGGAGTTTTCCTCCCCTCCTCAGTCCATCTGTCTGTCTGATGGCGTTCCTTGGGGCAGGGCTCTGCTGCAGCACAGGCAGAGAATGATGTAAAGGGTGGCAGAGTTCTGTCCATCCCCTCCCCTCTCCATCCAGAGTCTGCTCACATTTGGTTCTCGTTTTTTTTGGACAAAATCCCCCATTTGAGTCCTTCCAGGGAGCCAGCAGGAGACATCAGTCCCACAGCCCATGGCAGCTCCTGCTTGGGCCGGCTGGTGCTGCTGCCTGGTTATCAGGGCCCTGCAGATGCTAAGCCCCACTTGGGGCTTCTCTTTTGCAAAACCTTAACGGGATTTGAGGAAATGAAAGGCTTTGGATATCTGCAGGTGCCGAGCCAGCACTGCAGCTCAGCCGAGGTGGGAATGAACAGGGGTGCCCAGGCCAGCAGCGAGCAGAGGGAGCTCACTGGGAGATGTGGCTGAGCTGCCCAGAGGGTTTGGGGAAAGGTCACAGCTTTTGGATGGTGAAAGTTCAGTGTGAATCCGAGTGGGTCTGGTTGGGAGGGAGGGGCTGTGGAATGCAGGCAGAGCTGTGTTGGGAGGTGAGCCTTCCTCGCCTCCTCCTCTTCCTTGTGCTCCCTGCTCCCCCAGCACTGCCAAAACAGCTCCATGCCATGCTCAGTTCTGGGTGTGCGTCCTTGCAGCGCTGCTCTGGCTCACTTTGGGGAGTCCTGACCTGCTGGGGGGCTCCAGGAGTCAGGACAGGGACAACAGGGACTGAGGAGCTGGTGGTTGTCCCTCCCCAGCTGCGTTGCCCTTGCAGGGGCAGAGGAGAGCGTTCTGCAGTGCAGAGAAGGAGTTGCTGGCACGGTCAGGCTGACCCAGCCGAGCCCCCCATCACCAGTAGCACCATGGGGGGAGCTGGAGCTGTGGAGCAGCAGCCTCATCCCACTCCTGGGGGTTTGGGGGGCCTGGGGCTCCCCATGACAAGTGTCCCCAGCCCCTTGCCAGCTTGGCAAGCCCACTGCCAGGTGTCAGTGCCCAGAGCAGAGGTGACCAGAGGTGCTCAGCCTGCCTGGGCTGCTGCAGCCCTCCCTCCCTCCTTCCTTCCTTCCCTGCAGGCAGCCCCTTCCTTCCTTGCAGGACCCTGCTGGGCACCTCTGCCCAAACACCTGCATCCTCTCTGCCCCAGCCACGAGCACAGGGTCACACTCTGGCCAGGACACCTGCTCTGGCTGCAAGGGAGCCACGGTAGAGGAAGGCAAAGGTCTGGCAACATCTGTGGGTGCCATGGGGCCAAAGCCACCCTCACTGGCAGCAGATGCTCCCCAGGGGCCCCTCAGAGGTGGGCAAGCCCTCGGAGAGGACGGGGAGGATGGCAGCTGAGGGAGTGGGTCTGCAGGGTGCTGGGGAAGGGCAGGGGCCGGGCACGGTGCGGGGGGCTCATGCCATCAGCTAATTCTCCTCCCGGATGGGCCGGATCTTCATCTCGGTGAACTTGAGGGAATACTGCCAGCCGGTCCAGGAGGACCACTCGATGCCGTCGGCGTAGGAGCTGTGGTGGCCCTTGAGGTACTGCCCGTTGAGGTTGGACGTGTGGCAGTTGCGGTACCACCAGGCGCCGTGGTAGAAGGCGGCGCAGTTGTTCTCCGAGTGGTCGTTGTCCAGGTCCTTGGTGGTGAACTTCATCCCGTTGTGCTTCAGGAAGGAGTCACCTGTCCCAGGGGAAAGGAATCCTGATGGGCAGGAAAGGAATCCTGATTCCTCCTGCCCTGCCCCGTGGGGTTCTTCTGGCCACCCACCCCAGTGGGGCTCCAACAATGGGGCTCCAACCTCACCCCTCCCCATCTCCCCAAGGCCGCAGGGATGCAGCCAGTGCTGCTGCCAGAGGCCACTGCAACACCCCAGCGAGGAGATGGGGTGAGCACCCCGTCCTTCTGCCCACCTGCTGTCCCCGAGTAGTCGGCGATGCTGATGGGGTACCCGTCCTCCTCGGGGTCCACAGAGAACAGCCCCACCCCGAAGCTGCCGTAGTGGGCGAAGGCGGTGCCGTTGTCGAAGTCCTCCAGGTCGATGCGGAGCTCGTAGCTGCCCTGCACCGTCAGCAGGTGGATCCTCTTCAGCCCTGCCCGAGGGAAAGGGGTCAGTGTGGGGATCCCACAGGGATGGGGTGCCCCCAGCCCATCTCTCCCAGCCCCTGGGTGCTGTGCAGGGGGGTCTCGGTGTCCCCTCCGTGGCAAAGAAACCCCAGGGGAGCGCAGGCTTTGCCAGCAGCCAGCAGTGCCCCCACACACCTAACCAGTGCTCTCCTGTCAGCTTCCCAAAGCCGTCCCGGTAGGCTTCCCAGCCACGGAAGAAGTTCACGGAGCCGTCCTCCCGCCGCTGGAACACCTGGGGACACACACAGAGCATCAGCTGCGGGGCTGCTCCAGCCTGCGCGCCCCAGGCACCCCCTGCTGCCCACCGAGCTGCCCACCCCTCCCTGACACTGCCTAATTAGCGGCACAAATTAAACCCTGTCGGCTCAGTGATTGCACAGGGATGAGCTCCCCGGGGAAATGCTCCATCCCAGGGGTGGGCGAGTCAGGCAAAACCCGTCACGGGATCCTCTGTCTGGAAATGTGAGTGGAGCTGAGGAAACCTGAAGCTCGTTGGGAAGTGGTCGGGGTCCCTGCAGTGGTGGGCACCCTGCAGCTGCCTCCCAACAGCCGGGTCTGCTCCTGCCCGGGGAGCAGAGTCAGGAGGGCACGGCCCCAGGTCTGTCCTGCCCTGTGAGCTCTCCTGCCAACAGTGGGTGCTCAGATCTGTGAAAACCCAGCGGGGCTGATTTCTTCCTCCTGGATCTCCTTGCTCTCCTGGGCAGGCACCCCATTATAAAACATCATCTCTGTGACAGCCTCATTAATCTCCCAGAGAAATTAACTGTGGAGCTGCCTGCTGACGGCCCTGAGCCCTGCAGAGCCCCCGGATCCCAGCCAGATCCCAGGGCTCAGTGCAGCTTTTCTGCTCGGAGCCTTTCCCTTTTCTCTCCCATCTGCTCATCAGCCCGTGTGCCCTGTGTGTTTCATCCCCTTTTATCCATACTTTTTGGGTTTGATTTATTGACAGCGATCCAGAAAATGCTGCTTCATGCCCGACCATTTGAACTTAATTAAGCCTCCAGCTCTGGATTAATTGCATTAAAGTTGGCTGAGCAGGTCTGCCCCGCTCCCACTGAGCTCTGCGCTGCCGAGGCCGTGGTGGGGACAGCTGGGGTGACTTAGGCAGAGCCCTCCCAGCCTCCGGCAGCCCCGGGGCCAGAGCACCCCATCTTCAGAGCTGGGCTGTGCTGCCCAGCCGAGCTTCCAGCACCCCAGGACTGGGGAATGGGGATGAGCCCTGAAGTTGGCTGGGAAGCCTCCATGCTTTGCTCCCCCGGCTGCTTCTGCCCTCCCACACAGGGTTTCATCCTGGCGTGTGAAGCAGAACCTCCTTGTGAACCTCTCAGTGCTTGCCCTGCCCCAGATGGGTGTTTTGGGGGCTGGGGGTGCTGGCTGAGGCTCCGGCACACTCCTGGGCACGGCACAGCTCTGATCCTGCTGTACTTACCTTCTAGAATTAGAGCCTTAATTTTTATCCCTCGCCTTGAGCACTTGAGAAGCCGTGGTTAAGCCCATTTAAAGGGGCTTTCTTCAGGCTTGTTGGGAAAGGGGGACAGCGTGGCTGGCCAGGGGCCTGAAGCTGCTTTTCCCCAGCACCAGCGGCTCCGTGGCTGGCGCTGGGCACGGCGGTGGCTGCAGCACCAGAGCTCCCTCCTAATCGGCTTTGACCACGGTTCTAAATAGGCCAATTGCCTGAGTGGTGCCCAGGGAAGCGTGTGGGACAGGGCTCCACTGCCTGAGCCTCAGAATCACCCCAGGAGAAGCCTTCAGTGCCCCTCTGCCCACCAAGGGGGCTCAAACCAGGTTGGTGCTGGTGAGCTCCTGTGTCCTCCCGAGTCTCCTGCTCCATCCTCATCATCTCTCATGCACAGCCCCTTCTGTGCCTCTTGTGTGCACCCACCACGTGCAGGCAGGGCTGTGGGAGCCTCCTGGTCCCCCCTGGGGGTGCTGGCAATGCTGGGTGCACCAGTGACCCGCGGGCTCATGGTGCTCCAGCCCTGCCTCGCTGCTCTTTTCCTCCTCATCAAATATGCATCACCCCCCTCTTAAGCAAAAAGGATTTCCCTCCCTTCTTTTAAAGGCAAGGCTGAAATATTTATCTCCCTCATTCTCTGCCTCCCCCGGTTGCCCCTGTGGGGCAGGGACAGGCTCCTGCAAAGCCACAAACCCGGAAAAATGGGTTAAAAGAAGAGAAAAGCAGGAACACCAAGCTGTGCCTGCCGTGGCACCGGCAGCTTCCTCTCCCTCAGCTCCACCAAACTCCTGGAGGGCTTGAAAGCCCCAGTGTGGGGACATGCTCAGCCGTCACTTCAGCAGCACAGAGCTCAGGCTCCTGGGCCAGGTTTGGCAGACCCTGCAGGGCTGTCCCCAGGGTGTGCTCTGAGCCTGTCACAGCAGGGAGAGCATCCTTGGGCTCGGCCAGGGAGGAAGCTCTGGGCAGTGCAGAGCCAGTCCCCAGGACGTGCCAGGCCCTTGGGACAGCCTGTGGGCACACAGCTGGCAGCACTGCCCGTCCCAGGAGCTGCTCCTGCCTGCCCTGCCAGCAGAATTGTCCTCTCCTGTTTGTGGTGGCACATAAAGCACATCCTTTGGAGACAGAACGTGTTTCTGTGGCTGCTCCCAGCCCCTGCCTGGGGTTTACCCAGCCCAGTGTCTGCCCAGCCCCTTCCCTCTCTGGGACCCCTCCAGCAGGGGCTGAGCACTGGTGAGGCTGTCCCCACCAGTGTCCCAGCACAGCCGGTGCCCCTGAGGCTGGACGCTGTCACTTAATGTCACCAGAGCCCTTGTCCTGCTGGCACAGCCTTTTCTCCTGCACTCTTTGGCTTCCCCAGCATTTCCCAGCACACGCTGCCCAGGGAGGTGATGCTGGGGCACACAGAGCACGGCTGCTCCTGGGGCTGAGGGGCTGATCCCAGGGGGTTTTGCCCCAAAGGAGGAGCAATGGGGGCTCAGGGGCGCTGGGAGGAGCGTGGGGCATTTGCAAAGACATTCTGAAGACAACATCACGTGAAAAGGAAACTTTTTGAGCCCTCCTGGGCTCTCAAAACAGCCCTGCCTTGCTCAGCCTTCCCCAGGGGGGACAGGGAGCAGGCAGGACCTGCCTCTCACGTCAGGCTGTGGGGACAGTGAGCTCCTGAGCTCCCCATGGCCTCGGCTGCCCAGGCAGCCCAAAGCTGAGCTCAGCAGCTCCCCAGCTCCGAGTCAAAACTGATTCAGCTGCTGCCATCGCTTCCACCCACCCACCCACATGCAAATAAGCCCAAATGTCAGGAGAAATCGCTCCAGAGAGGAGGAGGAGGAGGGAAGGGAAGGGAAGGGAAGGGAAGGGAAGGGAAGGGAAGGGAAGGGAAGGGAAGGGAAGGGAAGGGAAGGGAAGGGAAGGGAAGGGAAGGGAAGGGAAGGGAAGGGAAGGGAAGGGAAGGGAAGGGAAGGGAAGGGAAGGGAAGGGAAGGGAAGGGAAATTTCCCAGGCTCTGCCCCACGGCACCCAGCCGTGCCATGGCTTGCCTGGAGCCTGGATCAGCCAGTGCCCCCACACCCCCAGCCCCCCGAGGTGGCTGAGACAATCCCTGCTCCCAGGGCACTGCAGGCACCTTTGGGAGCCTCTGCTGCCCCAAGAGAGAGGAGCCTGGGGTGTGCACCCCAGCCCAGCTCTGGCTGTCTCTGGGACCCAGGCAGGGCAGAGCCGAGCTGGTGTCTGTGCCACCCCACTCCCAGAGCCTCCCGGAGCTGCCAGGCTCAGAATCACTGCTGTGCCCCCTGCCCAGCCCTCCCGCCTGCAGCAGCTTTGAATAAGCCTCTGAGTGCCTCGCTAATCACCTTGGGCTGCTCTTCAGGCTTGGCTGGGGCTGCTGGAGGCTCTGCAGGCTGTGCACGGGCTTTGCAAGGACCCTCTGCACCTTGGGGAGCCAGAAGGGTCCCCCTCTCCCCTCTGTAAGCCCCCAAGAGCTGAGGTCCCCGGCTGTGCCGTGCCTCAGTTTCCCCACTGGAGCTGCTGGTACCACCGGACACCAGAGGTTCCTCCTGCCCAGGGTGGGCTCTCGGAGGTCCAGGGCTCATCAGCCCCCGGGGGCAGGGGGGCTAAGCTCCCTCCTGGCCCTGCTCAAAGCTGCTTAGGGGAATCAGATCGCGGGGATTTTTTTCCAGCTGGAGGGGTGCTGGCCAGCTCGGCTCACCCAGCGTGTCCTCAGGGCAGAGGCTGCCTGCCCGCCCTCCTGGTGAGACCCCACCGCCTCCTGGCACCCCCTCTCTGTCCCACTGGCACCCCCAGCCATGTCTCCAGGGTGGGGGAGCTGCTCACACCCAGCTGCTCCCCGGGGCACTGGGGGCTGCGGGCTGGGGCTGGCAGAGCCCCCAGCCCTGCTCCCTGCCCTGTGTGATCCCAGCACATCGCAGCCACCGCGGCAGAGTGAACCGGACAGGAGTGAATCAGCAGAGCAGCCCGCTGCCCCAGGCACCCCGGCCTCAGATGAGGCCAAACGTGAGGGTTTGGGGTGTGCCCTGAGCCCCAGCACCGCCTCACTGGCTGCACGGGGCAGAGCACAGCCACACACCCCAGCACAGCCCCAGCACAGCCCCAGCACAGCCACACACCCCAGCACAGCCCCAGCACAGCCCCAGCACAGCCCCAGCACAGCCCCAGCACAGCCACACACCCCAGCACAGCCCCAGCACAGCCCCAGCACAGCCCCAGCACAGCCCCAGCACAGCCACACACCCCAGCACAGCCCCAGCACAGCCCCAGCACAGCCACACACCCCAGCACAGCCACACACCCCAGCACAGCCACACAGCCCAGCACAGCCCCAGCACAACCACACACCCCAGCACAGCCCCAGCACAGCCCCAGCACAGCCTCAGCACCCCAACACAGCCACACACCCCAGCACAGCCCCAGCACAGCCCCAGCACAGCCTCAGCACCCCAGCACAGCCCCAGCACAGCCCGGCCCTGCTGAGAGGGACAAATTCCAGAGGTGGCACCTGCCTGACCCCCCTGCAGCTCCAGCCCAGCTCAGGGCTCTGCCTGGCAGCGCTGGGAAGCTCTGGGTGCACAGCCAGCACCCCTGACACTGATTGCCCTCCTGATGGCACCCCCGATGTCCAGAGTGACATGTCCCACGCCCAGCAGTGCCATCAGCAGGGTCCCCTCGTGGTGGCAGCTCACCGTCCAGCCGCCCCCGTCCGTTGTCATGTCACAGTAGACCTGGAAGCCATCGGGGTAGTGGGTGGGGAAGATGGAGTAAATCCCGTCCTCCTGCTGTCCACTGGCATAGATGTCAAAGCAGTCTCGGGGCCGGGAGCCTGCAGCGTGCCATTGGGGTGGGGTGGGGGGAGAGCTGGTTAATTAATGGCCTAATTTAATGTCTTGCCATTTCTTCCAGGCTCCCAGCCCTGCTGCCAGCTCTAGTTGCCAGCTTGGTGCTACTTTGCTCTTTCCCTCCCTTCTCCTGTGATGCTCGGGGTGGGCAGTGCCAAGGGGGATGCCACCACCCTGGGGACTCCCCAGCAGCTGGCAGGGACTGTCCTCGTGTCCCTGTGAGAGGGCAAGGGCAAGCTGGGACCCAGATGGGGACAAGGGAGAGCCCAAGGAGGCTGTGGGCTCCCAGCTGCAGCACAGGCTCCCTCAGCTGCACCTCAACCCAGCGCTGAGGAATGTGACTCTATCCCTTGCAGGGATAAATCCCTGATGGAGGTGAATGCTCTGCCACCCTCTGTGGGAGCAGATGGGTTTGTGAAGGGGCTTTTGGGCTGGTTTATGGACAACTGCACGGTGAGAACTCCCCCTTCCAGCACACACCTTCCCCTCTCCCTCCTCCTCCACCTCCCCGCCAGCCCCTGCGCTGTATGAAATCCTTCTCCAGGATGCTTTGCCCCATGCTGGGTGGATCCCCCCTCCCAGGAGCAGCCCCAGCATGCCGGGGCTGGCAGGGATGCCTCTCACCGTTGGAGCAGCCCCGGGGCCGTGCTCCCCGGGCCGGGGCTCGCTGCAGGTCAGCCTTGAGGCGGGGCCGGGCTGCGCCGCGCTCCTTCTGCAGCGTGTCCAGGACGTCGCTGACGGAGCTCACCAGCCGAGCCATGTTGGTCTGGCTCTCCGAGAGCAGCTGCGGGCAGGGGACACGGAATTGTGGTTAAATGGTGAAATCCCTTCCACATCCCAGCCCCTCGGCCGCTCTGCTCAGCAGTGCTGGGGTGTGGGCTGGTGGGGACATAAATCCATAGCAGATCACATAAAACATCTCTGCTGCTTTTTGGCAGGGATCAGGGGCCAGATAAGGCACCAGGGAGGAGAAATCCCCAAACCTGGGTGCATTGGTGCTGCAATCCCATGGGATAAAGGGCATCTCTGGGCAGGGGACGGGATGACGGAGGCGGCAGGAATAGCCGTGTCCTGAGGCAGCCGCCAGCTTTATCATTCCCTGAGGTGACCCAGGCTGGGACAGTGACACGGGGTGGCCGTGGCAGAGCATCGGGATGGGAAGAGAAGAGAAGCAGCGAGAAACAAGCAGCTCTGGGCAGAGGGAGTTGAGTTCCAGGAGGGTCAGGCATGGAGCACCCAGCCATGCCCTGGATCTTGCTGCGACACCTGGCAGACCCCTGGCATGCTCAGGTAAGCATTTCACACAGCTCATTGGCCAGGAGATTTTGGGGACTGTAAAGAGAGGGGGCTGATTGCTGCATGAACTGCCCTTGAGAAGGTTCTGTGTTGTTGGCTCTGTCTGGAGCTCCCAGACTGGACCTGGAGCTGGGACACCCTCGGTGTGGCAGGCTGCACACCTGGCTCACTGGCACTGGGGTGCTTTGGCAGGGAGACACTTCCCAGCTTCCAAATCCCAAGCACTTGCCTTCAACCTCAGCTCCTCCTGCAGCTCTCCCCTGGATGCTGAGGGCTGCGAGCAGCCATGCCCCCAGGGACACTGGGACAGGGAATTCCACCCCAGGGACACTGGGACAGGGAATTCCACCCCAGGGACACTGGGACAGGGAGTTCCATCCCTAGGGACACTGGGACAGGGAATTCCACCCCAGGGACACTGAGACAGAGAATTCCACCCCAGGGACACTGGGACAGGGAGCTCCACTCCCAGGGACACTGGGACAGGGAGTTCCACCCCAGGGACACTGGGACAGAGAGTTCCACCCCCGGGACACTGGGACAGGGAGTTCCACCCCCAGGGACACTGGGACAGGGAGTTCCACCCCAGGGACACTGGGACAGGGAGTTCCACTCCCAGGGACACTGGGACAGGGAGCTCCACTCCCAGGGACACTGGGACAGGGAGTTCCACTCCCAGGGACACTGGGACAGGGAATTCCACCCCCAGGGACACTGGGACAGGGAGCTCCACTCCCGGGGACACTGGGACAGGGAGCTCCACTCCCGGGGACACTGGGACAGGGAGTTCCACCCCCAGGGAACCCCGCCTGGCACCGCCAGCCCCGCTCACCTGGATGAGCCTGCCCTGCTCTCCCTGCAGGGCGCTGAGCTCCTGCCCCATGGCGCTGTGCCCCTTCTTGAGGCCATCACAGTCAGCACGCAGCTGCACGGCGTGGCTCAGCAGCTTGGCCACCTCGTCCGCCACCGTGACCAGCAGGGCCTTCTGCTGGCTCTTGGTGGCCTTGGCCTCGGCGTCGTGGTCGGTGACGGCGCGCAGCAGGGAGCTCTGCAGCCCCTCCACGCGGCCCAGCGTGCCGGCGGCGCTGGGGCAGTTGGGGTCGATGAAGATGTTGATGCGGGAGCTGTCGGCTTTCTCGATGGTCACCAGGGCGTTGGCCTCCTCGGGGTTGGTGCTGATGACGGGCGGTGACTCGGTGACGGGCGTGTGGTAGTGGTTCATGAAGAGGATGGCCCCCGTGACTGTCACCGCCAGCAGCACGGCCACCGAGAGCAGGACGGTGCACAGGATGTAGCCACAGCTCATCCTCTGCGGGCAGACACAGGCACACCGTCAGGACAGCCCCATGCCCTCACCCCCGAGGTAGGCTCTGCACGGGCTCTGGGGTCTGGCAGTGACATTGGCCGTGGGGTGGGTGGTGGCAGAGGAGTGAGGGTGGGGACCCCAGGGAGTGTGGGTCCCCAAGGAGTGTGAGGATCCCAGGGAAGGTTGGGACCCCAGGGAGGATGGGGACCCCAGGGAGGGTGGGGACCTCAGGGAGCGTGGGGACCCCAGGGAAGGTGGGGATCCAGGGAAGGTGGGGACCCCAGGGAGGATGAGGACCCCAGGGAAGGTGGGGACCCCAAGGAGGATGAGGACCCCAGGGAGCCCTGGGGCTCTGCAGGGACACGGAGGCCACGGGCAAGCACGGAGTGAGCAGAGCAGCCTGGGAGCGGGCTATGAAATAATAACGAGAGCGAAGGCACGGCACCGCCGGCTCCGCTGGCATGTTTTATTTACAGCAGTGATCCTCGGCTGCTGGAGCAGCCCAGGCTCCCCAGGCGATGTGTGTGGGGCTCCCTGCTGCCCTGGGCGCAAATGTGGGGAGAAAAAGGGAAAACACCTCGTGTCCCTCACGGCAGGACCGCAGGGAGAGCAGCACGGGTGGCTGTGGGTCACTGCTGGGGTCACGTTGCCCTGAGTGTCGTGGGGACCTGCTCTGCACAGGGCAGCCCCCAGCTATGGCAGGCAACTTATCTTCATCCCCCTTGTCACCTCATTTCCTGCTGGAGGGGGGCAGAGCTGCTCCCAGAGCCTTTGGATCAGTCCCAGAGCCTCCTGGCAAGGGAGAGCCCGTAGCAATCACTCCCTTTGCTGTGGGAAGGGTCTCTGACCCCCCCAGCCCCTCTGGCAGCTCTGCTGCTGCTCAGGCCCATCAGCTCAGCCCGTGGCCCCTGCTCCGTGCCCACCAAGAGCCTTCTCCCTGCCAAGCCTCAGGTGCCAGCACAGGGGGTGCAGAGCGTGTGAGCTGCCACCCGGTCCCCTGGGCTCCCGGTCCCCTCCCCTCCTCGTTACACCTGCAGGACAGAGGCTGTGATTTCCCCCTGACCCTGGCCGCGGCTGTCACAAGGAATTGCAGGGCTGGCAGCAAACTGCAGATTCAGAGAGACAAAGACTACTTTCCCCAGAAACGAGGGGAAAATTGCTGCATCTGCAAAGATTTCCCAGGCCCTGTCCCCTCCCGTGCACATCTATCTGGAGTGACACCTTCCTTCAAGCACCCTTCATTTCATTCCCTCTCACGCAACCACTTGCATTGAGGTGACCCCACAGCTGCAGGGGGCTGCCTGGGGGGCTGAGGATCCCCACCAGCCCCAGGGTGTGCTCTGGCTTTCTCCTCTCTCCGTGGAGTGAGGCTGCAGGTGCAAACAGCCCTGGGATGAGTGGGAAGCCACCTGCAGGGAGCTCTGTGAGGAGACAGCCCCAGGCTCAGCGCCTCGGCGCGGGTTAAAAGGAGATGTCAAAGGCAATAAGGGCAGCTCTGGGCAAGCAGGGGCTTGAGGAGTTTGCCTGGTGTGTGTAGACACAGAGCCCTGGCTTGGGGGCACAGGGGACACCCAGGAGCAGCAGGATGGTGGCAGACAGAGGTGGCACATGCCCTTGCTCAGATCCTTTTGTGGACACCCCAAGCTGAGCTCAGCTGGGCTCCTCAGCACCCTGCAAGCACAGAAGTGACAGGAGGGGTGGCTGTGCCCAAAGGCCAATGTCAGGTGGTTTGGCATCTACAGGGAGAGCAGGGACGCTGTCCCTGTGGTTGTCCTGGCTGTGACAGCACCCTCACCTCCAGGACTTTGTGCCCTCCCATGCTGCTGCTGCTGCTCCCTACAACGCTGCCCATGCCCAGGAGGGGCACATGAGGAGCTGCAGGGCCCCAGGGTCCCCCTGGGGAGCAGTAAGAGCTCCCAGAACAGAGCCAGGAGTGGATGAAGCTCCTCTTTCCACGGCCACACAATTCCCAGCTGGGCTGTAACGCACCAAAACCTCACAGCCCTGCCCGGTGTGCTGCCACACCAGGAGCTGTATCCAGCTGTTTGCCAGCCTCCAAGCTCCACAATCACTGCCCTCCCACCAGCAACAGGAATTGGGGGCCAATCCCCTTCCAAAATGATCCTCTCTGCCTGTGGCTGCAGGATCCTGAGTGGCAGCAGCCTCAGGAGTCCCACGGCATTTTGCTGGCAGGTTGTGTTACCTGGCAACCTGCGGTGGGGAGAGGAGGCAAACTCAGCCAGTGGCACCAACAGCATTCCAAACTGGGCTGGGGGTCCCCCCAAGCCCCCCCAGCAAAGCAGCACTGCAGCAGAGTGCCCAGCTGCTGGCATGGCACCCTGCAGATACCCCCTGCCACACACTCCTGCCTCTCATGATCCACAGGGTTCCTACTGTCTGTTCCGTGGCCTCAAGCTCCTGAAATTCTTGTCAAGACTTTTGGACAGCTGTAAGACATCCCCCTGCCCTGGTTATTGATATTCCGATGGGGATATCCATTGGGCTGGGGGTCCCAGTGTCTTCAAATCACTCCTTCCTAAGGAGAGCAGGCGCTGTGAGACTGAGGGGTGCTTGGGATGAGCACATCTTTGCTTGCAAACCTGCTCTGGAGCCTGGAGGGAGCCCCAGGCAGGATCTAAGGGACGGTTGTGTCCCTGGTGAGTCAGGCTCTCCATGCCCTGCCCTGGCACAGGCAGTAGATCTACACTTGGTCACCCATGGAGGCTGGGTCCTGGGTGACCCAGCCACACTTTGAGCAGCTCTGGACCCAACCAGGACCCTCAAAGCAGCCCCCAGCCCACTCAGCCAGCCAGACTGGGGATGGGGACAAGCAGCTGCAGCACTTGCAGCCTGTGGGAAGGGAAGGACATGAGCTGGCTTGTCCCCAGGGCACCCAGAGGTGGCTGCTCCCTGGAGACATGGATGGAGAGTGGTGGCAGGAGAGGCTGAGCTCTGCACCTGCTCTAGGATGAGGAGGTCCCCTATGCTCCTGCCAAAATCCCTGCTCCTCTCCAGCTCAGCAGGCAAGCGCTGCCTTGGGATGGCAGGCAGCGGTCCTGCAGCCTGGCTGCTCTGCCCCTGGGCTGTGCCCTCAGCCAGGGACGAACCAGAACCTCTGTTCTGCTTCCCAGGCAGGTGGACAGTGTGGTTTGCATCGCCCAGGCTCAGCTCCTGGTGCAAACTTTAGTCCAGGCACCCGCACCTTCCTGCCGGGGTCCCCCCAGCGCTGCGGGCGCCCCAGGGCAGCGAGGGTCCGTCCCCCAGCCCGAACCTGTGGCTCATTCAGAGCTGCCTGAGCAGCTCCGTCTGCATCCTTGCTCTGCTCCACCGCTCTCTGTCCGCCCTCGCTGCCCATCCCCGCTCCGCCCGGCTCGGGGCCGTGTCCCCCCGCGCCCCCCGCGCTCCCGGAGCGGCCGAACTGAATCCCGCTCCCTTTTCCTGCTCTCCTCCGTCTCCCAGAGCCTGCCTGCCCCCGCTGCCACAGTCTGCGGGTGGGGAAGAAGAGCGGAGAGCAGAGAGGACGGGGAGGATGGCGATGGAGCCGCTCTGGGTGAGCGCGCAGGCGGGCTGCGCTGGGATTCCGCCGGGGCTTGCGGAGCTGCGAGCGCAGCACCGGCTGCTCGGCAAACTCTGTGCACCCCCGGAGCCCCCCGAGAGCCCCCCGGCTCCGCGCTGCCCTGTCCAGCCCCCCAGGGCTGCTGGGGCTGGATCCATCCTGCGCGGCGGGGTGGCAGCTCCGAAAGGATGGCACTGCTCGAATCCCGGGCTGTGCACAGGGAGGGAGCCCTGCCAGGGAGGGGAGGGCAGGCTGGTTTCTCTCTCGGGGGGTCAGGGGTGCGCAGCCCCTCTCCAGTGAGGCGCGGGAGCTGCTGGCAGAGGGGAGAAGTCAGGCAGAAGCCCCTCTTGCCTTGCTGCGGGTGTCAGGGGACAGCAAAGTGGCGGAGCCGGGGTCCAGCGTGTCTCACGGCGGCTCCCCCAGCCTTGCCCAGCTCCTGGGTGCCGAGGAAGGGCAGCACTGCCAGCGCTCTCCCCTTCCCTTCACTCGCAGGCTGGCTGGGGATGTGCTGTCCTCCAGCTCCTGGCAGACACGTTTCCCTTACTCCGCGCTCCTTCTCCCACCCTGCCGCGCTCAGCGCGCATCCCTGCCCGTGCCTGTCCCTGGAACTGTCCAGGGCCGGGCTGGATGGGATTTGAGCGACCTGCTCTAGTGGAAGGCGCCCGCGGCAGAGGGGTTGGAGCTGGTTGAATCTTTCACGTCCCTCCCAAGCCGAGCCCTCCCGGCTTTCTGGGGCTGGCCGCCGCTCGGCCGTGCCGGGGGGCTGGCGGAGCTGGCACACGTGCAGCGGGATGTGCAAGCGGGCTCGGGCACGTGCCGGATCCCCGCGTGTCACCGCAGGCTCCGCCGCGCCCCGCCGCAGCGCCGGCCTCCCCCCAAAAACCTGGGATGGGAGCCGGGGGAGCGGCCGGGACCCCCGAAACGGGAGGGGTGAGTCCGGCTGCAGCGCGGGGCTGGGATGCCAAATCCCTTTTCGAGGGTTATTTAAGCAGTTCAGAGCGTGTAGATGTTCAGCAGAGGCAGCCCCGGAGCATCGCCCGCTGCCCGGCCGGGCAGCCCCGGGCTGGGTGGGAGCGCTGGCCGCAGGTTAATTAACAAATTGATTGGGAGGGGGTGCAGCCCGGGGGGCTTCGCACGGGGGGGACTGGGGAGAAGCTCGGCACGCTGGGGTGCGCCGGGAGAAAAGCTCGCCGGGGACACCGGGGGGTCGCTGGGACCCCCGGGCTGGCTGACCCCCCCGCCCCCCTTGCCCCCCGCCCCGTACCTGTGATTTCTCCTGCTGCCCATCCTCAAGTTGCGAGGCTCCTCCCACGGTTTTCCAACGCTCGTTCCCCATCGCGCCGCCAACTTCCAGCCCAAGTAAGTGCCCGGACCCCCACAAGCCCCCCCAAACCTCCTCCCCGGCGGCGCAGCCCCCGGCCCGCCCGCGCTGCCCGGCTGGCCGCGGCGGAGGACGGGCGGCGGCGGCGGCGGCGGAGGAGGAGGAGGAGGAGGAGGAGGGAGGGAGGAAGAGGAGGGAGGGAGAACACGGGCACGGACACGGGGGTGGATCTTCCCTCCCCGCCCGCCCCGATCCCCCCCGGGGCTCCCCCGGCCCCGCTCCGGGCACCCCTCCCGGTGATGCCCCGGGGGATCTCCCCGCCCCCCCCAGCACCGCCCGCCGCCCCCCGGCCGCCCCAATCATTCCGGACCCGGACCCCAACCCCCCCTCCAGCCCCGGGCTCCGCAGCTGCCCAGATGTGGCAGCACAGCTGGAGGAGCGGCAGCAGGTAAGGCGGGGGCTGGTACCAGCGGGATCGGGGGTGCCGCAGGGGCCCGGGGGGAGAGCGGGGGGTGCCCCCGGAACCCGCTCACCCCCTTCCCGGAGCTACGCCCCTACATCCTCCTTGGAACGCCCCAAGCTGGTGGGGCTCAGTCCCACCCGTGGGCAGGGATGGGCAGGGTGCCGGGCGGGGGGGCGGAGGGGGTGGCACTGGCATCGCCACCCCCCCAAACCTTTGTGCCCAAGGGTAGCCAAAGTGTTGGGAGGCTCTCTGGGCAAACCCCAGGGCGCTCTGGGGAGCTGGGGCTGGCGGGGCCAGGCAGCAGCCGCCCCCCACCCCCTCCAGGGTCACAGCGGTGCCCAAAGCCCAGCGCTGCCAGCCCAAAGCCGAGCCCTGCGTGCCAGGGCTCCCTCCCGGCCTCATGTGCCGCCCCTCCCGTGTGGATGTGGTTTTCCTTCCCACAGCTCTGCCGCACCTCCCGTAAATCTTTTATTTGCCACTTGTCTGACCCGCGGGCAGGAGCGCTGCCGGGAGGTTCAGAGGAGCACCGTGAGAGCAGCGATGGCTCAGCTCCGCTTCAATCCGCCCGGGGGGAGGCTGAGCTCTCCCCCCAGGCTGAGAATCCCCCGGGAAACCTCCTGGGCAGCCCTGCAGCCCCTTGTCCTGCAGCGTGAGGCTGTCCCCTGGGCAGAGGGCACCCCCCAAACCCCCTGGGGCTCTGTCCCTGGAGCTCAGCCCCAGCCGGGACCCCCCAGCAGCGCCCTTGTGGCTCCACTGGGGTGGGGGCTGGCTCCCCGAGGGGGCAGGTGTGGCACAGGGGTGGCAGGGTGCGTGCCTGGGGGACGAGGGGTTCAAGCAGCTTCTCTCCAGGGCACACACCCTATTTTGGGAAGAGCTGGATGCGTGCTGGGCTGGCAAATATTCCCAAAGATCTCTCTGGGGCGGGGAGGGAGCACAGGCGTAGCCTCAAGCCGTGGTTCCCGTGTGTGTGTGGGGTGTGTGCATTGTCTCCCGGCCAGGTGCAAATCCTGCCTTTGGCGGCAGGGATGTTTTGTGTGGATTTACCGGGCGATGCTCGTGGCTGGATGGTTTTCAAGGACTTCCCCTTGCAGCTGAGGCCGGCCAGCTCGTGTCACTGGTGCTCAGGGTGCCCGCACCAGCCGGGCTCAGCTCGCTGCTCCACTCAGCCGTGCTGGAAGCAGGAGGGGCTGGCCCCCGGGAAGCTGTTTAAGCTGAACTCCAAACAATAAAAACTTATCATTAAAAAGAAATGCATCTTGGCTTCATGTGGCCTGGCAGCGCGGGGAGGAGTGATTCAGTGGCTTGTCAGCCCTGGGCGTTAGGCACGCCGAGCTGCACAACTGGACACTCTCCAAGTCCAGCAACTCATTTTCTGCAGATGGAGCCGGGACCGTGCGGCGAGCTGACGCTTAATTTGCAATCCAACATACCTTGACATAACCCGGATCGCGGAGGTGGTGCAGGAAGGGATGTCTGGGAACGGGCTGGCCCCTCGCAGCCCTGCCAGGTGTGGGTGTCCCCCTGCACCCTGACCCGGGGTGCCTGCGGGGGTGCAGGGTCCGGCCCGGCCCCAGTGCTGTCCCCAGCCATGCTGTGAGCAGGGTGGAGGTTGCCTCCCTGGCAGAGGGCTCCGTGTTTTTGGGAGCTTGAGCGATGCTCAGGGCGAGCCCTGCCCGGGCCGGGGGCCAGCAGGGACTCTGGTCTGGCTGTCACTGATTCACGCTGAGCCGTGTCACCTCCTGTTTCCTGTCACAGTGTCCGGCTGTGGATGTGGAATGGGGACCTGGGAAGGGGCGTCCATTTCTGAGACCCCCGGCCCCACAGCCCTGGGCCCAGCTCCACGGCAGTGTCCGGAGGGATTGGGTGCTCAGGTGCGCCTTGCCTTGGGCACCGATGGGCACAGACCCTCCCGGGGTGAGGAGGGGGCTCTGCCAGCAGCCCAGCCCGGATCGATAGGCATCGGAGAGGATGATTCATGTCTCAGGCTGTGGCCCGAGGGCACAAGCGGGGAGAGGTTTGATGTGCGGCTGCGGCTCCTGGCAGCGCTTCCCCTCCCGCAGCCGGCTCTGCCCGCGCTGCCCCGGGGTCCCGGCTTGGCCTGGGGGAAGAAAACGACTGAAGCAACACAGGATCACACCCAAGCTCTAAACAGAGCCTTTTAAAAACATTTCAGACACTCTCTTCTACGCTGTGGTCCCAGACAGCGAGCAGAGCCGCAGTGGGGGTGTCGGGCAGAGGCTGGGCTCGGCTGTGACCCGTGGGGACAGGGACAAGAGGGTGGCACTTTACCCTCCTCGTGTCCAGCCACACTCGGTGTGCACCCCCAGGGTGCCAGAGCTGGTGAGAGCACCGATGTGTCTCCAGCCCAGAGAGGGGCTGTGCGGAGCAGCAGCGCTGTCCCAGACACGGTGCCGGGGCTGGGGAGAGGCCGGGGGGGGACACCGAGCCCTCCCCCAGGAGCAGCGTGTGCTTTCCTTGGCGGGGCGCCAGGGGAGGCAGAGCCGTGGCTGCACACGCAGGGCGTCAGACATCATCATCATATTAATAATGAAAGGGCAGCTCCTTCAAAGCTCTTCGTCCCCGCGCCGGCGAGAGCGCAGAATGCAGAGGAGAGCGTGAGCCTCATCCCAAGCAGCCGCGGGAGAACGCTGCGGTGCCCGGATGGTCCTTCGCTGGTCCTTCACCGGGCCACCACCCCCAGGGACAGGAGCCCGCCCGGGTCCCCGCTGGGTGCTCTCCCTGGTGGTGCGGGGGTCCCTGCCCGGGGTGTCCCCAGCTCCCGTTCCCAGCGCTGCCCTGTGCCCCTCGCCCAGCAGGAAAGGCTGTTTGGGCTGCCAGGGAAGGAAGGAGCCCCTCTGCCAAGGGCTGAGTGCTCTCTCCATCGCTGAGGACACCGCTGGCTGTGTCAGGGCCTTTTCTTCCACGGGAGGAATCGATGGCTCAGACAAGACACAAACCACCCACAGAGAGGTCTTGGGCTGCAGCCTGCACAGGGTCAATGGCATCACTTCTGCTCTTCTCCCTGAAAGATATTTGGGTTTCCAAAACCCTCCTTTAACACCCCCGTTTTGTCTAGAGCATCCCCAAGCCTGGTTGTACCTTGTGAGGGTCTCAGCAGGACCACACCAGGGCTGGGCATCTTTTCTCCTCTCTCGCCTCTGCCAGACCCTCTCCTCCCCTTTTGCCCCTCTTTGCTGCAGATTCCATGGGCTGGGGAGGGAAGAATGGAACCCTCTGTGCCAGGTCGAGATGGGGCACCCCACGCCCACCCTGCTCCCATCCCAATCCCACCCCATGCCCACATGCTCTCCCTGGCACCCTGAGTGTTTCAGAGGGTCCCACCCTGCAGCAGTGTCCCAGGGGTGGGTGCTGCTCTGTTCCCCCCAGCTCTTCCTTCCCAGCCTTTTCTCAAGCTTTTTTTTCCCCTCCTCCCTCCAAACACAACAAAAGCCCCAAATCCCCCGCAAATGAGAAACCTCTTTTTGTTCCTCTTCTCCCTTTGCTTTCTGCTACGGCAGAGTATTGATTGGAGCTGATGTGTTGTAATCCTCTGCTTCTCTGAAAAGTTGGCATCCCAGAGTCCCTGGAGGGGCCGGATCCTGCCCTGCTGTGGGTCTTGCTCTTCTGCCAGGCTTGTGGATAGCAGGAAAGCTGCATCCTTCCCCATCCCATCCCATCCCATCCCATCCCATCCCATCCCATCCCATCCCATCCCATCCCATCCCATCCCATCCCATCCCACCTCTGCCCTTGGTGAGAGGGTCACCATGAGCAGCTGATGGTGGGAAAAGGCTCTGGTTTGGAGCAGATCCAGGTCAGACCCCTCTGGGATGGATATCCTGGAGTGCTGGGCTTCTGAAGGAGCCCTCCTGTCCTTTTGGCAGGGCAGGGGCTGGTGACAGGGGGGACGTTGGTGCTGATGAGAGGGGCTGGCTGGGGGGGTCAGCAGAGACCTCCAGAAAGGAAAAATTCAATTTCCTGACAGCCAAGGAGGGCTGTGGGGAGATAGGGCTGACCCCAGCCTGAGAGGGGCTCACTGTGGGGTGCAAGGCTGCCCCTGTGGGTCTGGGCCCTGGCTGGAGACCCCCCTGTGCCCACCCACCCCCCCAGCTCCACCGTGCTGCCCCTCCATCTGCACTCCAGGATGGCAAATGGGCCGGAGAGCTGGAAAGTCAGGGGAAAGAAACCCAGCCAAAAATCGCCAAAAAACACAGGGAAGATTTTAATTTAAAACCTTTTCCCACATGGAGAGCAGCAGCCTGGGCCATCTGGAGGAGCATATGCAGGTGAGGGGGGGCAGTGGTGCCTCCTCCAGCTCCCCTTGCTCTCAGCAGCCTCCAGAAAGGGCTTTGGGCTGGTGAAAAGGAGCCCAGGGTACCCCAATCCCAAACATCAGCCTGGGGGAGCCCAGCTTTCCCTCCTGAGCTACCAAGACCTCTCTGTTTTATTGCTGTGTTTGCTGCAAAAGTGATGATGAATCCCAAAGCAAACTACAATAGCAGCTGAGTTTATTGCGAGAGATTAATTCAGCGGTTTAATTGAAACCACAGGAGCAGGATGGGAAAGCATCAGTGTGGGGCTGGGAGGAGGGGGTCAGGGTCAGCTCTGCTCAGCACCCACATCCACCCCTAGCCCCTGCAGCCAACGATGCCCAAATTAGCAGGTTTACTCCTCAGAGGACTTCTCCATTGGCTGAGCATCACATCCAGCATCCCAAAGCCCCAAGTCTCCTAGCAACTCCCCAGCTCTGCCTGTGCCCACCCATTAACCCCTTCCCAAGCCCTCCCCACGCTGTGTGGAACACCCGGTGCTTCGAAGGCGTCGCTGCCACACTGGGTGGGAGCGGGGATTGATGCAGCAAATAAATCTGCAGGATGCTGGAAGGAAGCTCAGGATGCCTGGCTGGGTGGGAGAAGCGGGCTGGTTAGCCAAGGCTCAGGAGTGTTTGATTCCAGGTGGCACAGAGAAAGCCTCAGGTTTATGTGTTGGTGGTTTGGTTTCTAAATGTCACGTTGGTTTTGGAGGTTTTATCCTCCTGGCTTGTGGGGATGATGGGGAAAGGTCGGGGAACCCCCAAATCGTGGCCAGCCCCTGCAGCTCCCAGCTGGCATCGGCCTCAGGAGAGGCTGAGCACCAGCCAGCCACTTCCTCCAATTTCAGCAGCAAATCAATGACACAGTTTCTTTGAGGACAGGATGGAAGGGAAATTTTCAAGGAAAATGGCCTTGAAAGTGTAAAATCACAGCAGGACATGGTGTGATGGCCAGGCCTGGGATGAAGGAAGTGGGGCTGCTCCGTGATGGTTTTTTCAGGTGGGATGTCCAATACTTCCCTGGTTTTGCCTTTAGAGATCAAAAAGGAGGAAACCAGGGTTGGGAAAAATAGTGGGGTTTATGGTTGAAAAATAGCAGCTGACATGAAAAAAAAACCCAAACAAGTTTGTTTGGGTTTTTGGTTTTTTTTAACTGTCTTGATAGATATAGACAAGGGAAATGTATCCAAAGATCACGTGTCACTGAAAAGGATAAATCACTTCTCTCACTTTAATGTGCTTTGTTGGGTTTTATCAGAAACATTGTCATAAAATTACCAAATTGAAATTTTAAATGGGGGGAGAGAGGGGATATCTCGAGGGTTTGTTCTTGCTTCTCTTTTCTTATTGCCAAATAAAATACAATTAAAGCAACATTTTCTATGCCAGCCAGCATAGCTAACATCGCTTTTCTGACGGCACTTTTTTTCTGTCAGCCAATGAAAATAAATGATGCAGGATTACCAGGGAGCATCCAGCCTCCGTGGCTGGAGGGGGATGCGGAGCAGCAGGCATTCCAGTTGGAAACAGAAGGATTTGATTCCCGTGGTAAGTGGAAATCTCCAGGGACGTTTCCCACAGAGCTCTCTGCCGCCGCCTGGAGCGAGCCTTTGTTTTTCCTTTGCTCTCCCAGTTCCCACCAGTGCTCCCCAGTCTAACCCAGTCCTTGGCACAGCCACATCTGGGAGTGCTAAATTAACTCGGCACTTTTGGGGTGACCCCAGCGGGGTCACCGTGGGCTCTGTCCCCCGTGGGCTCATTCCCGTGCCGGGGGCTCCCGGTGGCTCAGCTGCTGCCTGCACCAAAATCCCCGTGGTAATTGGATGAGGGCACCGGTTTCCATGAGAATATTAAATCAGAGCCCCAGCCCCAGTGCAGGGCGACACGCTTGGGGATATAAAGACACGGTAGATCACGTTACAGAGGAGTTATTTCTCCTGCTTTAAAGTCAAAGGTATGGCAACAACTTTTATTTGTCACAGAGCGTAATGGGGCGCCTCTGATTGATGGGAGAGGGAGGGAGGGGGAGGCAGCCCCTGGCAGGGGGCTGAGCACTCACCACTCATCACACAGATGGGCTCTGGGGGGCTGTGGGAAAGCTCCCCAGGCTTCAAGCAGGCTTACAGAGCTCTTAAGTGATTCCCAAGCCTGATTTTCCAAAGCCCCCTGAGAAACCATCTCTGTGATGAGGTGTGAGTGCTCAGCCACTCTCAGGGGACAGCCCAGGCTGTGACTGTGGCCACAAACCTTTGTGGCAGTGCCAGTGCAGGTGTTTCAGTGCTGCAGAGGTCCTGGAGGCTTTGTGGGCAGCAGCTCAGTGCCACCATCCCGAGCTTGCTCCCCTTGGGACCAGCACAGGGAGCCACTTAGCAAATGAGGGGCTCCAGTGTCCTCCCAGGCACCAGTTCAGCCGGGTCTCTCCTTGTGGTGACCATCTGGTGGCATCTGCTGCTGCTCAGCTGTCACCCACCCTCCTGGTGAAGGGGAAATCAGGGCACCTCATGGATGGGGTAGGCAGGGGACGTGTCCAGGGATCCTGCAGAGGGTTAGGGGCAGCCATGGCAGGAACATCCCATGGCTCTGCCATGGTGGGGATGGATGGATGGATGGATGGATGGATGATGGATGATGGATGGATGGATGATGGATGATGGATGATGGATGGATGGATGGATGGATGGATGGATGGATGGATGGATGGATGATGGATGGATGGATGGATGGATGGATGGATGGATGGATGGATGATGGATGATGGATGGATGGCAGATGGACATCTCCCCACCCACAGCACAGAGGCAGGGAGGGACAGACAGACAGACGTGCCTCATTAGCCAATGGAGTGGCCTCGGGTGATGCTGACAAGCCCATTAAAGGGTTTACCAAGGGGACTGGGGCTGGCAGGAGGCTGCTGGTTTATCTGAGATGCTGCTTTTGGGCTGGGAGAGCCTAAGCCTCTGCTCGTTAATTAGAAAGGCTTCGAGGAGGTTTGTACTGGTTGGCCTCACTCGTGAGCAGCCGTAATATGATGAGCGATTAGGGACTCTGAAGCTTTTTAGCCAGTGTCATTAAGCTGCTGATGAGCTCAGGAGAGAAAAGGTCCTTTTTGGCTGTGCCTGAAACCGGCTGGTCCTGCTCTGACCTGGTGCTTCCTCCTGCCGTGCTCCCCGAGCTCCTGAGCCCAAAGCAGTGGGTGAAATGTGTGTCCTGGGGACAGTGATGGCGTGGCTGTCACCCTGTGTCCTTGAGCTGGGTCAGATCTGGAGTAGTGCAGCTCATCAGCGAGATGATGAGCTTGTGGTCATGCACGAGTGAAGCTGAGATGTTCCTATTTTCACTGTCTGCCAGGTATTGAGAGAATTTGGGGATGATTATCTCTGAAAAGGTGACTTTAGACCATTTGTGCATCAGGGAAGAGGATGGTGATGTGTGTCCTGACAATTGCTCTGGGAGAGAGCTCCTTTACCCCTTATGGGGTTTCCCCACTTGTGTGGGCACTGAGGGTGAAGCCTTCTGGCTCAGGGGACATCCTGACAGTGCCACTGTCCCATCCTCCCCTTGCCCCTTGAGGGCTGTGGCAAAGCAGGGAGCGAAATCTACTGGATTTTCTCCGCCCTCCCTCATCTCCTGTCAGCCTTGGCAAAACTTCCTGCAGCTCAGCAGCGTCGTGGCCCGCCGTGGTCTGGCTGGCATCTCCTTTACGGCAGTGTTAATTAAATACTTTCTGCAATCAGCGCCACGCATGACCCCGCTCCCCGGGCTGGGCTGGGCTGGAATGTGCCATCATCGAGCGAGAACATCACTGCTGCCACCCCAGGGAATTTCTAATAGAGATTTACTCATCCCAGGCCTCTCGTTTCTCCGTTTTGTGACATTTTGCAAAGTTCAGGTTTACAAAATAAGCCAGTGCACACGAGAGATGCTCCAGCCATTATTTACACTGCAGCTTCAGCTTCCCACTGCACTGAAGATGGGGGCTTCACTCCGTGGTCGGTGTGCTGGCAGCTGCCCTTTCCTCCTCTCTGCCCAAGGGGCTGCTGTTTGTGGCAAAGAGCACCCTGCCACCCCAGCTGTCCCCCTCGCAGGGCTGTGTGTGCCGGGAGAGCAGCAGAGCAGTGTCTGTGCTCATTGGAATGCTCGTGGCATCCTGCAGCTCAGCCTGCCCCCAACCCCTGCTCCAGCCCCAGGGCGAGGGATGCAGGGGGAGAGGGACCTGGCCACAGTGTCACAGAGGGCCAGGTGGGGCTGCTGTGGGTTTTGGGCTGTGATTTGGGATGCTCAAGTGCTCTGCTTTTAAAAATAAGGCTGTGCTGAAAGGAGGAGCAGAGCATGGAGGCAGCAGGCTGCCGGCAGAATCCTGTTACTGTGCCCCAGCCCCCAGGTCTCAGCTACAGGCACAAAAGCCATTTTTGGCAAATCACTGGTGGAAGGAGCTGCCTGCTCCAGGAGGGTGAGGCAGTGTGTGTGCTCAAACACAGGCAGGTGTCCATCCCAGAGGCTTGTCCCTCCGTGGCACAAGGTGGTGGTCAGTGCCTGTCTGACCCTCTCCCATTTAACCTGTGGCCAGCTCCTGTGGGTGGTGGCACCACCAAGCTGGTGAGCAAACCTTCTCCTCCTCTTCCTCAGGATGGAGCTGGCCATCCTGTGTTCCCCTTCCTCCAGCAAGGTCAGCTCATCCCTTTGGGAGAAGGTCCAGCTGGAAACTAAGAGCAGAACCACTCCAGGAGTGCAGTGGAGCCAGGGGCACTGACCCAGCTCTCACCCAGCCCCAGGGCATGGATGGGGCCACCCTCAGCCTCAGGGGCACTGGAGGCAGGTAGGTGGCACCCAGTCCCACACACGCTGTCCACACCTGGCCGTGCTGCCAGCCTGGAGCTGGGCTGTGGGACACGAGGGGCTGTGGGATCCGGCACACCTCGCTCCTGCCCCGCGCCTGCCTTGTCAGGTCTGATCAGGAGGAGGATCAGTTGGCCCTGTTCCTGCTCTCCAGATTTAATTAACAGGCCTTTCATCTCTACCCTGAAGGAATCTGCTATCTTCTGTCTTCTTAATTAACGTTCATTAAGCAAATCAGAAGAACATTTTCTCCTCTCCGCCTCCACGGCTTTTAACCCTTGCGGGGTTCCAGGTCTGCGTTGGGGCAGAACAAGGCTCCTGGACAGGTTGGTGTCATCACAACCTTGGTCACCACAACCCTCAAGTGCTTGGAGCAAAGCTCTGGAGCAGTGCCTGAAGTCTCTCCAGGTACAGAGGGCTTCAGGTGAGGTTGGGCTTTGTTTCCAGTGGACCAGAGCAAGTGTAGGGCATCCCCTTGGGCAAGGGGCAAACTCGTGCCCACCAGGATGGAGCCTGGTGAGGGCTCACCCAGTCTGGGGTACAGCTGAATCCCTCTGGGAATGTGCAGTTCCCAGCCCAGCTGCAGCATCCCCACTGTTGAGCACAGCAGTGTCACCAATTCCCACCGAGCTGTGTCCCTGTGGGCCATCCCCCCACACCCAGTGGGCTGTGCTGGAGGAGATTGGTGAGATTGGGATACCCAGCAGCATCCTGAGCCCTCGTTGTGTGGTGTCACCACTCTTTAACCCCTCTGTAACAGGGGCAGGAAAACCCTCTCATGGATGTGTGCTGCATCCCAAGGAGGGGGGACAAACCCTTGGCACAAAAGATTTGGTTAGAGCACGGTGTTAATAGTGCCAAGGTCCTGGCTTCAATCCCCATATGGGTCATTCACTTAAGAGTTGGGCTCAGTGATCCTTTTGGGTCTCTTCCAACTCAGAGTATTTTATGATTCTATCTCCTGTCCTGAGCTTACAGCCTCAGCACCACGGGAGAAGCAAAACACCTGGAAAACCTCATCTCTGCAGGATGCAAATCCCATCAAAACTGGTGGTGGAAACACATGGGGCAATTATTGAGCTGCAAACCCTTCTCCCTCTCCCCGGAGGTTGACAGTGGGTTTCCCACTGGCCGCCCACTCCCAGGCAGCTGCTGCACAGCTCCTGGATGCTGGGAAATTCAGCCTTCCCAGAGGAGCTGGCTCTGGCTGTCAGAGCTGGGTCAATATATGATAATGGGGCTTTGAAACGGCGCTGCTGCGGAGCCGCTGCCCGGGACTCTGATTCACAGCTCCCCTCTGGTGCTTGCTCCTGCAGCGTGTAGGGGAAGGAGAATAAAATAAATAAGAGTGGAAGGGAAGGGGAGGAAGGGAGCTTAAATTATAAATGAGTGCTAAGTTTCCAGAGGCCCTGTGGGCAGCTCAGAGAAGTGGTGTGGGGGTCAGAGGCAGAGATCCCCTGTGCATCCCACTTTTGCAAATACAGCCCCGTGTGGGTCAGGGTTTGCCCAGGGGCATGGCACCGTGCCAGGCTGCCTCTCTCCCTGTTTGATGTCACCCTCCTGCCACCACGGGTCAGATCTGGAGGGTTCCATGGTCCCCAGAGGGATTCCCCTGGCACAGACTGTAATTAGCATTAGCTGAGAGCTGCTAATGAGGTCTGGTGATGATCAGGCTTTGCCACCCCATGGAGATGCCTCCATAGGAAGGTGACTCGGTTCCAGGGGACTGGGCTGGCTCAGGGCAACAGGCAGGGATGGGACCCCCCACTGGAGGGTCCTGGTGTGGAGGAGTTGGGGTGTCACAGACCCACAACCCAGGCAGGTTGGTGTAAGCAGGAGAGCAGTCAATGCCCCCCATAAATCAGTGTGGGGTGAAGAAGGTGCTGAATCTCTTTCAAAGCCTTTCCCTATTCTCCTCTTGATTTTGGGGCTGCAAGAAAAGCTGTGACCCCTACCAATTGAAGGAAAAAAGCCTCATGTGAGGCACCACAAGCTCATTGCCAGGGCTGAGAAACGGAGGAGCTCAGCTGTGCCCACACAGCTGAAGACGCAAATCCCCAATCCCCAAAGCAATGGAATTGTTTTGGGGATGGAGCACCGGATGGTCCCATCCCCTCTGCCTGGGGACTAGGAAGTCCTGCGGGGATCCCAAACTCCACAGCTCTGCCTCACACAGGAACATTTCGACATTCCCAGCAGCATCCACAAGATGGACCTCGGAGCGAGAGGAGGTGCCGGGCAGGGGGACCCGTCCCATCCCATCCCACCCCGTCCCATCCCATCCCGTCCCGTCCCGCCTGCTGCCGCCCTGCCATCCAGAGGAGGCTCAGAGAGAGCCGGGAGAGGCGCGGCATGGCACGGCCTCCCGGGCTCTGCCTGCTGGCCCTGCTGGCCCTGGGGGCGGGGGGCTCGTCCCCGTGCTGGGACCCTCGGGGGCAGCCCCGCCGCTGCATGCCCGTCTTCGAGAACGCCGCCTTCGGCCGGGCCGTCCAGGCCACCAACACGTGCGGCTCGCCCCCGGAGGACTATTGCCTGCACATGGGCACCCAGCACGCCGGCGCCCTGTGCCACCGCTGCGACGCCAGCGACCCCCGGCGCCACCACAACGCCTCCCTCCTCACCGACTTCCACAGCCAGGAGGAGAGCACCTGGTGGCAGAGCCAGTCCATGGCCTTTGGCATCCAGTACCCCAACTCCGTGAACATCACCCTGCGCCTGGGTAAGTGCCAGCAGGAGCCAGTGGGTCGAGATCGGGGGGCAGAGATGGGGGTGGGTGCTGCTGCACCCTGCAGCTCTTGCTGCCAGCGCTGGATTAAGGGCAGGACCCTCCCCAGGGCTTTTTAGGGGCTGTGTGGAGGGAGCTGCTCTCTGCAGAGCACGGAAAGGACTCGGGGAGGGTCTGCCCTGTCCATCAGCCGAGCCCCGGGATGCCAGGAGCTGTGCCTGTGCTGCTTCCCAGCCAGCCATGCCCGGGGCGCCTGCTCTCCCCTTCACCCCAGGCTGCTTTTTCCCCTGATTTTGGAAGCCTGCGGAGCAGGAGGCAGATGGTTCCCACCCTGGGAGAGCCTTGCCCGGGGAGGGTGGCTGCCATGGGTGCCAAGCCCCTCCTGTATGCCTGGTATGGCTCAGGGTGCCGAGCTCCAGACACACCGTGCAATCCCAGCAGGTTTCCCCAGCTGGCGTCCGACCCCCTGTGTTTTAAATACTGTGTGCAAGCCGCCCACCTGGAGGGTACCTAAACCCAAGGGGCATGCCTGGCATTTTAAAAAGGTTTTATAACACTTTCCTGCCATCTAAACTCTCCTGGCTGCTGGCCAGCGCTGTAAAATCTTCATTCTCTGCAGTCTCCTGCCATCTGCATGCCGAAGGCGGGTAGTGGAGGGGCTGCGGCTGGAGCTGCTGAGGGCACAGCTGGGTGTCGGGGTGGCACTGAGCCCTGCTGCTGGCACCCAGCGTGGTCGGGGTGGCTGTGGAGGGTCCTGGCTGGGTGAGGTCGCTGCTTTCCCAGCCCCCTGCGGGACCAGGACATCTGGTGCTGTCCCCGGGCTGGGGCCGGGCTCCATCCTCAGCCTGCCATCCTCGCTCCCTGCTCCTGCCAGCCTCACAGAGGGCTTTTGCCGGCCTCTTGTCCACCCAAGGCAGGCTGTCAGATTGTCCCGAACCCGCTGGTGGGTGACCCGGGGCACAGACCACCCGAGTGCAGCCTGTGTGGCTGAGCCAGCAGCCGCCGGGCGACTTTGTGGCCACCAGTCCTGCTCGGCACAGCGACATGTGCGGGCTCTGCAAGCCCCGGGGCTTCTTTCCCATTCTCTCTCCTTCCTCCAGCTCTTCCCTGGCTCCTCTGTGGTCCTTCTTAGACCCCACACTGTTGTTTCCAGTGGAGTCCAGTCGCTGTGACTGCCCTGCTGTGTCTGTTAACACAGCCAAGGCTCAAGCATTGCACCACGTTCATCTCCCAGCCTGTCCCTATAGCTCTTTGTGAGCTGGAGCATCTCTGCCATTGTACCCTTCTTCCTGCATGGCTCCTGCATCTTGCCATGCTAAAAAATATCCTCTTGGTGCTTGGCACCTCACTGTCTGACCTTTCCCACAGGTGCCAGGCCCTGCGCTTGTCCCAGCCAGAGGTGTTTTTATTGCTGCCTTAATGCTTTCACTTGGGTTAAGCAGGAAAAGCCCAACTGCAGTCCCCTGGGATGCAGCCTGGGCTGAGTCCTTGCTCCTGAGCTGCACCAAGTAATTGGGTGTTCCATCCCATGTAGTGTGTCCCCTCAGCCTGCCTGTCTTCCTCAGTCACACCTCTTGTAAGTTCTCCAGGGTGGTTGCCTGGGGAGCTTATTAAATAAGACATGGGATGACTTGGACAAGACCCGTGTTTACCTGCATGTTGTTGATTGGCGTTAATTAGATTATGCTCCTTTAAATCTCCTCTCTCCGTGAGGTTCCAGCCATGGTGCAGTGGGCTCGCAGCTGGTCGATCATCCCAAGTGTCCACAGCTCTTGTATTTGCCCTGTCAGACGTCAGGAAGGAGCCCAAAATATCTGTGGCTTGCAAAGGCAACAGACACCAGGGCTCCTCAGGAAGCAATCTCAATGCCAATGGCTCATTTTGGAGTGTCTAGATCAGGCACTATCTGTGTCTGTGACTCTGATTTTCCTGTGGGACTAGAGATGACAGTACACATAGATGACATGACTGTCCCACATGCTCCTTTCCTCCTCTCCAGAATTCTCTTCTTGGAGCCCCAGAGCAGTACAAGCTGCAGTTTGGGCTCAGGGGAAGGCAGGTGCACACTTTGTTCAGGTGAAGCACAGCTGGGGGAGCACCCAGGGGTCCTGGTGCTGCCTGTGCACCCTTCCCAGCATCACTGTCCAGCAGCACATCTGGCTTTGGGACATGTCACACCTGAGCAGCAAAGAGGAGACAATCAGCCTGGTTTATTTTCTGGATCTTGGTTTTTTTTTTCCTTAGGAGAAATCGGCTGATTAAAAAGCCTGTCTGGGAAAAGCACATGAAAATTCTGAGGCTTTTTAATCCGCCAAATTTCTCCTCTCAGGAAAATTCCTCAGAAAAGTGAATCTGCTCCAGCCCAGCCGGAGGCACCAACATGGGGCTCCCCCAGCGTGGCCGTCCCCTCCCCTCGCACGGGGCCACTTGGGGCAGGGGCAGTTTGTTGACACAGCCCTGCCTTCCCTTCCTCTCCCAGAGGAAACTGCTCGGGAGGTGACGGCCCCGACCTCGCTGTTTTGGTAACAGCCCCCTTGGGACGGCGCTGTCTGGGAACCGGCGCCTGCCAGGCGTGCCCCCTGCGCTGGGTGCAGGACAGGGCCACCCCTGCCACCAGCCCGGAGCGGTCCCAGAGGCAGGGGAGAGGCACAAGGCAAGGGTGGGACAGCCCCTTCTCGGCCCTCGTCACCTCCGGGTGGGCTGGGAGTGGGTCTGTCCCCCTCTCCGGGCGCTTCCTGCATCCCTGATGGGACGCAGCTGCTTTTCCCAGCGCTGGTAGCCGGCTGCCTCGGCTCCCCCGCAGCAAAGTCGCAGCACATACGCGACAGTATTCATATGGGCCCAATTAAAGGCTTGTTTTCCTAGTCCCGGAATAACCCCTCTAACATTCCCAACTCATTATCTTTTCAAATAAAGCCAAAACCTTGCAGCTAATTGTTTTGTGCTGTCAGGAGTGGTGCTGTTATGGAGCAATTCGGGCTTTGAGCTGGTCCTTCATCTCTGGCAATTAAGTGGGTCTGATGTTCACTTTGGTGTTTTCTCTTTTCCTTTCTGCTAATCCTTTCAAGCTCTTTCAGAGCTCGCCGGACGCCCCAAGGATTGGTGGCTTCTCTTTGTCTCCATCCCAGCAAAGATGGAAGCGATGCCAGGTCCTGGCATGCAGCTCCCTGGGAAGGGATTTGCCTTGACCTTTTCCAGCTCTCCATCCCTAAAGCTCCACCACCCTGGGGATGCTTTCAGTGCTGTGGGCCTTACTCTGCCCAACAGCTGCTGGATGGAGCTTGGATTTAGAACTGCTCTTTGCCCATGCAACCCACCCAGTGCACCACACAAGGGGTGGGCCCTGCACTGGGGCGAGCCAGCTTGGATCTGGACAGGGTTTGGGCTGCAGCAAGGAGGAGCTGGTGGAGGGCAGCTGGGCAGGGGTGGCGATTTGTCCATTTTTAGCTGTGCTGGGTGCTGCAGGAGGCTGTTGGGATGACCCAGGCTGCGGTGCCCATCGGGTGGCCAGCAGAGGGTCGCAGCACGGCGTGCCCATCCCCAGGCAAAGCCTACGAGATCACCTACGTGAGACTGAAGTTCCACACCAGCCGCCCCGAGAGCTTCGCCATCTACAAGCGCAGCCGCGCCGAGGGGCCCTGGGTGCCCTTCCAGTTCTACAGTGCCTCCTGCCAGAAAACCTACGGGAAGCAGCCCCGGCAGTACCTGCGGCCGGGCGAGGACGAGCAGGTGGCCTTCTGCAGCGACGAGTTCAGCGACATCTCCCCCCTCAGCGGGGGCAACGTGGCCTTCTCCACCCTGGAGGGACGGCCCAGTGCCTACAATTTTGATGGAAGCCCAGCACTGCAGGTGCCACCGGGGTGGGAGGGGACGTGGTGCATGGAGCCTTGGGATCGAGGGCATTATTGCACCCAGCCGGGGTAGAAGTGCTGGAGGTGCTGTTGGGATAATCCAGGCTGTGGTGCCCACTGGGTGGTGGGCAGAGGGTTGCATCATGGTGGGTCTGTCTCCAGGCAAAGCCTACGAGATGCATCCCTGATTGAAAAGCTGCAGGATGTGTCCCTGTTGGGGTGGGAGCTGGTGGCCCAGACCTCTCCACCAAGGTGGCTTTCCCATGTCCCCTGCAGGAGTGGGTGACAGTCACTGACCTGCTCATCTCCTTGAACCGGCTCAACACGTTTGGGGATGACATCTTCAAGGACCCCAAGGTGTTGCAGTCATACTACTATGCCATATCTGACTTCTCCGTTGGTGGCAGGTGAGGGGCAGCCAGGCAGAAGTGTGGGGATCTTCTTGGGGCTGCGGGACTGGGGCAGCTGCTCCCCACCTCAGTCTTGTCTGAATTGGGATTTTGGGGCAAACTGCTCAGATGTGGCTTCCTCCATGTGTAAAATGGAGCTGGAAGTGCAGAGATGGGTGATTAAACCTGGAGACGTCCCAGCTGTGCAGAAAGATTTCCCTTTGCCCACTGCCCCACTCCATGCGCCACCAGCTGTATTTGCTTTGTTCTCTCCCAGCCCAATGGCTTTTAATGACACTGGGGCTTGTGCTGCTCCTCCTGTGACCCTGCTGGTTCCTGGGCACTGCAAAAGGGGAGCCATGGGGTTCTAGTGGAAAGATGACCTGAAGCTGCAGAGGCTGCTGGAGGAGCTTGGAGTCAGCATGGCCACAGGCAGAGAAGCTGGACCAGCTGCCAGCAGGAAAGGGCAGCAGATGTGCAATAGAGGTGCAGGTGGCACCCACTTGGTGCTGCCTCTGGGCTGTGCTGCACATGCCCTTCCCCAGCTGGGACAAGTGGAAAATTTTCCCATCCCTGAGAGTGCTGTCTGCCCCAGGAAGATCTGTAGCTGCTGTCCCACCTCTGGGGTCAGCAGCTGCAGCTGGTTAGCACGGGCCACCCTCAGCGTGTCACCTCCCAGCTGGCCAGGCTGGGAGAGCCTCGGGGACACGACGGGCTGCCTCAAGGCCAGCACAGCCCCCGCTGCTCTCACCCCACAGCCAGCCCAGTACCAGGGTCACACACTGCACAGCCTGGGCACTGTCCCACTGCTGCTGCTGCTGCCCACACTGGTGCTCAGAGCAGCTGCCCCGTGCTGGGGTCTCACTGCAGGTGCAAATGCAATGGCCACGCCAGCGAGTGCGCGCCGGACGAGGCCGGGCAGCTGGTCTGTGTGTGCCAGCACCACACGGCTGGCACCGACTGCGAGCGCTGCCAGCCCTTCTACCAGGACCGGCCCTGGGCGCGCGGCACGGCCGAGGCTGCCAACGAGTGCCTCTGTGAGTATCCCGGGTGGCTCCGTGGCCACAGCGGTGGCTGGCCCCGATGGGCTGTGCTGGTGCTGCATCAGCTCCTCTGGCACCTCCTGCCCTTCCTGCCCTGCTCCGTTTTGGGAGGGATTTGTACCCCGGGGCTCCCCTTCACTGCAGCACCCCGATTATTTCCATTCCCTTTACCCCACGAGTGCAGCCATCTGCTTTGTACTGCACCCATCTCTGCTTCCAAGGGCGGAGGCACCTCTGAAAGCTCTCGCTGCTGAGCCAAGGGGTCCCATCCGGCCCATCCGACCCTACAGGAGGTTGCCATAACCTCCAGTGCCCTCCAGGAGCTCACCCGTCCTCCCTCCTCTCCCGCAGCCTGCAACTGCAGCGGCCGCTCCGAGGAGTGTTTCTACGACCGGGAGCTGTTCCGGCGCAGCGGGCACGGGGGACACTGCCGCAACTGCCGCGACAACACGGCCGGGCCCCACTGCGAGAGCTGCCGGCAGAACTATTACCGCTGGGAGCCGCAGGGAGCCTGCCAGCCCTGCCACTGCCACCCCGCAGGTGCGCGCCAAGCTCCGGCTGCAAAACTACTGCCCCAGCTGGAGTTTGCTGCAGGGATGGTTTTGGTGGATTCTGTCTTGCTCGGGGTTTCCCCATTTTTCCCGGTCTCTCCCCGGCTGGGGTTGAGCCTCAGGGATGGCCTGGGTCCCCGCAGGTTCCCTGCAGCCCCAGTGCGACAACTCGGGGACCTGCGTCTGCAAAGCCAACGTGACGGGCTGGAAGTGCGAGCGCTGCAAGGACGGCTACCACAGCCTCAGCGAGGGTGGCTGCAGGTGAGGGGGAGCCCGGCCCTGGGCAGGGGCAGCGGGATGGGACCGGGGCTCACCTCCTGCCCTCATCTCACCCCATCCAGACCCTGCACCTGTGACCCCGCGGGCAGCGTGGGCACCTGCGACCCCAACACGGGGCACTGCACCTGCAAGGAGAGGGTGGAGGGGCATTTGTGCAACAGGTGAGCACTGTGGCCATCGCATGAGGACAGGAACACTGTCCCTTTCTAGTCCTGAAATTGGTGGCAAGGCTGTGGGGCTGCATTCCTCTGGACCACCGGGACTGGGGTCAGAGGAGCTGTCACCAGTGTCCCACCCAGAGACACTGCCGTGGTTCCCGGCAGCTCTGCCTGCCCTGTGACACATATTCCTGCTTCCTCCCCGTGTCCAGGTGCCAGCCGGGCTGGTTTAACCTGCAGCCCCACAACCCCATCGGCTGCAGCAGCTGCTTCTGTTACGGCCACTCCAGCGCCTGCAGGGCGGCAGACGGCTACGAGGAGACCCACATCCGCTCCGACTTCAGCCAAGGTAACCACCCAGATGAAACGGAGGGCACTGCTCTGCCAATTTCAGCCAAAAAACGTTTCGGAAGGATGTGGCTGAATGTCCCTCTTTGGGGCTGAGCATCTCCCTTTGGAGCTAACCGGTGGTGATGGGTGGAGAGGGATTTCTCTGGCTCGCCCCTGTTTTACTGTTAAACCTCTGCTTCTGCCCCCAGCTCCACGGGGACAGGGTGTCCGTGACCCCTCCATGCCAACCTGCTCCTGGGGCTGTGCGTGGCTCAGGGAGGGCTGTGGGGCCAGGCATGGACATTGCACCACACCAGGGACTGCAGGAACACTAAAGACCAGCTCAGAAATACAAAAAAAAACAATAGTCCGGAGCCTGCTGGGAACTCCCCCAATCATTCCCTCCTCTCCCCACGCTCGGCGGGGATGTGGCAGCGCGGCTGGACGGGCGGGAGGGAGGTGGTGCTTCTGCCCGGCTGCTGGCAGGGCTGGATGCTGGGGATGCTGGGGAAACCCTGCCATCTGCCGCGCACGCCGGGTGTGCAGCCCCGCTGCGGGGACACCGCGGGACGGGCACCCACGGCGGGCACCCCGCTCCGCCTCGCTCTTCCCACATGGGCACGGCTGCGCCAGGCACGGGTGGACCTTAATTGCCTTTAAATCGCGCTGCCAATTGCTGCGCTGCTGGAACGTCTTCCACGGCCTTGAAGCCGAGCCAGGATTTAAAACGAGTCTTTTTTTCCGTCCTCCACGCAGCCAGTCTGGGGCTGCTCCTTTGGGGTCTGGTTTGGCAGTTTCTGAGCTGAGATGTGGCCACAGCACCCTCCTAAATCCCAGCTCCCCAGTCCACAGTGGAGGGGGATCAGATGGAATTTTCTTATACTGGGTGAAAGTATAAATTTGGGATAATTTGATAATAGAGCACAGCCCACTTGAGAGATTTCCAAGTGTTTGTCCTGCAGGGCTGGAAGAAATAACTAACCCTGCAGAGTGAGGGGGAGTTTAACTGGTTTCTTAAGGAAACCAACTTAATGCAAGTATGGCCTGCCTCTTCTGGGCTTCTCCAGCATTTCTCCTCAGGCTTCCTGTCCTTTCCAGCCCACAGTAATGTTCGAATGGCAGCACAGGCAGGAGGGCAAAAGTTTAAAGATAATAATTTCCTCCAAATCTAAGAAAATAAATAGAAGAGGGGTGGTTAAGGCCACGTTCCAGTGTATGAGAACACAGAGCCCAAGTGGGGCAGGGTGTTACAAAGTGCTGGCCCCTTCCAAGACTCCAGAGAGTGTCGGGAGGAGGCACAGAGCCCCTGAAAGCAGCACCCTGCTGGTGCTGTGCTGGCAGGGACTCTCTGCTCCTTTAGCTGTGCCTGTCACTGTATGCTGTCACACAGGGCTGGAGGGCTGGGCTGCCACAGCTCCAGGCACCACAGACCTGCCTCTGCGCTGGGCTGGCCGGGAGATCATCACCGAGGGGGACGGAGAGGAGCTGGTGGATTTTCTTGCACCAGGTATTGTGTGTGCTGGGTCCCTGGGGGGCTGCTCTGCCGGGAGGACCCCCTGGTGCTCTCATCCCACTGCCATGCTGGTGCAGGAGGCACTGGGCTCCATTCCAGAGCTGAGCATGTTTCTGTAGCAGAGGACAGTGGGGGTATTGGAACAGTGGACCAGGATCCCAGGAGGGCAGGTTGGAGCTGCCACCACTCTAGAAGGGTGACTGTGGCTCCTGATGCTGGTGGTGGGAACAGGACTGCACTGGCAGTCCTGGCAGAGCTGGTGCCTCCCTGTCCTACAGACTTTGCTCCTCTCTGTCCTTACAGAGAAGTTTCTGCAGAACCAGCGCCTCAGTTACGGGCAGCTCCTGTCCCTGCTGCTGGGAGTGGAGAACGGGACAAGAACAGAACGTGGGGTGCCCCTGCTGCAGGTCCAGCTGCTGCTGGAGGGCGAGGGGATGAAGGTCACCATGTCCAGCAGCAAGAGCCAGCTTCAGCATGGAAAGCAGGCTGTCACCTTCAGGTACCCATCACAGAGTTTTGGGGAGCCTCACTGGAGTTTAGGGCTCAGTGCCTGATTTGTCTGGGCTGCCCTTTACTGCTCTCTGCCCCATGCAGGGATTTAACTGGCAGTGCCCGGGTGCCAGCCAGGAGCTGAGCTGTCCCACAGCACCCAGCTCAGGCTGGCCCTGTCCTGTCCCCCCCACTCCCTCTCCAACAGGCTGCACGAGGCAGAGGAGGGTGCAGAGCCTTTGCTGTCGGCCTTCAGCTTCCAGCGCCTGCTCTCCAACCTGAGCTCCCTCCGCCTCCGTGTGAGCCGCGGCCCCGTGAGAGGTGGGTGGCTCCACAGAACATCCCCAGGGGGACAGCCTGGGGTGGGACTGGAGACATCAATGCAGCAGCAGGCTCTCGAGGATGAGAGGGATTGTCGGGGGTGTTTTGGGGCAGGGGTTGCCTCCTCTCTGTGAACACCCCTGGGCTCTCAAGGAGGGGTTTTGGGGTCTCCTGTACCTGTCTGGAGCATTTCAGAGCAGAGCAGGGGATGCACCATCCCATTCCCACACAGTTCTCCCCTCTCACAGGCAGGCTGTCCCTGAGCAAGGTCCAGCTCACATCTGCTCGCCCCGGGCCAGGCACACGGGCGGGCTGGGTGGAGGAGTGCACGTGTCCCATGGGATACACCGGGCAGTTCTGCCAGTCCTGTGCACCTGGATTCAAGAGGGAGATCCCATTTGGCGGCCCCTTCGTCAGCTGCGTGCCCTGCACCTGCAACCAGCATGGGCACTGCCACCCCCTCACAGGTGTGCACCCCCCGGCCCTGCCACTCACCTGCTGCTCCTGCGTGGGTGGAACAAATCCGTGCCTTTGCTTGTTCTGAGGGAGCCATTGGTGAGGTTGTGGCTCCCAAAATTTGCAAGTTGAATCGCTTGGGTGGTTCTAGGGACAGGGTTCGTAACTGCAAAGATAGAGATTATTAATGAAGTGCAATAATGGTGGTGATTTATAATTAGAGGAGCATTTTTCATGATACTTTACGACCTCTAAGGAGAAGGAAAGGGTGTTGGTGCTTAGAGTAGGGGAGCAGGGGTCAGGGCAGCACAGAGGGTTTTGCTAGGCTGGGTCTCACAGGCAGCTTCACAGCCCAATGAGAGGAGCAGGACTGGGTGCAGCTCTGGAATCTGCAAACTGAGGGTTAACCTGAGCAGAGAAACAAGGAAAAAAACAGGAAAACACAGAGAAAAGACACCAGAGGAGCCAGCTCTTGTGCTGCCAGCCCAAACCCTCGGTGGCTGGCTCTCCTCAATAAACGATGCACGGCGGGGATGGAGAGGGCTGGAGGAGGCAGAGTGCTCGGCGAATGCCCCTGCCCTGCGCACAAAACCACGGCAGCAGCTCTGCAAAGCCGCCCTCATCCCGCAGAGCGGGGCTGGCGCCGCCGGCTGCACAATCCCCAGGGATGGGGCCAGACTTTTGATGTTCCGGCCCGGGCGCTGCCAGCCTGCGCACTTCCTTTAGTTCCTTCAGTTTATTTTTCCACTTCTTCCTGCCACCCGCTTTTTCTTTATTTTCCATCGTCTGACTCTGCCTGGATGTGGGGAAAATGGAATAACACCCCCTCCTGCGCAGCCTTCCTGGTATGACCCGACCCCACAGAACTCGGGGGGAAATCCCCCCCCTGACTCCTCTCTCTCCAGTGAAGCAGAGCATCTGCCTGGAGGCGGGGGGTTCCTGGAGCACTCTTCCTCCTCTTCCTCCCTCTCCTGCTCACAGCCGATTTCGGGAGGCTGACTCACGGGCTCGGCTCGCTCTGGAGGAGATGCTCCCCGGTGGTGCCGGCCCGGCTGCTCGTGTTTTCCAGGGCGGGCTGGAAAGGACGCGCCTCGACGCTCAGAAATGTGTTGTGGATTACGGCAGGCGCCGGCAGCCTCCGCACACATTGATGGTGCTGTCTGTGCCAGCGCTGCCTCGTCCCTGCTCGCCTCCGTGTCCTCTCCAAAACCTTCTCTTTCGACCAAAGACAGGAGGAGGAGGGAAAATGTCCCGAGTAGTGGCTGGAGATGTGCGACCCCTCGCTTGGAGCCGCACATCCGGCTTTCCATCCCTCCCGCAGTCCCTGCTGTCACTCGGGGTTGGGTTTTCGCGACCCTCAGCTCCGTTTTCCTCCCCGCAGGGCACTGCCAGTGCTTGCACAACACCGAGGGTCCCTCCTGCGAGCGCTGCAGCCCCGGCTTTTACGGCAACCCCTTCCTCGGGCGCCCTGATGACTGCCAGCCCTGCCCCTGCCCCGGCCGCTCGCCCTGCACCGAGGTGCCCAGCACTGGGGAGGTGGTCTGCACCCACTGCCCCCCGGGGCAGAGAGGTGAGCCTGGGGCTGGGTGGGCGCAGGGGCTGCGGGCAGCGTGGGCACGGCTGGATCATCCCCACCTTTCCGCCTTCCCCAGGGAAACGCTGTGAGCTCTGTGATGACGGGTTCTTCGGGGACCCCCTGGGGCAGAGAGGCGCCGTGCATCCCTGTGAGCCCTGCCAGTGCCACGGGAACGTGGATCCCAACGCCGTGGGGAACTGTGACCCCGTGTCCGGCCGGTGCCTGCGCTGCCTCCACAACACAATGGGCGACCACTGCCAGAGGTGCCGGCCGGGCTTCTACGGGGATGCGCTGGCTCCCAGCCCTGCTGGGAAGTGTGCACGTACGTACAGCCCCCGGGCACAGCTCACTTGCAGCCAAAATCCTCCCAGCAGTGAAGGCAGAGGGTGGAAGGGGATGCCCAGCAGGTTTAGGGGCTGATGGATGGTCCAGGTTACCCCCACGTGTTCCTCTTTGCCCTCTTGCTCCACTGCCATCCTTCCACAGATACTCTGGCCTGCAGAGGCTCTTTGGAGCCTTGGCTGATGGGGGAACGTGGCTCTACACGCCCCAGTGCCCCATTCCTGCAGTCCCATCCACCAGCCCCATGCTGGGATTTAAGGGTTGTTTTGTGTCCCACAGCTTGTGATTGCAACCCCAGTGGCTCAGACCCGAGGCTGGAGGGCTGTGATCCTGGCACGGGCCAGTGCCACTGCCTCCCACACGTGACAGGCAGAGCCTGTGGGCAGTGCCAGCCCGGCTACTACGGCCTGGAGCCCACCGTGGGGTGCAAGAGGTATGTGGGGCATGGCATGGGGCTGCCAGGGAGTGGCTCCATGTTCCCAGCTCTGCTCTCTGCATTCATTGCCTGCTTATGACCCTCCACTTCTCATGCCAGCTGTGAGTGCCACCCAACAGGGTCGCGGGAGAGCGGGTGCCACGCGCTGACAGGACAGTGCTCCTGCCAACCTGGTGTCACAGGGAAGAAATGTGATCGATGCCAGCACGGCTTCTTCGGCTTCTCTGCCAGGGGCTGCCGAGGTAACGGGAAGGGCACTGCGTCTGTGTCCCTAAAGCAGGGCTGGCAGCCACAGTGTGATGCCTTTCTGCCACCACTGCAGCCTGCAACTGCTCCCCGCTGGGCTCCGTCACCCCGCAGTGCCACGAGAACAGCACCTGCCTCTGCCACCCTGGCTTCGTGGGCTACAAGTGTGACCGCTGCCAGGCCAACTTCTTCCTTGAGCCACTGAGCTCCCGCTGCCAGCCGTGTCCTGCCTGCTACGGGCTGGTGAAGGACGAGGTACAGCCTGTGCACTGCTGAGGCAGGCACAGCACCCCACCCCTGCAGTGCCTCACTGTCCCCCCGTGTCCCCCCTGCCCTGCCAGGCTGACCGCCTGAAGGCCAGGCTGCAGGAGATGGAGGAATGGCTGCAGAAGCCAGGCTGTGATGCCCACCCAGGCCAGTCTGCCATGCTGGGAGATGCACCCCGTGGAGATGGGCTGCCCAGCTCACACCTCCTGAGAGGTACAGGGGACTCTCCTTCCTTCTGCCTGTTTCACTCTCTGCTCCCTCAGGGTGCTGTGACATGGTGGGGGGGTACAAGGAGGTCCCAGGTGGGTGCTGGCCTCAGTGTGGTGTGACTAGAGGGGAGGGCAGTGGAGGGGACATGCCTTTATGGGAGGACAGAGCACTGCAGGATGCTCACACCACTGAGGTCTTGGAGCAGGCAGTGATGGGCATTATTGAGGGCTGAGCACCAACACATGGGTACCCTGTGGGTGCAGAATTCCTGGGTCCCTCCTGAGCACCCAGAGGGGCTGAATTTCTCTTTCATTAGTAGGTGTTAGGCAAGGGATGGAGCATGGGGCAGCTCCACAGGGAAGCAGTGAGCCCCAAGCAACCCCAATGGGCAACGAGATGCTTGTGCTGCCCACAGGTGCCTGGGCCACCCTCTTGGTACAGGTGGGGCAGCTGGCAGGGGCACTGAACACTGCACAAGGCCGTCTCACCAACGCCAGCCGAGCCACCAGATGCTCTGAGCATGGACCCCCCAAGACCTGCACCCTGCTCTCGGAGATCGGGGCCGTGCTGCAGTCGGCTCAGCAGGAGATCCTGCACGCTGCAGACACCCTGGCTACCACGGTGGGGGCTCTCAGTGGCCCTGGGCTCCTGAGGGGGGTGGTGGCAATCCTGGGGGGCACTGGGATGTGCCTCCCAGGTCTGTTGGGGTGGGATGTGAGCAGCAGAGTAGGTGAGTGGGAAAGCCTGGGGTCCATGTGGGTATAGCCCTCCTTGCAGGTGAGTCAAGAGGAGGTATTTTCCTTGCTCTAGCCCTTTGGGAGGTTCTTGGTGGTGCTGGGCTGGCAGGGTCCAGGGGTGCCTGCTCCCTGCCAGGGTCTCAATGCTGCTGTTTGCATTCCAAGGAAATTCCTCAGGAAATCCCATGGCAGCCCACAAACTGGAGCCACTGGGCACTGGAGGCTCAGGCTCTGTCCAAGAGGTAAGAGTTGAGCAGCTGTCAGCCCAGCTGGGGGTGCAGGGGGCACTCCTTTGCCAGGAGGCCAATCCTGATTTCCTGTCTGGGTATCCTTGTCCCTGCAGCCACAAGGACTCCATGGCACAGGTGGAGGCTGTGGTCAGGAGAGCACTGCGTGCCTCCAACGCCAGCTCCGAGCTCCTGCAGCACCTGCTGGAGAGGAACACCACACAGGAGATGCAGAATGAGCTGGAGGCCGGGTGAGGGGCTGGCAGGGCACCCGAGCCCCTTTCCTCTGGCCAGGTCCTTGTTACAGGGCTCAGTCACAGGCACGTGCTGAGCACCTTCAAACTCATCACACCACAGTGCTGTAAAGCAGAGGGACAGGCTGCTGTGTGCTGGGAGGTTCAGGAAAAGCCCCCAGAATTTTCTGCTACATCCATGTCCAGGGCCAGGTTGTCCTCTCCATCCTCCAAGGGACCAGAGGGCCCCGGCTGACAGCAGTGTCCTGTCTGTGCAGGTATGAGGAGATCCAGCGGGCACAGGAGGAGCTGGGTGCTGGCATGGCAAAGGTGGCAGTGGAGGCCAGCAGAGCTTTGACAGCCGTGGAGCAGGCACATGCTGACCTGGCTGAGAGACTTTTGCAGGTGGCTGCTCTGGGGCAGGTGAGCAGCACCCAAGCTCCAGCTCCAGCTGGCATCCCTACCTCCTGCTTTAGCAGTGCTGCCTCCTGAGCTGGGAGATGATCTCATGCAGCCTTTGGCACTCCTGATCCTGCAGCAGGTGCTGCCAAGGCAGGGTGGAGGCCTGGCACGGGAGCTGGCAGTGCTGGAGCAGGCAGCAGCAGCCCAGGAGCCGCTGGCTCAGCAGGCTGTGGAGGCATCCCGCACACTGGCAGCTGGATTGCACCTGGAGCTGCAAAGGACTCATGGCTTCAAGCAGGTAAATGCTGCTCACAGGAATGGGGAGCCCCATCCCTGCTGCTCCAGCAACTGGAGGGACCATACCTGCAGCCAGGGAGCTGGGAGAGGATGTTTTGGGAGACATCTTCCCTTGGGCTCCCAGACATCCCTAAGAGCTTGCCTGCCAAAAGGGACCAAGCTGAATCCCACATTTCCCAGCTGCCCAGCCTCATTTCTCCTCTCACAGCTGCAGGACCAGGCTGGCTCTGCCCATGACACAGCCACCATGGCTGTCTCCCGAGGAAAAGCTGTGCTCTCTGAGGCCGAGTCCCTCCTGGCCAGCTTGGAAGGTAAAAGGCACCAGTCAGAGCATGTCCAGCCACAACCTGGCTCTCACAGGTGACAAGGGGAGAAGTGGACAGTTTGGTGATGGCCAGGTTGCTCCCATAGGCATGAAGAAGGCGCTGGGGCATCGGAAGAGTCAGGCTGCCCTGAGGAGGAGGATGGCCACTGTGAGGGACAGAGTGATGGTGGATGCTCAGAGGAAGATTAAACAGGCAGAGAAGACACTGGGAAACTCCCTGTCCATCTCCACCACAGCCCAGAGGACAGCTGGGGAGGCTGAGCAAGTCTCTGAGGAGAGTGCCAAGGTCCGAGATGAGGGGTTGGGGTGGAGCTGCTGGGCATGGCCAGGCTGGCAGCCATCACCTACAGAGCCAGGCTGCTGCAGGCAGGGCTGTGTGTCCCCAGGTGACTGATCCCATCTCTGTCCCTTTGCAGAGGGCACGGGCTGTGCTGCAGGAGAGCAAACAGGCCCTCAAACATGCCAGCCAGCTTGCCACGCGTGCCAATGAGACCCAGTGGGAGCTCTCCCGGCAGGAGCACATGGCTGAGAAGCTCAGGGGAGACCTGGAGGAAGCACAGCAGGTCAGTTGTGTTCCCATGGGCAGGTTGTGTCCTCCAGAGCATGGAAGCACCTTTGCCCACAGCCCAAAGCATAGGCAACAACCCAGCTTGGGAGCTCCACTGTAGGGACAACACCTTGGGGATGCTCCTGGGATCTCCTCCACCACCCAGCCAAGGGTCACTGGTGTCCCTGATCTGGGTGTCTGTGTCTGTTGGAAGGTGGGGTCAGAGGTGAGTGAGATGGCAAAAAGTCTCCAGGAAGCCCGGGGCTCACTCATGTCGGACATCGAGACCCTGAACAACCTGCTGAACAGCCTAGGTGAGACCTGGGGGGAAATGGGGTGCAGGCTCCAGGGAGAGGGCTGGGCTCTCGGGGGCCAGGGCTCTCCTGCTCACTGCTACTCCTGCTTGAGGGCCATCCAGGCCGAGCTGGGTGCTCTTTGGCTGAGATCATCCATGGTCTCAGCAAGGCTTCTTTAAGGCTCCTGTCTTGAGGAAAACCTCATGAAAAATGAATTGGGGCTTGCTGAATGTGTGTGCTCATATTTGCTCTGGGTAAAATGATCTCCCTTGGGATCCTCAGGGGGAGCAAGGCTGGTAAAGTCCATTTGGAACTGAGGGCTGTGCTAGACTGGGTTTGCTCCTTGTTGCTGGTTGGTCTTGCTCCAGCTCCTCCTAGTTTTATCACATGTGTATATTTCTGAGCATTCCAGGACTCTTGCATCCAAGAAACTTTGCAAAAGGGTGGAAAGCATGACCCATTTGTAAGAGTGAGAAGTGCCAGGCCCTGCCTGGAGCCACAGTTCTGTTTGCTTATCTGTGATCAGTGAGAAGCTGCAAAGCCTCCATGCCCTGCTGCTCCCACTCCCTATAGTTTTCCTGATACCATGAAGTACATCCAGAACATCTCCTGTCCACCTCTCTGCTCTCATCCATGTCCTCTCTCTCCTTGCCCAGGTAACCTGGAGCAGGACAAGGAGGTGGACGCAGTGCTGAGTGCAGGGAGGCTGCAGCTGCAGCAGCTGTGGCTGCGCCTGGCCACGCCGGGTCCCCTGGCCAGCCAGCTCAGCCAGCTGCAGCAGGAGGCAGCACGGCAGCAGGAGAAGATCCAAGCGTTTGAGAGCGACTTGGCTGAGATCCGGGCTGACAAGCAGAACTTGGAGGACATTTTGCGGAGCCTCCCTGAGAGCTGCGCGAAGTGACAGGTCGCTGGCTGCTGCCACATGTCCCCTGTGCCCACCCTGCACAGGGAATGGCAGAGGGAAGGACACTCTGCGTTCAGCAGCATCAATCCCTCCCACCACTCCTCACACTGCCCTCTGTCCAGTATCACACCCCAGGTCCTTCTCCACACCCGTTCAGGCTCCACGTCTCAAGCACTCTGCAGCATGACTCCAGCCACCACCTCTGTCCTTGGGATGGGGGACACCCACCTACCAGGGGCACTGATGTTTCTGTGCAGGATATGGAGCCGTTCCAGGGTTGGTCTCTCACTGCAGAGTGAACAAAGAATCCTCACAGATCTCCTCCATCCCTCCTTTCCCACTGCAGCACAGCACACTGGGCAGGAACAGCTTACCAAGTATGCAATGTACCCAAGCTGTACTGCCCGGCACTCCCTCCTGCCCCAGGAGAAGAGAGAGGCTCTCACACGTGCTGGAAGCTGGTCCTGCTGCACAGCACCCTGCAGTGTCATGCTCATGGGCTGTGGCCACAGAGGTGAAGAGAGGAATCCTGGTGAAGCCAGGCAGAGAGCTGCTTGCCCGAGGGCACACAGCTTGCCTGCTTCCCAAGGGAAGGGAGCTCACAGCAGGGAGGGCTAAATTAATGAGCAGAAACAAAGCAAAGATGGATCCTCACCCAGCTCCTGGAAGGCAGCTGGGACCTCCTCAGCCTGCTCCAATATGAGAGGAGCTCAGGTCTTGCTGTTCTCTTGCTCCAGGGTAAGACAAGGCCACAGCCAGCTCTGCTTGGCTCACTGAATGTCACCAGGCATGGCTACAAAACAGCCAATTGCCACCAATCCCAGGGGTTGGGTGGCAGAGATGCAGTCAAGGGAGGTGTCAGAGCAGCAGCACCCACAGCCCCACCAGCCCCACTGGAGAGGAGCTGGCTGATGGCAGCAGGCTGTGCAGCCAGTGTGGACTGGAGGGGGAACAGCTGGACACCCGCTCCTGCCTGTGTCACTCCCACGGGGTGGCAGAGGTCAGTGGCTGTATTGCCTTTAAAGGAAAGGCATTTATGTTCCTCTGTGCTCCCATGTGGGCTGGGCTGCAGAACAAGCCAGGTCCTGGCTCAGCCCACCTTGTGCTGGCTGTGTCGTGACTCCAGGTAGCTGAAGTCACTCCCATGAGACCAGAAACGAGTCCCCAGGCTGGAGCTTGCTTCATTTTTTAACCGGTTTTACCTATGTTTTTTCTGCTCACAGTGCTGCAAATCAGGTTTGCTAAAGTCTTGTGTAATTTATGTAAGATTGCTGCCATCGATGTTGAATTCCCCCAGCAACATCTCTGGTGGGTCCAGTGGCCTGGAAGGAACACAGGATTCTCCTACTGAAAGCAAAGCATACTGAAAGCAAAGCATCGTCCTTCTAATTCTGCACAAAAGCTGCCCAAGGAGTGGGGTGCCAGAGCTGCAGTGCTGTGGGAGTGTGATGGCAGGGGCTCCCCTGCTGCTGCCCAAGGACAGCTCTGGGAAAGCAAAACCGTGGAACAGTGAGAGCACAGCGTGATCTGGCTTGGCCAGAGGCAGGGGGCCGGGGCCACTTACTGTCTCTCTGGGAGGACAATTACACATCTCCAGGGAACACACAAATTTGCTGCTCTTACAGAAATGCCAAGCCTCTGCTGTGTGCCTGCTGCTGAAGATGTTCATGCTGCCTCCTGCTCTCCATGGAACTCTGTGTTTTCAGCTGGTGCCACCTGCCTAGAGCTGTATCCATTAAAAATTCTTAATATAACACACAGCTGTCCATCCAGGGTGTGCAGTGGCAGGAGAGCACACTGTACCTGCATTTGCTGCTTTTAAAGAGCAGGGGTTGAGATGCGGCAACATTTAGGGTGGTGAGGGGCAAACGCCTGAAAATTCCCTCTAAACTCCGCGTTAGTACATGATTTTAACATAAGGTGTCAGGCTGACACCGCGGGGGCGTGCGACCCTGGCGGGGACATCACCTCGGCCCGTCCCTTTTCCCGCTGCTCGCACTCCAGGGTTAATCCAGCCTGGAAGCGGCTGTGCCATCCCGGCCCTGCCGCTCTGCCGCGGGCACCGGCGGCGCGATGCCGCTCCCAGGGCAGCTCCGCAGCGATCCCCGGCGTCCCGGGCGGTGCGGGCAGAAGGAGCCGGTCCCTTCCCTCACTGCGGGAAGCCCAGAGGCGGCGGCGGTGCCTCCCGCCGTGCTCGGGCACCTGGAGCCCGGCTTGGGGCGATGCGGGCTCCGCCGCCCGCCCGCTGGGGCGGGGAATGGGCGAAGGGCGGGGGGCGGAGGGCCCGGCCCGGCCCTGCCCGCCCCTATTTAAGGCGGTGGCGGGCACGGGCAGGCTCGGTGCGATGGCGGCTCCGCGCCGGCCGAGCGGCGGGGGGCTGCGCAGGGCCCCGCAGGACGGGCGGCTGGAGGAGATCAACAAGGTGGGGCTGGGGCCGCCTCCCGAGCCGACCCCGCGGGAGTGGGGAGGGGGCTGCGGGCGGGGCAAGAGGAGGAGGAGGAGGAGGGGGCGGTGGGTGCAGGCGGAGCTGGAGACCCCTCTGCCCAAACCCCTCTGGGGAGGGGATCCGGCCGGAGCAGGAAGCGGGGTTCCTGCGGGATCGCTCTCCATCCGCTGGCATTGCCCTCTCGGGCGGCTCTTTGCTCCCCGTGCATCGCGCATCGGCAGGTCCGAGCGGGCTGGTGGGCGCCCGGGGGCTGGCTGCTATGAAATTCCCTTTGGGAACGTGCTCCAACAAGAATGGGGGCTATTGTTCTCCTGGAGGGTTTCTAGCTCCTCTCTGCTGTATCGAGCGCTTCAACTTTTTCTTCCCGGAATGAGAAGTTTCTGCTGCTCGGAGCTGACTCCAGCCTTCCTAGCTTTTCATTGCAGCGGGTGAATGGGTTGCCCAGGATGGTTGGACGTCCCACAAGCCTCGGGCAGGGGGAATGGAACCTCCTGGATTAGTGCAAAGTGCACTGGGCTTCGTGCCCTTCATGCCAGGGTCAGGCAAGGTCCTCTCCCCGAGCTCCAGGCTTACCCCGTCCCTTGCTTGGCATGGTTGTGGGGGCAGTTCTGTTGGCATCCCTCCCAGCTAAGAGCAGTTCTGAGGGTGAAAAGAAGGTTTTAACCTTGAAGCAAACAGTGCTGGGATTTCTTGCACTTCTTAGGTGCTCCTTTAGTTAGTGACACCTTGGTGTTACAAGTGCAGAAATCAAATTGCTGTACAAGATGAGAGCCCAGAGGAGATGGGCTCACCTTGCCCTCACACTGACTAAGCTCTGAAAAGTGGCAATATGTTCCTCCAGTGAGACAGTAGAGGTGAAGTTTAGGTCACTGAGAGGGAATTAAGTCATTAGAAATTATTCAATTAACTAGAAGTTAGGATGTGCTGCGGAAAAAGAGATGTCATGGCATAAGGTGTAGAATAAGAGCACTTGGTTAAAAAGGAGCCTTTGTAACTTGCTGCTGGACGGCCGACACAGCGCACCCTGCACCAAGGCGTGTAGCTGGGTCTAACATACCTCCCCTAGCCAAGGTGGTGCTGGCCCTTGGGCTGAGGCTCAGGGGACTGTGTTGTACCTACTGCTGCAGTTTCTGCTTCTCCAGAGCCGTCCCCCAGCATCACACAGGCACAAGGTGGATACACGAGCCTTCAGCTGGTAGGAGCTGTAGGACTGAGTCTGGGAAGCTGTGCTTCCTGGGATGCTGGGGTGTGCCACTGCTGTGTCCCGAGGCTCAGGGCTGTTCCCACGCAAGGGACAGGTTCCCTATCTCTCCCTTAAGCTGACATCACTTCTGGCCTTTTCTTTGGCTGAGGTTTGGGTGACAAAAATGAAACAAGCTACGTGACTTCCCACTGACAGAGCTGCTTGTTTGCATCCTTGCTGCCCCGTGTGCTGGCTCAGCACTACGAGATGGGGTTGAGCAGCTGAAAACCAAGCTGCAGATAGCACGGGTGGCAGATGCCCATGGATCCTCAGAAGCCACTGTGCTCTGGGCAGCAACCCCCACGCCGCTGTGCTTTGCCAGCTCTGTGTGGCAATGGGGGAGTGCAGCAAACAGCCTCACACCTCCCTGACAAACAGCTGATACAGAAACTTTGGCTGATACTGTGGCTGGAGCCAGGGAGGGGGTTTCCCCAGCACTGAAGAGCCCTAAGGCTGTAAAACTGTCAAGTGCTCCTAATAAAACCTATCAGGCCAAATTCCTATCAGGCTTAATCTCACTGTCTCATCCTAACAATTAGCTCCCTCCAGCCCTGTTTTCCTGGCTGGTTTCTACCCCAGAGCTCTCTCTGGGATATGGGTCTGGCAGGCAGTAGACTGAGTGCACATGTGCTGCTGAAGGATAGCTGAGTCCTAGTGCTGGCTTCTCTCTTCCAGCCTGGAACTCTCTTCTGGGCTCCCCTCCTGGTCGTTCCCCTCTTTTCGGGCAATGCAATCACATTGTCCAGCCTCGTGCATCAAGGTGGCAGGTCTAATCCAGCACAGATTAGTTTCAACCTTGTTTTACCCTCTAATGCTCTGGGCTGTGGGGAAGGAATTCAGCCTGTTAGAGGGCAGGTGCCTGCTTCTCCCATCAAGGCAGGCACGAGCATCCCTCAGCCCTTCCCAGCTCCTGCAGGCAGGGTGGCTGGCTTTCAGCACTTAAACATCCCAGGGAGAGCTTGGCCTGCCAGTTGGAGTCACCTTTTTGGGGAGCAAGGATGGATCTGGCTTTGCTCAGGTTGTGGTGCAGGTAGCTGGGACTTGCCTGACTGAGTTTATTGGCTTAGAAAAGTCTCTCAACAGCTCAAGAAAGGCTGTTCAGGGCAGGAGCAGGGGAGAGGCTTTTAAAGCAGTTCTTATTAATAGAACATTCCCCTTAAAATGGGAACTTAAGCAAAGGGCTCTAGGAGGAACTTCAGCCACTCTGAGTTTGAGTCACAGGCCCTGGGGACTGAATTCCTGTGTGCCATTGTGAGTGTTTTCCTTATCACAGTCACAGCCCAGCTCACACACAATGTGGAGAGTGGAATGCCTTTCAAATACAGCCCCTTGTTGCTTCCTTGCACCTGGAGCAGAGCTGTGGTGCTGGTGGGCTCTCCAGCCCCCAGCAGTCGAAACACAAGGGAGCTGAATCCTAATCCTGTGTGCAGTGTCACCTGTGCTGCTCTGTGTCACGCTGCCAGGGGCTGCTGGGCTCCTGGCCATGTGTCCCTCAGCCATCACGTATGGATGCATTCCCTTCAGTCTTCACCATTTCTGTGCTGCTTCTTGCTCCCAGAGAGACACTGTGCTGCTTCTTGCTTCCTCACATCCCCTGTCCTGCTGGGAGCTGGAAGCTGCTTGCTGCTCCTGCAGGGCAGCAATGAAGCTGTGACCAGGTGGCCAGGAGGTGTTTTGGCCCTGTTTTGGCTTTCAGTGATGTTTGCCTTCTCCAGAGGCTGTTCAGTGGTGATGGCAGCAGGTAACGCTACTCTGGTCTCTGGTGACTCCTGCTGTGCCTGAGCCCAGGTCTCGAAGCTGAATTGTGCCCTTTGTGTTGGGCTGGTAAATGATACCCCTGGGTACAAATAACTGAGCTAAATGAAACTGAGTTTGCAAAGGAGAGCAAAAGAAGGAACTGGAAATGTTGCTTTTCACCACATCTCTCAATTTGAGTTGGTGACCATGGTGATGAGGGAAGCCAGTGTCATGCTGGTTTGGTGGCCATGGTCTCTCGTGTCCCATCTGGAGTTTCTGGGGTGGGAGGAGGGGGTGGCAGTCACTTCTGTCCTTGTGGACTTCCTACAAAACCCTAGTTCAGCTGCAGGGAAAAGACTTGCCATAGCAGGGTTAACTGGCAGTGAAGGTTTGAGGATTCCCTGAGCAGTCCAAGCTCCCCTGTCCCAGTGAGGAAGGAGGGAGAGCTCCAGGTGTGTGGGACCCAGAGCTCAGGAGCACGATTAGGATGGCCAACAGTGATCAGCACACAAGGCTCTTAGTGACCCACTCCTGCCTTCCCCATGAGCACGGGGAGCAGTGGTGAGGAACACATTCCCAGAGTAGGAAACAGCCTCAGCCCTCCATCCACTAACCCCTCGAGGGGTTTGTCCTGGACAGCCCATGCATGAGCTGTGCAGATGTTAATGATTTCTACACTGAAGAATGTGGTGTTGTTGCTGAACACAGATCGAGTCATGAAGCTGTGCTGGGCTGGAGCTGGGCGGTGTGGGAGGGCAGGGACAGGAGCAAGACCCTGCTGCTCACAGCTGTGGGGAGTGTTGCTGGCAGGGCACAGCAGAAGAGCTGGCTGTGCATGTTGTGGTCTGTTCTCTTGGGTATCTGAAGGTTTTTGAGATGGGGCTAGGGACAAGTGACCAGAAGTGATTCAGAGCTTCCTCTCCAGCCTGAGCAGGGTAGAGGGGGAAAATGGATATTTGGTATAAGAGTTCCTAAGCTCAAAATACCAGTCCTCTTGGGCATATGACATTCTGCAAACTTTGCCTGCTCTATTTGCAAGCCCTGTGAGTTTATCTAAGAGTTTGAAATCTCAGATAAGAGTGCTGTTTGCAAGGACTAGGAGCCCTTGCTGGAAATAAGTGCCCAATCCACATGCTAAGTGTGCTTAAGCAGAGATGTGGGGAGCTGAAACCTTGGGTGAGCAAGAACAGGGGCTTTCATGCAGTTATTCCAAAGGCAGGTGGGGTCCAGTGCTCCCTTAAGCTGCTGGTGGGAAATCTGAGACATCAGAGGGATTCCCCTTGCACTGGAATGTTAATGGCAAGGTGTGGAGGGATTCAGCCCGTTTTCAAGTCTCCTGGTGCTGTTGCTCAGCTGTGACTCTGGGAATTGTGAGTCTTCTGGCTAATGCTGCCTTTAGAGGTGCCCTCTAGGGTGTTTTCCTTTGCATCTTTGACCTTGAGGCTATTTTTTCTGTTTTAGGAGTTTCTCTGTGACCCAAAGTTCAGTAATGAAAAAGACCTGGAGGAGAAGTTGGCAGTGTTCAAAGGTGAGAACTGGAGGGTCGCCCTGTCATTTGAGCCTTACTGTTTGCTCTGAAGCAGATTATTTTCCTCAGCACTTGGATCTCACCAGCCTGAGATTCTCTGCCAAATACAAGTGACTGAGCTGGGATGGATCTTCCCCCTTGCTTGTGGAACTTGGTGAGACTCTCTGGAGAGGTGTTTTCCACACAAGCCTTTGTGCTTCTCCTGCTTGCAGGGCAGGGACTTGTCACCCTACAGACATCCTGCCTGGCAGCTGCTGTTACTACAAAACCTGCTGTGTGGGCAAAACCCTGGGGAGCAGCCCAGGAGGATGGTTTCTGTCTAGTTACCCAGCAAGCTAACTGGCATAATGGATGCAATAGCTGGAAACCTTTCTTTTTTTTTTTTTTCAGTAAGAAGGAGGGCCTCATTCCAGAAAGCAGAAGTGTCAGCTGCTTTCTGGAGGAGGTGGGGACTTTCAAAAAGTTTTAGTTCTTTCCCAGTCCCCTGACACCAGAGGGAACACAGCACTGATATGTCTAATTCTGGCCAAAGCCTGACTCCAGTGGGTCAGCAGATCTAGGGCTTAGGTTTGGGCCTTTTGCTGGGACAGGGGATAGAGAAACAGCCCAAAAGCCTGGAGTCCTCTGGAGCTTGTCCCCAGACTGGTTACAGGACAAGATCTGGCAGGGTTATTCTGGTGTACCCACCTTCTTTCCAAGCAGTGGCTGAAGGCAGTTGGGAAAACATGCCTGCGTCACATTGCCTCGAGGCTTGTGCTCAGCCTGGCTCTAACCAAATAAAACCTGACCTTGCTTCCATTTCAGACATTGTCTGCTATTTCCCTTTGAATTTTGGCTTTGCAATCCAACAAGGAAGAAGCTGGCTGGCGTTTTGTGATCCCTTACACTGCTGGGCACAGAGGAGCCTCCTGTGCTCCCCAATCTCTTTGTGTTGCCTTTTGTGTAGCTCTGGCTTTTGGCTGCAGCCCCGCATTATTTTTCCCATCACAATTGGGGCTCTTCAAACATTGCAACTGTAGGTCACAGGCGCAGAATTCCCTGTAACGAGAGCCTTTGGCATCTCTTGCTGCTGCCTCGTGAGTTTGTCTCCGTGGCCTGTCCCTCTGTCCAAGGCCTCCTCCAGCTCCCCCAACAATCAGCTCATTGTGTGATGATGGGGGGAATATTTCTTCTCTGCTGTCCTTCCCACTTCCCCCCCCCCCAGCCTGGGGGAGGCAAAGATGGAGCCCCCATGCAGGGTTTGTGTAAATGTATTTGTGAGGGAGGGACCATGCATAGTTTTTGCCCCACTATATCCCTGCTGCTGGGATGGGAGGGAAACATGAATGTGTGAGCTGAGGCTGATGTAAAGCTGCCTCTGTTCTCTGCACTGTTGGCTAAGTGTCAGCTCAGAAGAAAAGAAAACATGGGCTGGGCATGGACATGGCAGAGCAGGGTTTGTGCCCCAGGCATATGCAGAGGTGCCTGACCCTGGTGAGGGAGGTGGCAGATAAAATGCACAAGGTCATTCTGGTGAGGCAGAGTGTGGGGAGAGGCAGTCCCACATCAAGCATCACTCTGACCCCTAAACATGTGTGTTACAGCCCCGATTTCTTCTAGGATTGGTTGCTTGATGCTTGAAGGGAGACATTTACTCCAGCCTGAAGCGTGAATATCTTTGATTTGTACATGATATTTCCATATTCTGTCCTGGTCAGCTGATGGCAGCAGTAATCCATGGGCTGAGACCCAGGTGAAGCCAAGCCATTCCTTTGCCTCCTGCCCATCGGTCCAGTTAACCCAACAATTTCCTTTGGAAGCACAGGCTCTGGGAAGACTCCGTTGTGTGAAATAACCACTCTTCCCTTTGGCTCCTTAAATTAGCCTGCCACTTCTGTGTTCGTGCTCATATGCCTGCTGGTGTCCCTGGAGCAGAGGCAAAAGGTCTTCTCCATTTTCCTTCCCAGGGCAAAGGAGCAGCCTGGAAGGGCTTGGTTAATTTGAGTCCTCTAAGGCTGTTGTGGGGAGCAAGTGCTCACTGCAGGATGATTTCTCCAGCTCAGCATGAATGGATGGTGCCAGCAGGCATCTTGCTCTTTCCATTTAGTAGAGCTGAGGTGATGGGGGCCCCCTGTGGTGCTGGGAGCTGTATGGTCTGTAAGACAGACAAATCCTTGCCTGAAGAGCTTAAAGTCTAAATGGGGAACAGCTATCAAGGGGTGGGGGGTGTGTAGGAAGCTCAGGTGTGCCACTTCAAAGGGCAGAAACTGCACAGGACTGAATTCCTGAATTTTCTAACTCAAATCAGTGCTCTGCCTGTTAGAGCATGCAAGTTTTTGTCCTGCAAAGCTAACCAGACCTCCTGGAGCAGGCTCTGCCTCTCTCTGACAATGCTGGAGTTGCTCAAGTCAGCAGTGTTTGACAGCAGGCTGGAAGGGCAAACAACCTGCTCCAGCATCACTGTGCCCAGGCATGTTCTTGGCTTCACCCTCTTGATGTGGTCCTTGAGCATCTCTCCTGGCAGGTGCTGCTCTGGGAGGGAGCACAGTGACGGGAGCACTGTGGAGTCTGTCCCTCATTATTGCAGGCAACTGCGTCATTTAATCCCCCTTCTAATCCGATCAAGCTTCATCTCGGGAGTGCTCCGGGGTTTGTTTTCCTTGCTACTCCTTCTGGGAGCCCGTTCCAGAGCTTTGTTTTTCTGGCTGGAAACCTTTTAAGGCTGTTCATAGCCAGCTGATACCTTGTTCTCATGCCAGTGTTTTCCTTCAGCTTAAATGAAAAGCAGCCACTATTACAGAGAGCTTAACTCTAGAGCCCTAGAGTTGAGATAAGGGTGCTAAAACCAGGCCTTGAGATGGTCTCCCCCTCTGAACTTTGCAAATTCAGTATATCAATCTTATCACCAAATGCTTTATTTCAGTGCTGTGAGCAGGCAGTGCTCCAAAGCCCTGCCCACCCCCCTGCTCTAGAGTCCTGCTAACTTAATTCTGTGTCTCTTCCAGAGAAATACATGGAGTTTGACCTGAACAACCAAGGTGAAATTGGTGAGTGATTCTGAGGGATGCTGGGCTGGAAGAGCCACAGCCTGTCTGCTGCTGAATCTGCTGCTTTGCTCTGCATTCATGGTGTTGAGGAGGAAAACTTGTGGGCATTTCCTATGTCCAGCCTTGCTTGGATCTTCATTGCCAGCCAGGGGCTTCCTTGGCTCTTCCAGCCCCTGCCTCTCAGCTTCCTCAGTCTCTCCTTGCCTGTTTCAAGATCTAAGCTCTTCTCAGTGCTGTTCTCCTGAAGTTCTGTTGATCTCCTCCACTTCTTTCTGCTCTAAATCCTTTTTTTTCTTCTCCCTTTTTCTCCACGGAGACCTTCTTCTCAGTCCTCTGCTGCGAAGTTGAAAATTCAGAGCTGGGAAGCTGCAGGACTTGGACAATCCTAGGGCTTGCCTGGCTTGAGGCAGGAGCTGTAAAAATCCATGAGCACTTCTGGTGCAGAGAAGCTCTTTGCCTTGCAAGGAAGGGAGCAGAGGGAAGCCAAGGACTTGGGTGTGAGTCTGGCTCAGCTGAGCAGCCCTGCTCTGGGTTCAGAAAGCACCAGTTACACAAAGTTCCAGCCTCCTGCAGGCCTGGAGCTGACACTGAAGTGTAACCACTTGTGTGCTGTGCCCTTCCAGGAGGCAGCTGCCCCGTTCCCCTCCTCCACAAGTCTTCCAGCTGAAGTGAAGCCTGTGTGGAGCTGAAGAGGCCTGACTCAGGGCTTCCGGGAGGGAAGGGGCCCGCAGGTCTCAGCAGGCAGCAGTGCAATGGGAGGAAATGGCCTGTGGCGATGGGCAGGGGCGTCTGCTCCCCACAGCTTGTTTGTCTCCAGCTTTAACCCCGGTGTTGCTTCCCTCCTCCCCATCCTTGTGATTCTTGGCAACACAGTCCGAGCTAGAGAGCACCGTCCCCACGTGCCTCTGGAGCACTTGGAGAGTTGTCCCTCTTCTCTGAGTGTGTGGTGCTTTTCTCTTGAGCTGCACAACTGGGAAGGGATGCTCTGTACTGGGTAGAGTGGCAGTGAGCTGGGCTGGAAGGCTTCTCGTGGCTTTTGGCAACAGCTTAATGCTGTCAGCCATAGAGTCCATGGGTGAGATGGTCTCAGGTGGGAGCTCCTGGCTCTGTCCCTAGGGTTGGTCTGTGCTCAGTGGGCTCACCCCTTGACAGCAGTGATTGCTCTTGTAGATTTGATGTCTGTCAAAAGGATGATGGAGAAGCTGGGGGCTCCGAAGACCCACCTAGAGCTGAAGAGGATGATCTCTGAGGTGACAGGAGGGGTCAGCGACACCATCTCCTACCAGGACTTTGTCAACGTGATGCTTGGGAAACGCTCTGCTGTGCTGAAACTGTGAGTGTCCCGGGGTGGAGCTGGGTAGAGCAGCAGCACCCGAGCTGCTCCGGGGGGAAAGGGGGAAGCACAGGCTGTTCTGTCTGCTGGAGCTGGAGCTGTGCACACTCGGTGTTCAGGGAGATGAGGACCCTTGTGCAGGGAGTCTGCAGGGTGCCATGAGAGGGTGTACAAGCCCATGGTGAGGCTGAGCAGTGGCGAGTGCTCCCAGCAGAGCTGCCTGCTGTGTGTTAGCACAGGCTTCCTCCCACGTGCTCCACGGGAGCCATCCCCCTCCCTTCCCGAGGGTGGGCAGGCATTCAGCACTGCAGGACTTCTTCCCATCTCTTCCCTGAGGATCCTGCTGGCTTTGGGGACACAGACTTCTCCTGTGGCAGGACTTCAGTGAATGATGGTCCTGCCAGCACCAGTAGTGCTTCTGTATCCCACAGGATGCTCCATCCCTGCCTGATCTTGGAGAGATGGGCAGTAGATGGAGATGGGACACATGCTTGGAACAGCTGGCTCGTGCTGGGAGAGGTTTTCTGTGGTACAGGCTGCCAGCACTAGCGTCCCACGGCCCCCTCTGCCCTCTCAACAGAGCTCTGAAAGTGCTGCTCTAACAAATGGCTTCCAAACCCTTGCTTGGCTCCATCTCCATCCCATTGAAGCCTGGCATTTCCTTTCACAGCTCAGAGGCTGGCCTTGCTTTTGTGTCTGAAACCACCATGAATAGGATCTGATCCTCTCCATCCTCCTTACCCCTTTTTGAAGGCAGCTTTAGAAACACAGCCAGCTTTCCAGGCAGGTTGGGAGGAAGGATCTTGCACCCGCCTCTCACGTGGTTTCTCTAAGCTGGTACTCTGTTTGCTGGCAGATTCTCCCCACTGTGTGCTGTGTCTCTGTTGTGATGCTCTTCTTCCAAGCAGACACAGACTTCTGACATCCCTGCTCCTCCTTTTTCTCCATTGAACCAGACTGAGCCTGCAGCCTGTCCTGTATCTCCCATCCCTCCTCCCAACTGCAGCAGCTTTCACAAACAGGTCCCTTCTCTTGCTAACAGACACCCCATTGTCTTTTGGATCCTGTAGAGCCGGAGCAGAAATGTAAAACTCGTCCTAAGAGCAGTACAGCCCTTTGATCCATCGAGGCAGCTGGCATTCCCAGCGTAGCTGCAGTCCTCAGGGAGGAAGACAGTGCTAGTGGTTACAAAATGCTTGAGATTCCTACAGGCAGTGCCTTGCTCCTTGTTTTTGCTCTCTCCCCTGGCTGTATTGCTGCTGCTCACTCGGTGTTGGCTTCTGAATGTTCTGTTGTGTGGTTATGTGCAAGGTGGGCCAGGAGTGGTATTTGCTTTTACGCATCAGGAGCACTTGGCATGCACTGAGTGCCCAGGGGATTTCGGAAGTGGCTGTCTAAATAAAATGTGCTAATCCTCTGGGCTCTGAGAGGAAAACCGGCAGAGACTTTGGGAACCCACTCCTGGTAGCTGCTGGAAAAGCCAGCCTGGCAGCACTGCCCTCTGTTGGCTTTTCCTGCTTTGTTAATTATCTGAGTGCTCTTTGCAGGGGAGCCAGATGCTCTTTTTCAGCAGAGAATGCCACCCCCATGATGGATAAATATACATTTGCTTTTTTTTTTTTTTTTTAATTGGCAATATCTGTTGTGTTTTGCAGGGTCATGATGTTTGAAGGAAAAGCCAATGAAAGCAACCCAAAACCTTCTGGTCCACCTCCAGAGAGAGACATAGCCAGCCTCCCTTGAAGAGGACAGGCTGCAAAATGGGCACTGTTTGCTTTGCTGGTCTGTAACAGAGGTTACCTGTGCTTTGTTACTCTTTACTGTGGACAGTCCTAGTTTTCAACTAACCTGCCTTAGAGGAACAGCAAGGGAAGCTGGAGACCCCCAGCTCGTGTCTTTCTGCTGCATCCCTTAGCCAACTTGATCTGTTAGACAGAAGCTGTAGCACCAAGTGTAATGTGAGACCAAAAAGAACAAAAAATATCCTGTGATTTTACTCTTTCCTCTGCCCTTCCTGCATTTCTCAGACGAGGAGCTACTTTGTTCCCAGCATATGGATTCAGAGCTGTGCTTGTCACGACAGGTTCCTAAAGGTCCTTGCTGCCAGACGTGGACAAAGCCCCTGAGAGCAGCTTCATGGGTGCAAAGAAATAAGTGCCTTCTCTGCTCCATCCTCCTGTTCCTACTTTGGACTTAGTTCTTCCCCTCCTGACCTCCCCAAAATGCAAGTCAGGCTCCCACATCTGTCTGATCATATGGGGAATGTGCTTGGACACAGAGGTTTGCCTGCACAGCCTGTTGGAGTGGGGACAGTTTCTGTCTGCTCTGGGGGCTCATCCTGCAGGCAGATCTCGGGGTCCAACACCAGCCACTGCAAGTGAGGATGGTTAATGCCATTTTGGGGACCCCCTTCCTCATAAATCCCAACTCGGGCCCCACCAGGAGTGTAACCTCTGGGCAGGTGATTGTCTGTCCCATCCATGGAGTCCAGAAACAAGCTGTGATGCCTTTGCAGCCCCACAGGATTCCTGGGGCAAGTGAAACCTCCAGGTGAAAGGAAGCTGAGTGACCAAACTGAGCCTGGCCAGAGCAGTTGCAGATGAGGATCTGTCCTCAGGCAGCTGCTCTGTCCCTCTGATTTTTGCAGACCTCCCTGTATGAGTTTCAGCCTGGTGCCCTGGGACTATCCATTTCCCTGATGGATACACCCTCAAATCTGCAAAATAAGAAGGGCTGTAAATACGGATTATGAGCTGGGACTGTGCTATCCATGCTCTGGGTACTGTGGTGATTCTTGTTCCATACACAATTTCTGGAATTCAGGTGTTTGCTCTTTGGCCTTTCCCTCCTTTTTTCTTAAATGTTCTTGACAGCTTTTAACTTTTTAAAATAATGGTTTAGTAAGTACATTTTTTTAAGGAAATTGATTAACTCTACTAGGCTGATTGTTCCTGCCAAAAGCTGCACTTTTAAATAATTGAAAAAAACAACAAAAACATTCTCACTACTGTTTGTGTGAAAACCAAAACTGTAACAGAGAAAAATTATGAGCAAAAGCAGCACCAGTCTACTTCAAGGACTGAAAATAAATCTTTTGAAGCTACACAGTGTGTCAGTGTTTACTGTTATCTCCTCTGAAGTTTGGTCCATATGACTGGTTGAAGATTAAGGGAGCTGGTTTCTAAATCTGTTAATATAAACCCTTAAACAGATCCTGGAGATAGGTTTGGACTGTCTTGATCTGATCTTTATCTGTAATAACTGACTGAAACCATGGAGTTTGTGTGATGAAATATAGAGGCCACCTCCTGAAAACTGGTGCTTTTTTTCTGACTTACTGAAAAAGAGCAGGTGCCAGTGCTTGTTTTAACTAAGAACTTGTTTATTGAGAGCAGACACTTGCAATGCTTCTCTTGAAGGAAGGGTTTTCTTATTATTCTCTCTGCTTTTGAAGCAATTGCCCAAGGTTCTTGTCTGATGTGAATTATCTAAAGGAGAGACCAGGTTTCCCAGGGAATGACTGTGTGCACTTTTTCCATCTGTTTCTCAAAAGGACAGAATTTCCCTGAGATCACAGCCCCATGTCTGCTTTCTGCTGCCTCTGGGAATGCACCTGCTTTTCTTGGCTGTGTGTTGAAGCTGTTGTTCAGTTAGGAAATAAAGGAAGCATATTACACGAGGGAAACTTGGATGTGGCTTGCCACAGTTCAGGTCACTGCCCAAAGCCATGATTGCTTATCTCTGTGAAAATCCTTGCACTTTTAAGTCCTGGAAAAGAGAATGACCTGCTAGAGCTGGAAACAGCCCTTCTCAAAATGTCCCCATAGGGCTGAGTGGTGGTATTCTGTCTGAGTGGGAGCTGAGCCTCTCAAAACTTGAATAAGCAAAGAAATCGGGGACCTGCTATGATCAAGCCCCCACATTCTGCTTTTGTGTGGTCCTGCATTTGAGTCCAAAAGAGTCTGGAATATCTCCAGTGAGGGATGCTCCGCAGCCTTTCTGGGCAATCTTGAGGACTTTCCAGCATAGTATGGTACAAGCCTGTGGAAAAGGGAAGGCTGGCATGGCTTTTGTGTGGTCCTGCAGCACAATAAGGCTCCTCCAGCTCACAGAGCTTCTGTGTTTGCAGCTCAGCCACCCCACACTGGACCTGACCCAGAGCATCCTTGTGCTGCCACTGCAGCCCACACCAAGGATTTCAGCTGAGGGAAAGGATGAAAACTGTGTCAGGGTAGGGTTAGGTTGGATTTAGGAAAAGGTTCTTCCCCCAGAGGGTGCTGGGCACGGCCCTGATGCTGCCAGAGCTGCAGGATGTTTGGACATGGCTCTGAGGGACAGGGTGGGATTCTGGGGCTCTCCAGGGGTCAGGAGTTGTGGGGGCTCCTGCTCAGGAGCTGTGCAGGGTCAGGAGTTCCATTTAACGATCCTTGTGCGTTCCTTCCAACTCGGGAGTCTCTGATTCCGTTCAGCAACACTGGATCGCTGACACGGGAAAAGCATCAAATCCCCTCACCAAGGGCTAGTGGCCGGGTGGAGCAGCCTGCCAGGCTCACCATGGCTCGGCAGGGACAGCCGGAGCCCTTGCCCGGTTCAGCCGGAGCCCCTGCCCGGTGTCAGCGGGGTCGGTCCCCTCAGGGCCGCTCCCCTCAGGGCGGAGCGGGGCACGGCCGTCCTGCGGCTCCCGGCCCCTCAGAACATATGGAAAAGCCAGGGCCAGAGCACACAGCGTTAAGCTCCGCCGGGGGGGTTTAGTTTGGACACCGGGAGGGATTTCTTCACAGAAAGGGTGATGAGGTATCGGAACGGGCTGCCCAGAGGGGTGGTGGTCACGGTGCCTGGAGGTGTTGAAGGAACGACACTCTGTGCTGTGGGCTGGGTGACAAGGTGGTGTTGGGTCACAGGTTGGGCTCGATGGTGGCAGAGATATTTTCCCTTCTAACAGACTCTGTGCAAAGAGGGTTTATTAAGCCCAGCAGCGGTAGGGGAGGAGCGGCTGGGAGGACCCGGAGCAGCGAGAGCCGCGGCCAGAGCGGCCCCGCCGGAAGCGGAAGCGGCGCGGGGCTCCCGGCGGAGCGCGGGCGGCGGGACCGCGGCCGCGGGGCCGCCATGGGGGACGACATGGACGTGATCCCCGAGCGGGAGATGAAGGTGAGGCACGGGGACAGCGCGGCTCTGAGGGCAGTCCCACGGGGGGAACGGTGGACAGGCTGTTTCACTCGGGCCGGGGGGCCTTGGCTTGGAGCCGGAGGGGAGCGGGGCTTGGAGAAGGCTCGGCCTGGGCTGCGGGAGTTCTGGGGCAGGCTTGGTTGGGACCGTGGGGCTGACAGATCGCGGGGGTTCTGCTCAGGGTATGGCGGGGCTTTTTGAGACATCCTTGCAGTGTTTATGTAACAGAACCGTGGGGTGGGTCGGGCTGGAAGGGACCACGGGGGTTCAAAGCTCATCTGGTCAAAGCTGCCTGCTCAGACTGGTTCGTCCCGGAGCACACGGTACAGGATTGAGTCCAAAAGAGTCTGGAATAAGGGGTCTGGAATATCTCCAGTGAGGGACGCTCCACAGCCTTTCTGGGCAATCTTGAGGACTTTCCAGCATAGTATGGTACAAGCCTGTGGAAAAGGGAAGGCTGGCATGGCCTTGGTGTGGAAGGATGTTTAATGCCTGGAGAGTGAATTAAGATGGTTTGGGTTGGAAGGAACTGTAAAGTTCACATCATTCTAACCCCTGCCACGGGCAGGGACACCTTCCAGCAGACCATGTTGCTCCAAGCCTCATCCAGCCTGGCCTTGAGCAGTTTCAGGGATGAAGGAGAGTTGGAGGAGCCTTGTTTTGGAAGAAGAGTGATATGTTTCTAAATCCTCCCGTCAGCATGCCTTGTGCTGGCGCCTCCTGGTCTGGGGGAGTGTGGCTGTGGGGCAGTGTGAGCTGGAGTGTTGCTGTGTAGTGCCAGCCTAGCCCGTCCTGTGTCACCCAGTGTTACTGTCAGCCTGGGTGAGAAGGGGCATGGGGGAACAGATTCCTGCAGTGGTTATGGGTCTGTGTGCAGCTGCCTTCTGCCCTCACAGACAGGGTGGTTGGGCTGTTTGTTTTGCAGAAGTTTCTGAGTTCTTACATCCTCCTCAGATTGCAGGAATGTGCTTGTTTAGTGGCAGTTGTTTGGGAATAACTCAGGTGCTTGACTGAGTTACTGGCATGTAGCAAATGTGTGTGTGTGGCAGCAAGTTTTGTTCACTCCTGTCCCATCTTTTCTTTATTCCTTTCTCTTTTCCTCTGTATCCCTTGGCTGGTTTTGGTGTGCTCCTAAAGTCAGATGTCCCAGGCAGATTTTATGAACACAAGCACTGGGTACAAGTGAGATTTAACCAATGGGGAAAAAAAATAAAGTAGTTGATCTCAGTCTGTCATGGATGAGACAGAAAAAGGCCAGAGGCTCCTGCACTTACTGTTTTAGAGAAGCCAAAGTAAACTGTTCCTCTTGGGCAGCACGTGAACAGCCCCTTCCCCACTCTCTCAAACAGGATTTTCAGTTCAGAGCACTGAAGAAGGTTCGCATCTTTGATGCTCCTGATGATCTTCCCAAAGAGCGCTCCAGCCTCCTCGCAGTGTCCAACAAATATGGGCTGGTCTTTGCTGGAGGGGGGACCAGCCTGCAGATCTTCCACGCCAGGGATCTTCTCATGCAGAAACAGCCGGGAGAAGATCCCAATAAAATTGGTAAGACACACTTGAAACTCATGGGTTTGGCAGAGACAGATTTATAGGGGTTTGTGACATGGAGCTCTTGGCTTCTGTTACAGTTACAGTCCATTCTGTGTCAGGCATTTGAGTTGCCACATTTTCTTGTGGGGGAAGGCAGGAACAGTGGTTGGTAGCCATTCTTTGAGCTGTGAGTGCCTGGGATGTATGAGAGTGGAGGGGACACACTGAGGGAGTTTTCACACTGAGTCACCCACTCTGACTAAATGACTGTCCAGGAGAGGGGAAGCAACCACTGTTCCACCACCTGAGTGCAAAATGGTTTTCATTCTCCTTAGTGGCTGTTCCACTCTCTACATACATAAATAAAGCCAAAAATCTTTCCACTTATTATTACTCAGGTTACTGAGGAAGGAAAGTGATGTTTTCTTTTCTTAGAAATTTGACAACTCTCAGGACTGTATTGATAGATGAAGGGATTTGCTTTCATTCAATTTTTGTATGTTACCTTTGATAGCTGCTGTTAATGGGACTGAGGATTATTGCATAAATTTGTTGTCTCATTTTACAAAAACAATTCCTGCTATTTAAATTTGTCCCCTTCATTCCATCTTCCTTTCCTTCTGTGTTTTAAGTGGAGAATATTCAGAGTACTGTGGTTCCCATGAAGTTTCCTATGCAGCACCTGGCTCTGAGCTGTGACAATCTCACCCTGTCTGTCTGTATGATGTCCAGTGAGGTCGGGTCCTTCATCAGCTTCTTTGATGTCCGCACATTCCTAAATCAGGTACAGCATGTGCCAAGTGGCTTTGCCTTGGGTTTGGGGCTTTTTTTAGAATACAGCAGAGGAGAGGTGTAGCTGGGGTGGGATTTTCTGTCTCTGTGAGGGTTGTCTTGTAGAGGAGTGGCTCAAAATCTGCTTGTTTTTATCAGTTGTTAATTTATAGGCGGGTCAAAACTGCTTTGAACTGTGCCTTCGGGAGAGTTTGGTTTTGTGCTCCACTTTGACTGTCTTGTGTGTTTGTCTTTCCTAAAAGGCAAAACAGCAGAAACATGCATTTGCTTGTCACAAACTGGCCAAGGACTCAGGAAGTGCAGCCATGGTCAACGACCTGAAGTGGAACCCTGCCAGTCCCACCATGGTGGCCATCTGCCTGTCCGATGGCAGCATCTCTGTCCTGCAGGTCACAGACTCTGTGAAGGTCTATGCCTCACTCCCATCCTCTGCTGCTGTCACATCTGGTGAGTGGCAGCCTTAGGGGGCATGCAGAATGTTGGACACTAAAGAGGAAACACTGATTAAGTGGTGTATAAACACAGGTTGCTTGTCTCGCGAGGAGGTTTCTTAAAATTCTTCACAGAACAGAAGGGTTTAAACTCAGTGAGACTCAGAAAATGTGTTGCAATGGAATTACTCTTTCCCAGTTGATTGAAGCAGCTGAGTCTTGTGAGTTACCAAACGTGCCAGCCTGTGGTTTGTGCTGTCTCAGGCTTGACTCATTTCCAGGAAAACATGCAAATAAGCATCATCACCTGTTGGGTTGTGACCTGTGTAGTTTGCCTTCTCTATGACTGGATGATGCCTTGTTTGATTCAGATTCATGGATTTTTTTGAAGTGGAAAAGATAGCAGTTTTAATTTATTGGTCCTGTTTTTGTGGGGCCTTTCCAGTTCCTCAAGGCAAATGAAATTATCTTTTTTTTTTTTTTGCCTAGTGTGTTGGAGCCCAAAGGGAAAACAACTGGCTGCAGGGAGGCAAAATGGCACTGTGGTGCAATATCTGCCTGTGAGTATTGGTGTGTTAAGGCCTTAGGATTTCAGGAGTTTAAAATATGGTACTTTGTTGGTTTGGGTTGTTGGTTGTGGGTTTTTTTGGTTGGTTGATTGGTTTTTGTATCACAAACTACAGAATTTGGTTAGGTGGCACATAGTGTGAGCCACGTGATGCTACCCAAGTGCTTCAGTAATATTCAAGTGTCTTAGGCCAATATTTGGTTTAGTTTAAGGTTTGCACTGGTCACTGAAGTCATGATTTCAGAGTGGCCCATGATTGTTAAAGAATGGGTGAGTTCTAAACAAGTTCTCTGGGCTTCCTGCAAAACTTGCAATTGGATTTGTTCATTGCCTTTTCTGTCTATTTAAGAGTTGTTTTATTTGCAGAATCTGCAGGAGAAGAAAGTAATCCCTTGTCCTCCCTTTTATGACTCGGACAATCCTGTTAAAGGTGCATCTTTTTATTACTTTTTAAGTTGTTTTCTCTTCAAAAGTATTTTGCTTATTGTACCCCCTGTTGTCTTTGGTTACAGCAGCTGTATAGCCCTGGTTATGAAATTACAGTGTGATTTTCTGTGATTCTTAAGCTTCGTAGTTTAGAAGTTAGTTGCCATTTGCTTGTCATGTCCTTTTGTGTGCTGTGCACAGTTAAAATCAACAAGAAGGTATTTGCTTTCTCTTTCAGTTTTGGATGTACTTTGGATTGGCACGTATGTCTTTGCCATCGTGTATGCAGAGGCTGATGGGACACTGGAGATGTCTCCACAAGTGGTCATAGCCATATTGCCTGTAAGTGCCAGCAGTCACAGTGACACAAGTGTCTGTTGCTTGTTCCTGACTTGTTCATGACAATGGAGAGTTGTTTTTGTTGTTGATATTGGCACCACATAGAATTTGAGTTTGGTACTGCTGTAAATCATGGGATTGAGGTTGGGGGATTAAGTGGAGGGAGTAGGATCCACCTGAAAATCAATGAGTAAATTGTTCTCTGCTGAGATCCAATTGTGATGTTATTGGTGTGCCCTGATACTGGCAAATTTAAGGGAGTTTACTTGGATTGTGTATTGAAGGATAAATTACCAATGTTGATTCTACAGAAAAAGGAAGAGAAGCGACCAGAGAAGTTTGTGAATTTCATGGAGCCGTGCTACACGAGCTGCACTGAGAGACAGCATCATTACTTCCTCAATTTTGTGGAGGAATGGTGAGTGGCAGGAATCATGGCAAAGTCCTTCCCTTGGTATGCATGTCTGAGGAGTCAGTACTTCTCCATAGATTTATGTTCCTCCTTTTTATAGACCTTGCAGTGCACTGTCATGTTAGTTTTAACCTGTTTGTGTCCATGCTTACAGGGATTTAGTTCTGGCAGCTTCAGCAGCTTCCACAGAAGTCAGCATTCTTGCCAGGCAGGGGGATCAGGTAATATTTTCACTTAGTTTTGGAATATATTTTGTGTTGCATCTGTGCAAATGTACATTTTCTTTCTCCAGGTATAACCTATATAAGATCTGGAATACAATGAGATGATGATTTCTTTTTTAAGATATCCCAAAACTAAACAAGCTTCTAAATTGTACATAATCTGAAGACAATTCTTAGATGAACAAGAGATGTGTGAACCAAGTACCAGAAGTCTGTTTTTCATTATTCACTTGGCAGTCTCAAAATTTGGTCAAACTCACTATAATAAAGTGATTGATGGGAGGTAATCACTTGAAGTTAAGCATTAAAAATGTCTGATCTCTGACATGCAGTGATACATGAGAAGTCACACACAAATCTGTGAAGGACCCTGATCTTTCTGGCATTTGTTAATCTGACAAATTTAAGTAGATACTCTTTAGCTGGTGTTTCAGCTGTTGTGAGCTGGAGTGCTGAAGAGGGCTGGTCACAGCAAAGCAGTAGTTGATGTAACAATAATTTTACTTTTTGCAGAACTGGGAATCGTGGGTTTTGGAGGACTCTAGCAGAGCAGAACTTCCTCTGACAGATAAAAGCGATGACACTCTGCCTGTTGGTGTTGCTGTGGACTACACCAGTAACATGCCCATTGTGATCAGTAAGTTTTGTTTACCTTTCTTGTGGAGTAGTCCAAAAATCTAGGTATATTTGATATTTTTGAGGGGCAGCCTTGTGCTCAGAGTTCTGGGAGATCATTCTGAAAGGCAGACTGACACAACTCCTGCTGTTTCAATACCAAACCCACAGCAAGTGGCTTTACTTCTGGGTAAGGATTCAGGGGTAAAGTGTGAAATACATATTTTTTTTCCTGGAGCTTTCTGCATTCTGGGATATGACAACAACAGACAAGGCAAACAAAGCTCCTGAGTTACATCTGTCCTCAGAACTGGGATTTTAGTGAGTTTAAAGGTGTTGTGTTCTAACACTGGGGATTTCAGGCTGCCCATGAGGTGTTCTTTGTTCTTGTCACTTGTGTCCTTTTGCAGAACTGTTTTGTATCAAGTACATTTGCATGGATCTAAAGGAAAGGTGGGTTGGTTTCAAAGCAGAAACAGCAAAGATCGCTGAGGTGAATGCATAGGTTTTAATTCTGCATTAAAGCACAGGGTCTGTACTGCCTAAACCCTGCTGTGCTCTACATCTCAGCTGCATTATTGCTGTACCTTCTGTGCTGCCTGAAGGCCCTTCAAAGCACTTTGTCAAAGTCTGAAGCTACATCTGAGCTATTGTGTTGTATCTCAGTGAATTCTGAGAATTCTACCTTGAAGGCCAGAGACAGATGGAAATAGAGATGCCTTCAGGCAGAGTGGAAGGTACTGCAGTCAGGAGTTCCTGAAGAGCACAGGAGGGTGCCAGTTAACTGAGACCTTTACCTGAAAAAAACCCTACAGCAGGGAATTGAGGTCAGACATTGTACTTGAATGCCAAATTGATTTTGAAGCCTTTTCTCTGTTAATCTATACAGTTACTGGATTAAGAAATCTGTCAGGGCAGATTTTTTAAAGCCTGCGTTGTGCTGCCTCAGAGTTTTTAAAAGATTTTTGGAGAAGCTTTTTGCTAACACATTTTCTGTGTTCTGACACAAGAGTTTGGCTACACATTAATTGGCTTTGCAGTTCACAGCAAGTTTAGGTTGCAGAGAAACCTGATTTGTCCTGGAGCTTGATCCCAAGTGGAACCTGCCCTTCCCTAGCATGGTTTTCCTGAAGAACCAATAGTAAAGAAAAATGGCTGTTCACTGCTCTGCCTGACAAACAAAGCACCATGATTATAGCAGATTTTTCCTGCATTCTACATGTGTTGGGTTTGGGGTTTTGCGTGTAATTAAGTACAATTAAGCCATTACAGAATTTTAGAAATACAGAGAGTGTTCTGGGGCCTTTAACTGTTCTGAGAATTTTTTGTGCTGAAGCAGACTCACAAAGCAGCTGCATAAAACACAAGTATTTTATATCAGTGGTTCAGATCACGAGGATATTTGTTTGATGTTGGCTTTCTTTAAAGTTAAAAAGCTTCCTATGTAGCAATTCCGTTTTGTAGTTTATGCATATGAATGTTAATGAGGGGACAGACCCCAATGGAACGTGGGGATTGCTGAAAGGAATTGAAGGAGGGAGCAGAGTATCAGTGAGGAAAAATGACTGCTTCAAAATCTGAAAAAACTTGGCACAGGAATTGATGGGTGACAAAGTTGGGCTTTGTCATTCAGGAGATGACATTCAATTGTCAAATAACCCTTTTATGAAACATGAAGTCAGGAACATGAAGGAATACAAAAGGATAAAGAAAGAGATCTGAGCACTGACAGAGAAGCAAGGGAACAAAGATGCAAATGAAAGCAAGAAGGTAGAAATGTAAAAAAATATTGTGTGAAGAGAGTCACATGAATATGGCAATTCCAGTAGGAGCAGAATAGGAAGCTTTGACTGCAGGACTTACATGTGTGGTCTCTGGCAGGTGATGAGAAGATCCTTGCTCCAGCTCCAGTTCTGATCCTGCTCTCCACGGATGGTGTGCTCTGCCCATTTCACATGATCAACCAAAACCCAGGAGTCAGGTCACTTATTGTGACCCCAGAGCCGCTGCAGTTGGTGGGGGAGAGAGCTCCAAAGGCAGCAGGTGAGTGCTCCAGGGGCTTAGGGGACACTTGGATTTGTGGATCTTTGTCATACTGATCTGTCAGTTCAGTAGTCAGTCACATGTGGTCACAGAAAACATTTTTTCTTCATAATGATAATGGGGAGCAGTCCTTGGGTGTTTTGATTGTTCTCTGTCATTTGTGTATGAGTGTGAAAATACCTAGTCCTGTTCACCAAATCACAGAATCATTTAGTTTGGAAAAGACCTTTAAGATCAACCTTTAAACCTGTTTGTTTGTGGGATCTCAAGCACTTTGCAGGCAGTGCACTTAGACTTTCCTGTGCAATCAGCCTTTGGAGAATAGGACCAAACTAGTTTTAGGAAGTTCTTTGCCCAGCTCTGAGCATGGCCTGCACACTTCAGAGAGGTGATGGTTTTCCTCCATAGTTTTGCCACAGGAGGTCATGATATGAACTAAGGGGTTTGACTGCAGAAAAATCCTATTTAAACGAAATTCTATTTAAATCCTATTTAAAGCTTTCCTCAGCACTGTGAAAATTGTGTCAGCAGGTGAAGAGGAGTAGTTTTGTTTTAGTTATAGATGTGTCTCCCTGTGTAGTGTGATGTAGGCAGGTAAGATGATTGTTTTGCTTGTCTGCATTCATGGAGAAATAATTGCAAATGCACCATTTTCTTCCCTGTGTCCAAATTTGCTTCTCCTTTCCCAGCCAGAAGCTGTTTTTTTGGCAGCCTGCCTTCCTGCAGTGCTGGCTACCTTGTATGCTTACTGCCTATTTTATTTGAGATGGCAGGAACCTCATCAAAATCAATGGAGGAAGGTGAAGCTTTTTCACAGGAAACTGCAGACAACATTAATCTGAACAGATTGTTTTATTGATCAGGACTTTGTACAGTTTCTGTATCACTTGCTGGGATTGGGGACTGCAAGCCCAGCTCTCCCATCTCTCTTCCTCACTGTCCAGTGAGAGAAGCAGTGCTGAGCTGTCCATATCAAACAGATTTGGCCTTGCAATACCTTCTGCCATTACTCAGTGCAGCCAAATGAGCCTCCTCCTTTCCCATTTGTCTTCCTGCAGGGAGTGCTGCCACAAGTCCAACCACTCCTCCAACTTCTCTAAAGCCTGACACAGCACCAGCTGCTGCTCCCACTGTGCCCACCTCAAGTCAGCCTCCAGCAGGGAGTGGAGCAGCTGTTTTTTCCTTCATGCCCTCAGCTGTGAAGACTCCTGGCTCCACAGGCAGTGATCCTCCAGCATATTCCTTTGCCACTGATGCCTCCAAGCAAGCCCAGACTCCTGCTCTAACTGGAGCAGCAACATTCTCCTTCTCCTCTGCTTCTTCCAAGGCATCTGTGACTCCTGCTTCTGTAGGCAGCACTACCACAGCTCCTGCCACCTCTTTTCCTTTTGGGTCCATGAACTTTAAGCCAGCTGCAGACAGCTCATCTGGGCCATTGCTCTCCACAGCTCCTGCTGCACAGAAGTCATCCTTTGCACCTTCAGCTTCTTCAGTCAAAGTGAACCTCAATGAGAAGTAAATAGATTCAGCAGTGAATGCAGGGGTTGGATACATGTTAAATTGCTGCAGGCATGGATAATGTGTGGTAGTTCTGAAGATGGTGTCTGCCTTTTTGCCCTTACAGAAGTTCCCCACATTCCCAGGAAAGCACTGAGGAAGCCCCTCTTTATCCAAGAGTGTTGTGGCTGTGGAAACCCTCAGTGCTTCCCATACCAGAGGTTTTGTTCATGGGTACTAGTCAAGGGACAGTGCCAAAAATTTAAACTGATAAATTGCTAGAGACTTGGGTGGGGGTGGGTTATATCTTTGTTTCATAGGCATCAAACAGTGGTTCTGTGCTTTGGTTTGATGCAAATCATGGCTAAGGACTGCTGGAAATCCCTTCTGTCTGGGACTGTTTTAGTGGGCTGGTGATAGCACAAGGTTCTCTGACAGTTTATTGAAGGTTCCTTACCCCCAGCCTGAGAGCAAGCTGGAGCCACAGCTGATGGATTGCTTTGCCACTCTGTTCAGCAGAGAAGGTGCCAGACCTTTTGGTTCTGTTCTTAAATGGACACTTGCTCACTGAGCAGAGGATCTGGAATCTTCAAAGCTTGTTCATGCTGACTGAAAAAAACTAATATTGATTAGAAACTTTGCAAAAAGGGTTTGAGTGTTCTCAGATGTCATATACTCACTCTTTCCTCCAACTCCTGAGACTGACTTGCTCTTTTATTTTTAGAAAAAGTGGTTTAAAACACAGAGCTATGTTAATTGGAGCTGCTTTTTAAAGAGAAGAACTTTCATGTAAATGCAGCATAAGAAGTTTATGATGGTTTAAATGATTATTTTTGAATTAGAGAAATCTTTTCTACACCACAATCTGATGGGAGCTCTTAGGACTTTTTATATTTTGTGTATAAAGCAAATGATACACCAGTGAATTGGCTGAATATTTAAATTGGCTGCCTTGAGGAGCTGAGTTTGCAAATGAATAGAAATTCATATTTTCTTGCAGAATTTCTGTTTGAACCTTACTCTGAGATGAGCACTGAAGGGCAGCTCAGATTTGCTATAGGTGGAACGAAATGATGAGGTGCATTTGAAGCAGGGTAGTGTTTTTTGCTGGCATTTAGCTTTTGCTCATGGGAGGATCTAAGACAGAAGTCCTTGTGGTTCCATGGATTCAGAAATTATCCTGAATGGCTCCTTCCCACTATCTCCAGAAGCTACACTCGTGATTTTGCATCTGGAGCTTGAGTAGCTGCTGATCCCAGGGGTGTTCATTCATTTATTCATTCATTCACTCATTCATTTATTCATTCTGTTGCAGGTTCAGTGCTGTAGACACCTCTTCTCCTTCAAGCAGCAGTGGGCAAAGCACCTCCACAATGTTTTCCTTCTCGAGCAGTTCCAAAACTGCTCCTGGAGGTGCTCTGAGCCAGTCCATGCCTGCTGCAGCCCCTCCTACCACACCACTGAAGACTTCATCCCCTGTGCCTGCCACAGGTAGGAGTCTGATCCCTGTTGTTGGGACTAATGCATTATGAAAAACATTCTAAAAGTTTTAGGACACAGGGAGCTTCATTTGGTTTCTTGCTTGTTTTTCCTGTTGTTTTTCCTGCTCCAGAGGCCCTCTCTGATTGGCACACCATCATGATGTGAATCACTTTGTCTTGAAACTGAGCATTTTTTCCATTTGTGCTCTATTTCTCAGAGAGCCACATGTGAAATAATTATATTCAGCTGCTTAAGTTTGCCCAGAAGTTCTGGCATTTTCAGTGTTCTCAGTGGTTCTGGGCAGCCACACAAATCAGTGCCTTACCTTCCATCTGCATTGACCAAAGTAGTCACAAGAGAAGTTGAATGGAAGTGAAAAGGCACCTGAGGAAGGTTCTTGCACTGGGGCCCATAGCACTACTGCTTTTGGGTTTGGTAGTGGTGATTGTTTCTGATCACAGCCTGTTTCCTCAAGCTTTATATAAATTACTGCTGTAATTTATCATTTACTGTTGTTCTTATTAAATTCATCAATTACTGTTGTTCTTATTAAATTCCAGTGGCACGTCCTGCTCAAAATACTCCTTCAACTCCCTTGGTACAGAAGACACCCAAAATCACCCCATCACCAGCAAAGCCAAGCTCTGCTCAGGTAACAGGAACTTGGCTGGGTTCTTTGGAGGGTGAATGTTTTTCATGGCCCATGAATGACTTAGAATTCCTTGGACTGAATGAGTGTTCTTAGGTGAAAGAGTTACCTAGTTCTGATTTTGAAACAGTAGCAAATCTGTGGTTCTAAACAATGTTCTCTGCATGTCTTTAGAGAGCTGTATTTTGACCTGTGTTATAATCAGGGTGTCTGAATGGAGTTTCTAACACCAGGCTTTTTTAAAATATTCTAAACTCCCTGTTGCAATGGATATATCCTTCATTTTGGTTTTGTCTTTTTTTTCCTCCAGGGCAAATCAGCACTCCCCAGCACAGCTTTAGAGAAACAGACTCACCAGTGGAAGGAGTCAGACCCTGTCATAGCAGGAATCAGGGAGGAGGTGAGATTTCCAAGCACTTCAGTTCAGCTGTGTTCTGATGGTATCTGTAAGTAGTTTAGGAACCAGAATGGAATGTTTTCCTAAGATGATCAGCCTGGTTTGTAGTTGTTATTTGTGTGTCCTGTTCAGTAATCTTCAGTCACTGTGTTGAGAAGATGGAGCATTCTTTCCTGTTAATGTTCAAGAAGAATTTCCTGCTTTGGCTGCAAAGTGACCAATGTTTACGGTGTAGTTGAGGCATGATCCAAGAGCTGAGACATTTTTTCCAGAGCCTGCTGTGTTTTCAGTGGCTGCCCTTTCTTCCACTTGGCCTTGCAGATTGCCCATTTCCAAAAGGAGATGGAGGAGCTGAAGGCCAGGACTTCCAAAGCCTGTTTCCAGGTTGGAACTCCAGAGGAAATGAAGGTGCTGCGAACTGAGTCAGAGGATCTTCACACCTTCCTCTTGGAAATTAAAGAGACAACAGAGGTGAGCAGGCTATCTTCAAACTGTGAACCAGCAGAGACTGTTCCTCACCTGATGTTCCTCATTAACCTGCTGCAGCTGAACTGTAGATGGAATATCTGACTCTGCTGTGTTAATGAGGGGGTGGCATTTGCCTTTGTGCTTTCAGGCAGATGCTTGCAGAAGCCCTTCTGCTAGAAATGGAAGTAGAAGATGTTACCTTGAACCTTGTCCCATCTATTTCACTTTGCAGTCACTTCATGGAGATATCAGTATTCTGAAGACAACCCTGCTGGAGGGATTTGCAGGGGTAGAAGAGGCCAAAGAACAGAATGAGCAGAATCGTAGCTCGGGGTATTTACACTTGCTTTATAAGAAACCTTTGGATCCCAAGAGTGAAGCACAGCTTCAGGTATGAATCATGTCAGCCAACTTCTGATAGAGAGCTTTAAATAAAATAAAACTTATGCTTGTGTGTGCAAGTGCTCAGCATTGTTGTTCTGCCCTAAGTATTTGCTGTTTCAGTAAATAGTCTAGTAAATGTGTGGTGAGCTTTGGTTTCCATAAGATTGCAAGAGATGCTGGAAATCCTCTCCTGAAGCTCCTCTCTGTTGTTGCCATTTGCAGTGATGATTCAAAACTCCTTCTGAAGGGGATGTAGTTCACCTGAGATCCATGTCTATTTTAATCTTAGAATGTGGCTCTTGACATCCTGTTCCTTCTCAGCCTGTAGTGTTTGCTCAGGGATTTAGTTAAAAGAATGTTGGGTTTTTTCCTACACTTTATAGAAGAGTTCTTGGAATTATTTTTATCTTCAGCAAGTGCCTTATGGAACAATTTGAAGATTTATTATGACTTACAGAATTGTGTGGTTAATTTCATGGATGGTGGAGCATAAAGCTTAATGATATTCTGAAAGCTGGGGCACAAAGGAAAATAACCAGCAGTACATAAAGAGGCTTTCAAAGACAAGAAAGAAAGTAGGGGTGAAGCACTTTTTGTTACAGCTCTGGTGATGAAGGCTATTTAACCCTAAGCAAAATAGAGTGAATGTGCCCTACAAATGATACTTGGTCTTTTATACACTGATAAGTTCCCCTCAAGAGGTTTGACTGGCAGGTTGAAGGCATAATTGAATGTCATCTTTGTGGCATTAGGTATCAAGACCATGCATGCAGTTACTAGAAATCAGCTGACACAAAGTAATTTCTTTTAGGTCTGATCTCTAATCTTCACCTGGATTCTGTTGATTGATTCACAGCATTAGTTGCATGCCTGCTTTGATGTCCAGCGTGTCTGTGACATTTACAGCTTATGCTTGAGACTTCAGAGAGATGATAATCTTGAAGTATGCATTTCACTGTGTAGAGAAAGGAGCATGAGGGAAGAAGAACACAGTGGGGGAGAAGTGCAAGTGTATTTGAATGGAATGAGACAGCTTTTGGGTCAACTTTGTGGAAGTTTGCTTTGAGAAAGCTGTGTGCTGACTCTGAAATTTTGCTCAGTCTACATCATCCCCATTCTCCTGGGTGAGGAAGGCTCCCTTAGGCACCTTTGTGTCTTAGTTTTCAATGAAGTTTTCAAGACCCTGAGACTTTTCTGATGTCTAGCTCTACCAGTTTGGTATCCAGAGAGTTGCTGCCACGTAGGTGCTGAGGAAAGGAAAGCTGGGCTTGGCAGTATTTAACACTAAGCCCACAGCAGAACTGTGTTTGCTTTCAGGTTGGAGAGGTCCCACTAGAATTCCATGCTGTATCTTGAAAGCATTTGCAGTGGAATTCTTCTCAAGCTGTGTTCCTTGGCTGCTTCGTCGTATTTAGGTGAACATTCTGTTGAGATGAGTTGAAACCAGCTGTAGTTCCCATTTCCATTTTACTAGATTGGAGTCCAAGCCAGGGCCGTGCCATGCCAGGCAGGAGGGATCACAGGAATGAGACTGAGCTCTGGGTTTGTTTAGGGAGCAGAGCTTGGGGCTGGAGGTCTCTGGCATAGCTGATGCAGTTGTGCAGCTGTGTGGTCATGGATAAATCACTTTACTCTCTGTCCTTGCTTTTTTTTTTTTTTTTTAATTGTCCTACCTATAAAAGTCAAATAAATTCTTTGCCTTAATGTGGGAGGTGTGAGCATTTGTGAGTGCTTTCATGAATCATAGTCTGTGAATGCTAATATTCTAGAGCCCTGTGAGCAGCCTGCAAAGCTTTGATCACTTATAATTGTTAGAAGTTTCAGTGTTGTAAGATGGGACCAAATGACTCATGCTCTGGAAGTGGCATTTGAAATAAGGATTGTTTTGTATAATGCCTGGTGTTTGTAAAATCCTTTTTGTAAAAACCTGACAGTGTTTTGCAAATATTATGGACAGTATTTCTCTTAGTTGAGAGCTGAGGTGAAATGTCCAGGGCAAACCCTGGACAGTGTGTACCCTATTGATTGTTACATAAATTTTCACCATGTTGGGTTCTGTTCTGCTGGCAAAACTTTCCAGGCAGAAATACAGGCAAGTGCTCTATGGCTTGGATTGAATGAGCCCAAAGAGTCTTCATCTTCTTCAGCTGAAACTGGGATTTCTGAAATGAATGTAAAACTCCCTTTATTTTGCATGGCAGGAAATCCGGCGCTTGCACCAGTACGTGAAGTTTGCTGTTCAGGATGTGAACGACGTCCTGGATTTGGAGTGGGACCGGCACCTGGAGCAGAAGAGAAAGCAGAAGTAAGTAATTGAAACTGGAGTACAGAACTACATCTGTGAATTGGGAATTAGCCTATAATCAATAGACAAAGACTTTTTTTCGTTTAAAAGTGTCTTTTTTTTTTTTTTTTTTTTTTTTTTTTTGAGGGGTCTGGGAGTAAAGCTTGTCTCAGACACCTAATGGGAGCCATAGGTTCAGACTCTCTGGCTTCATACATGTTACAGGCTTGTTGTGTCTCTGTGCACAGTTCAAATAGTGCTTAGAGAAAAACACTGTAAGCTTTGCAGAAATTCATTGATGGCAGCTAATGAAACCTTTCTAATAGATAAAAAATCTTAAAGCAAATGAGCTAAATAAGTAAACTGGCAGCACATTCAAAGGAGAAATCTGTATTTGAAATGAGCTGAACTGCTTTGGTGGTTGACCTTAAGTTTCAGTAGCCAGAACCACTAAACCATTGGTGTTTTCTTGCCTGCCTGTGACCCAGATGCACAGAATGGTCCTTATCCCTGTCTCTTGATCTGATCTCTGCAGGCGTCTGATAGTCCCTGAGCGAGAGACTTTGTTCAACACCCTGGCAAATAACCGGGAAATCATCAACCAGCAGAGGAAGAGACTGAACCACCTGGTGAACAGCCTGCAGCAGCTGCGCCTCTACAACCAGACATCTCAGTGGAGTGTTCCCAGTGATGCACCTCTGAACAGTGCTCAGAGGTGTGTGAAACATCAATTCCTCCCTCTCTCTTACCCCAGCAATGTGCAGGGGTCCATCCTCTAGAGAATGATGTGTTGTGGGCATGGTATGGGAGGACAGGACGTTCTAAAGATTATACTAAACCATGCCCACGTAATACAGAAGTTCATTGGTTGGATTCTTGGGCACTGATGCTTAGCAGAAATTTCCCCTAAAAGTTTAAAGAGTTTTTTTAGTAAATGGGGTAATAGAGGCTCCAGGCTGAGATACTGCTGGTTGTCTGTCTGACTTCAGGGGAAGAAGTAAATGGCTATTGAAGTTTCCAAAATAGTTAAAGGTGCATCACGCGGTATCTAGAGGAGCCAGTTGTTCTTCCAGATATGCCAGTGGTTCTAGTGGCTACTTTGGCCTGATTTTGTTCCTGCTTTGGTTGGCTTCTTTCTGCTGCTGCTGTTTTTTCACTGCTCTGCCTTGTCCCAGTTTTGACAGTGACCTTGAAAGCCTGCGCAACGATTTGATGAAAACTACTTTGAAATCACATGCCAAACCTCTGCCCAAAGCACCTGGTAATTTATTCTTTCTTCCTGCCATAAATGTGAATTATCTTTTTTTTTTTTCTTTTTTTTTTTTTTTACTTGCAGTTTGACTGTAGACTAATAACTGCCTCCCATTTTCCAGCTAAGTTATCCCCAGTGAAGCAGGCACAGTTGAGGAATTTTCTAGCCAAGAGGAAAACTCCACCAATTAGGTCTACAGCTCCAGGTAAACCTTTAGTGACTATAGAAGTCTGGTAAGATTTCTGGGAGGGTGACTTACTTGCTGTGGAACTGAGAACATGAGATTAGCTTTTGACTATTCAACCCTTACTTCTTTCCTGTTCTCCCATCTGTTCTCAGGAGGACTTGCCTTCACTTGCTGTCTGGTTGAAGGCTGCCTTTCCAGGCAGTTAAGAAGTCAAATCCTATCAACGCATTAATAAAACAAGCCAATAAGAGACCATCCTAAAATAGGGTGCATTTGTCATGTTACACTGGATGGTTCCTTCAACTTAATACTGAATTTTGGTTTTGATGTTGCAGCAAATTTGTCCCGATCTGCCTTCTTGTCCACAAGATATTATGAAGATTTGGATGAAGTCAGCTCAACATCCTCAGTCTCCCAGTCACTGGAGAATGATGATTCCCAAGCAGTGGAGCAGGAAGAAGAGGCTGCCCCAGTCCAAGTCCCTCGTCATGCTCCTGTGGTCCGAACTCCCTCAATCCAGCCTGGTTTGATGGCTCAGTCTCCATCCTTTGGGAAACAGCAGCTCTCCCTGGGTACTTTGTGTGAGTTGTGTTTGCAGTGTCTCTTCTCAATGTGGTCTTTGGGTAGCTTTAACTACTGTATTATCCATTGCCAGTGCTTCAGGCCCTGGAGAAATGAGATTGCAGGATACAGATTTACTTTGCCAGGTTCCCAGTAACAGAGTGGCTTTGTAACCTCATGAACTGGAGCTAAAGGCACTAAAACACCTTGACTCACTGATTGTGTTTTTGTGACAGCCTGGTTCTTTCAAATTGCAGCAGCCTAAAATACTGCCCAAAGACTAAGAAACTGAGTAATACTGCATCTGTGGCCAAGGTTAAGAGTTCTGAGCCCATCAAGTCTCAGTAAGGGCTGCATTTGCATACACTCAGTTTTCCTTGTGCAAGAGAGTTTTTTTTTAATCTCTGCAGCCAGAGAGAAAAATAAGGTGTCAGCAGAAGTGTCTGTTACAGCAAACTGGAAGTCTTCTAATGCATTGAAATGACATCTCTTGAGACTTACTGAATTCCTTGGGATATACCAAAATCTGCCAGGGACAGATTGTGTTGATTGTTTGAATGGCCTGCACATGAGTCCTGTCAGATGGAAGCTGTGTACTTGGAAGAACTGCAGTTCAGCAAAGGCTTTCAAAGACTTCCTGATTTATAGAGAAGCATTGAACTAATACTTTTGTTAATTTGTTTTTTTTTTAGTGCCTACATCTTCAACCAGAATCATCCCACAAGGGGCAGACAGTACAATGCTTGCAACAAAGACTGTGAAACATGGAGCCCCTGCTCCCACTGTCACTGTTCCAGCACCACAGGCAGCAGCTGCTGCTGCAGCTCTGCAGAGGCAGATGGCTGCTAACCAGTCCCCAGGTAAAAGGATGGCTAATTGCCCAAGTGACCTCTGAGCAGCTGAATGGGGCTTTCACAGGGGTTTAGTGCTCTCAGAGGAGATCATCAAACAAAATGTGGCACACATCTGTAGTTGTTGCACTTCTGAGCTATCCAGTGTTCCTTTGTCTTCCTTTTTCCTGTAAGCTGCTAGTACAAAATACCTGAGAAACTCCCATTTCTTTTAACAGAAGATGTTTCAATGTTGGTGAGAGAGTTCATAATAATTCAATTTGGTCAGCAAGCAAAAAATGTACCAACTATATAGATTGCTGCCCACTTCTTTTGTCCTTAATGAAATCTGAGGTTCCGAATGTTTCAGGCCAGGTACACTATATATGTTCTAGAATCTTTCATGGATCATTTTGGAATTATTCAGGCTGTACTGAATGAAATTAAATGCTTAATACGGAGATTTTCTTTACATCTGGTTTTTTTCCCCTCCCTTTTTTTCTGTTCCTTAAAGCTGTGAGCACCTCCTTGACTGAATCAACTCTGAAGAACGTTCCTCAGGTGGTGAATGTTCGAGAACTCAAGTCTGGTACCCTGACCCCAGCAGTCTCTGCAGTAATAGGGTGAGTGCTGCCCTTCTTTCTGGTGGCCTTTGGTAGCATTTGCATTGGAGCACATCTGCCAGTGGGGAGCAGTAGCAGTGTTTTACTGAGTCTCTCTGTGTAAGACCTAAAATGAGTGCATTTTAGATTGGATTTGTGGATTGAAAGAAAGATCTTCCCAGGTCATTCAAGGAATTGCTAATGGCTTGTCCTGAACAAATGATGAGACCAGTATTAACCTCCTTCTCCATTTGTCTGTGAAATGCATTTATGTGCATCCTCTCCTTTTGGGATTCAGTGGTTTTACTGCTAATATGAAATTTGGTCCTGGTATCTCTCAAATCACTACCTCTGTTCTGCCTTTTTCAGTGGGGGAATTGCAGCCCTCTGTCACTGAGTGTGGTCTGTGACTTCAGCCTGTCCAGATGCTTTCCTTCTACTTTGTCATCCTTTGCTGAGAGAACTTTCTCTGGAGTTATGCCTTTTCTGTCAGTTCCCAGAGTCACCCCTGAAGGGAGGGAGAACTGTGTTCTGGCTTTTCTGGAAGCTTGTATCAAATGTTTTGACATCAGAATTTTGACTGAAGGGTTGGGTGTCACTGAGGGTCAGTCATTTTGGAATCTTACAGAGCTGCAGGGCTCTTCCTCAGGAGTAAACTAGGAACATTGACTTCTGGTATTTAACCTTGAATTTTTTACCATTTCTTGGAGTTAGCTGTAACACTTTGCTTCCCTACTCTGCTTCCTGCAGACAACAGCCAGCTCAGCTCATTCCAGAGATTTCTGCCTTATCACCAAGCTCTGTCACCAGCCTAGGACGAGGCTTTTGCCCTGTCATTGTAATGACCTTGGAAATGTCTTTGCTTGAAATTCCTGCTGTTGCTTAAGACCAGGGCAGTGCATGGCCAGTTCTGGGCTGGGGAGGCAAGGGCAGCACTGAGAAGTCTGTACAAAGCTGGGCTTACTGCATGAAGAGGGATAAATTCACCACATACCTGATTATATATGGAGTTGCAAATGCTTTATCCATATAACTGTGAGCTGTATGTGCTCCTGGAACAATTGCTGTTCTTGCATCACCACTGGTTTTCACACATTTGTGTGTACTCTTCACTGTCAAAGAAAAAAGGTGGAATTCCTTTGATTCAGCTTTTTAAAAAGGGAGCAGTCTCACAGTGGTGGTACTCAACTGGACACCTTGACATTTGCTTCATGGTTTCTTTTGCATTTTGAGAAATAGCTTGGGTGCTTTTTACTATTTCGTTTCTTCCTAAAAGTGATAAACTGGATTGGGGAAGGGAATTGCTACAACTTTTGAAAATCAAATTTGCAGACAGCTCTACTTGGGAATTTTTTGGCTAAAAGTAGTGTTGTGACCAGGAAGAGTTTTCCATCCTCTATTTCATCAGAACTATGATGAAAAAAAGTAGAAAGTACTGACTGTGCACAGAGAGGGTTGTGAGTGAGCAAAATGTAATGAGATTGGTTTTCACTTGAACTGTAGTTAAAGACCTGCCTTACTTTCAAGTAGTTTTAGACTGGCAGTATTGATTGATCTCTCTAATTTATAGAGTACCAGCCAGCTTGATATCTTGGAGGCTTTCTACAGTTTTACTTTATAGCTGACCTCATAAAAATGTACTTTCTAAAAATTCTACCCAAATGAACCGTGCTTGCCAGTCAGATTCAGCACTAAAATGAAGAGCATTCACCCAGCAAAGTTAATTCGCCAGTTTTTGCAACTTCAGACATCCTGGCTCTCTTTTGCTGCCACAGCACACTCTTTGGTTGGTAAGCAGGAATGACTTTTCAGTTGTTATTTGTTCAGTGGGCTGTGACTGGGTGTGTTGGTGGTCCCAGTCCAGTTTCTAATACATAGTGTCAATGGAAAAAAAAAAATCATTTCTCTACAACTGAAGTCAAACCCAGCATTTTATTTTCATAGCATTGTTAAGTGATCTTGAGATCAAGTCCCACCCTCTCATGAATTTCACAGACTTTCTGTCATTTTCTTTTTTGTTCAGTATAAGCTTGAAATCTACAGCTGCACCATCCCACCACCAACTTTTTCCAGTGTTAATCTTGAAGTTTTCATTGTTTGTTGTACTTCTGCTTTGGGCAGAGGGCAAATCCAGGCCAGGCAATGTAGAGAGAGTACTCATGGCTGGAAGGATGGAAGGACTTTCTAGTAAAGCAAAGCTGTTTAAGGCACAAAACCATATCCAAGACCAAATGTCCATGCAAAATGTGTCGTATCAGTGTCCTCTTCCTTTAGAATATGATAGAAAATTCCTGTGAATTGGCCTGCAGCTGACCAAAGAGTAAATGCAGTTTGGGAATCCTTTAGCAGACAGACAGGATGCCCAAGTTTGCTCACTGTCTGGGATTTGCAGCCTCAGCCAGAGATTGGTTATTGCCTTAGGGAACTTCTGGTGTGAGTCAAGATGGAAACAACCTGCCTGGGTAAGAAAGCTGGGCTTTGCCACCAAGAGAATGCAATCATGGTTGAATGTACACTTCTGAAATCTTCTGGCAGTGAAGCTCCTGAACCTGGTGGGCCACAGATTTGAGATGCTAAAACTGGTTGGCTGTTGCCAAGTTGCACTGATGTGATTTGTTAGTGCCCCACAGTGCCAAGGTCAGATCCTGCAGCCTGTGAGATGCTGCCATTCTGCAACAGTTGTCTGGGGTTTTTTATTTCATGGTCAAAAATACCAAACTTACAATGTAGAATACAGGTTAATTTTATCATAGTTCTTTCCATGACTTTGTCAATGTTTATAGTACACTTCAAAGACAGGAAATGCTCCCTCCACCCCCTCCCAATTTGCCTCCTTACTCAGCATTTCTAAGCATTGTGTGTACGTGTCTGGACTCCACATTGTGAAGGAAGCTGCTTAAATTTGTTATCCACTAGGCATAAAATTGTAATCCCCTTACCTGCTGATTTTTCATCAACTCCCTGTGAAATAGAAAGCCCTGACTCTCTTCAGAGACAAGAGTGTCTGGAGAAGACTTGATCGTTTCAGTCTAGAGGTTTAAACACATTTGCAGACTTCCTTTGTTAAATGTGGCTGATTCATTTAAGAGGTTTATTCTCTAATCAGATTTGTTCTTTTGGAGTTGTGTGTGGAATCTTTAATAGTGGCTCTTGTTCAAGGCTTCTGGGAGCTGTGCTTTCTGAGAGGAGAGGAAATCCTCTTTCAGACTAGTTATTCATATAATTGTTTAATTTTTCTTTTTAAGATCATCTGTACCTCACTCTGCAGCCCAGGCAGTCCATCAAGTTTTGGCAACTGTTGCTACAAATCAAGCCAAACAGGTATTTTGATACAGAACCCTTTCCCTGTGGAATACTTATCTGAGCATGCTCAGCAGAGTTTGGGGGTTTAATTTTCATAGCTTGCCCTGCATTCTTGACAAACCATTTCTGTATCTGTGACCTTGACAGCGTGATGCCAGGCATGTCTATGTTATGTCTTGCCTTTTCTCACTTCTGGAGACATGCAGCTTTCTAATGGCCACAGCCTTGCTGCAGTGATGGCTGCAGCTAACAGCAAGGGAAGCTGTATTGGGTAGCTACAACTAAATTTCACACCAAAAAAAAGAAAGTTTCAGGGAAGAGAGTTCTTTATTACCCTGTTATTCTACTGAAAATATTGCTTAATAGTTGACAAGCTGCTGAGTTTTGTATCTGTGCATCAAAAAAACCCAATGCAGAAGTCTTTGTCCTCTGCAATATTGAGCTGCTGCCCACGGAGGCTTGCTGACTTGTTGAAAAGGCTGAGGTCTGACCCTGTATTTAAGTGTCAAGACATAATGGGCCCAAGAGTGCAGAGCTCTTCTAAGTGCTGCAGCCACCCACCTCTGTTTTATTCTCAAGTCACTGCATGACACTGATAATAGCAAACCAAAGTCAGAAGGACCTTTGTTAATGGACACACTGCACTGACCTGAAGTGGTGCTGTGTTTTTAGACACCTCTGACAAGCTCAATGAAGAGCCAGACTCCACCTTCCTCTGTGTGTGCACCCTCTCCTATGGCATCCACAGCTGCTCCAACATCATCTGGCAAGATCTCAGGTAAGTTGTGCTTCTCTTGTGGAGATGGAAATAAGGCCTGGATGTCTCTTGCAAGTGTACACAGTCCAGAGAATGCCTCCACTGAGAGGTTGCTGTGCCAGTCCTGAGGGGGAGAATTTATAAAACAAAGGTGCAGAAGTGCAAGAGAGTGTTTTTCTATATTCCCTGTGTTTTGTCTGTTCCTGCATCTAGAATTTAGTGGCACAATTCCTTGTTCAGAGTGCACTCAGGCCTTGTAACTCTTATCAGGAAATGCTGAAAGCACATCTTCCACAAGGCTGCTGTGGTTTAGCAGCAAATTAAAAGCAGCTCCTTTGTTTTTAAAACATTAAAATCCTACTGATTTTAAACATTTTAAATGTGATTATTTGATTTTTAGACATACAGCTTGATCTAATTCCTGTGCAGGATCTGTTGAGCACTGAGCTGTAGGACCAACTTCAGAGCCAGCTCAGACACAGCATCAGTCTCATGGAGTTGGGAAGCTCCTGAAGAAAGGAATGCTCAGTTCACAACTGAACAGGGAAAGGGGAAGCATTAGGGGAAGGAAGCAATTGATTTTTAATGTGTATTAGATAATAATGTTGGCATTGGACATGGTTTTATAAGCCTCTTGCATAAATGTCTGAAATCCATCTCTGTTGGTCTTTTGCCTTTAATCCGTGGATGTAGGTTGCCTCTTAGCCAGGGGTAAGAAGCAGTAAAAATAGCTAGGAATCATATTTGACTTGGCAAATGCTTCTTAAATTTTGGTTTATTGAAAATGTCAGCTCCTGAATTTGATAGCACTTCCTTTTTATTAGAAATGTATTAAATTATAGATTGTATGTGCAAGCTAATCCCTGCTTTTCTAATAGATAGATGAGAGGGTGCTTTATTTGTTTTAATTTGTAAATTTATTTTAAAAGTATATTTATTTGTTGTTCTTGTAACTTACAGGACAAGGGGCAGTAAAAGCAGTTACAGCTGTTTCTTCTACTGTGACATCAGTGCAAGCAACAACTTCACAGCTTAACAAAACGTCCTTGTTTTCTTCTGCAGGGTCTGTATGAGCATTCAGATTTCTTTGTAGTTGACATTACATTTGAGTATTGGCTGGTACAGCAGGTGTTGCCTACAAGCTGTGCAGTACTGTAAAATGGCACCTGCAGATGTTGGACTGGGAGGGCAGGGGTTGTACCAGAGTCCTTTGAAGACCTTGTTTGTGGAAGCCTGAGTGAGGTCTGAAGGTCTGTGAGACTGGCACAATATCATGTTGCTGTGAGATTTTTCAGTGTATAACTAATCAAGAGTAAAGGATGACTGGCTTGCTTTTGGGGTTTGTCTACAGTGTTGAGCAAGTTCCCTGCTAGGACTTGAGATATGTACTGATGGTCACACTCCCTGAATTACTTATTTATTTTAATGCAGCAGAACAAATTTTGTGTTTTGGCTTGGAAAAGTAATCAGTTCATGAAGGTGACAAGAGGGGCCCCAAGCCATCTGGTGATATCTGTTACATAACAATAACACAAAGCAAGGCACATGTTGTGAACATACAGTTACTTTGAAGTCTCTCTTATGGAATGGTATTTCAGGGATGGCAAAAATGTTTACTTGATTATATCTTATGTCTAGGGGAGAGGGATAATTCCTTAGGAATGATTGTTTGAAATTCTGCATGTTTACTGGTCTAACACTCAAGTGAATTTCTCTAAGAAGTTGGCAACATTAAGTATTTCAGAATACACACACATTCAAATGGCTGGTTTCTTTTAGTCTCACCCATTTCTCTGCACGTTTTTAAGTGGATGCTACCCAAATGCTTTGCTGGGCTCTTCAGAGGGCTAAAAGAGTCCTTTTGAGTGATGGAAATTCAGATTCAAAAAGCAAACAACCCTGCCTTTGTCCCATGTGCAGTGCCTCAGTGTGTAAACCATATGCTAAATGCAGTGCTGTTGTCAGTGATGTCTTAGTCCCACGGCCTGACTTCTATATCAGCAGCTGGTCTTTGAGACTCAGAGAAAGCTTAAAAAGCCTCAGGGAATGAAGATCTCTGCAAGACTCATTATGAAAGATCACAGTGGTTTTGCAAGACAAAATATTTTCAGTGTAAAATAGTCATGATAACTTTTCATTTTTGTCTTGCTCTGAGTGATCTCCTTTTTGATGGATGGTTTTATCCAGTCATTCCCTTCTGCACATGCACTGATTCTTTCCTTTTAGCTCTTTCAGACTCTAGTTGCCCCTTTGTGGTTTCTCCTCTCACCAGTCTCCATCAGGTTTTGTTGCATGGGGAAGAAATACACAGCAGAAAGGAAAGAACATGCAAGGATGAGGGTGGTCAAAAGAACTTTGAACCCTGACTCTCTTTAACCCTCTGGAAGCCTTTTCAGAGAGGGAACAAATGGAGCACAGTGTATGTGTGTGCTTCTCTCTTCCTGTTTAGCCCTTGGAGAAGCTGCTCCTGTGTGCCTGGCTTTGTGCAAGTCTGTACTGGAAATCTGAGCCTCAGAGTTGTGTTCATCATATGGCTGGAAATTTCTGCACTTTGAGCTAAGTCATTCTTTCCCTTTCTCCCCTCTCCTCCTAGGTCTGTATTTAATTTTGGTGGTGTCACATCAGCTGCTTCATCACAGACGTTGCCCAGCCTCGCTCCCTCACAAGGTTAGTTTGGGAGAGTTGTGCAAACAGCATCCCTTCCCTCTTAACAAAGTGTTTACTCTTCCTAACCCATGTGGTTCTTGTTCTCTGTTGCACTTCTATTACTAAAATTGCCATAACATTTCATGCATATGCTGGGTTCTCCCCTGTAATACACAGAAATCTGGGCCACCCACCTATCAATTAAGCAAAATATTTGTTGCCAAGAACATATAAGAGGCACTAGTTTATGAAAAGGGTAACATCTGCAGTCATTTCCTCTGCTGTTTTTAATCTGTAGATTTAAAGTTGCTGAGGTGGACTGGCATAGAACTGTTATGCAGTGAGGATTTAGTAATCAGAGGGAAGTGCTTGGAATGGCTTTGTGTTGCTTCCAAAATTGAAGTGACAATCCATAAGCTGCCTTTTCATGTCATAGGTAGACCCTTCTTGTTGAGTCTCATAAAAGGGAACTGATAAAATCTGCTGTGTAATATTTTGAAGCTTTCTGCCTTTAATTTCAGTCTTGCGGATGAGATCATACAGTCAAAAAATTTGCTCCCAGTGTTGTTGGTTCCTCTGATAAAAGATAGCACCTCTTCTTACACATCTTGGCTCATTTCTATCCTTAGACCATCACAGCTACAGTGATACTCTTGATGTTAAGCAGAGAGAATGAAGTGGGCTTAAAATTTGGAGATTAACATAAAAGCTTAGGTAAATAACACAGACAAAGCAGGAGTGGGAGGTACAGGAGGCAGACTTGTAAACCACAGCATTGTGTGAGGGCAGGTACTTCAGTGTGTTCTGTGAACTGGGAGGAGCACCTTTGTCTCTGTAATTGGTAATGGAAGAACTACAGAATGTAATTTCAGGGCCTCAGGAGGGAAAAAAAGCTACATTATTGAGTGTCAGTTCCTTAAATATATTTAATATAGGGGAAGACACAAGGACAATACCAGATCTGGTAAGAAGCTTTTGCTCTTTGTTGTTTGATCTCCATGCAGATTTTCTGTGCTTTGTCCAAACACCAGTGAAGTGTTTTCTAGTCAGAATTTGTTTGGTGCTCAGGAATGAAATGACTGTACATTAAATAAAACTAGCCCAGTCTCCCTTAAGACTTCAGCAGTTTCACACTGTTGGACAGCAGTGTAGGTTAGAAATGGAGCTGCTTTGGCAATTACATTTGAGAGTTTTTCTTTAGTTTTTCAAAGCTGAAAACAGGCTGTATCAAAACTGGTTGGTGGTCTATAAATAACTGAATTTGTAAAGAAAGATTTGATTTTGTAGAAGACTCTTCAAGTGTCAGAAAGTATTTTTATGACCTTAACTGTTCTGAGCCATTAGTTTAAAAAGAAAGTGCTGTAGTAAATGTCAGGAATTTTTTACCTGAACCAAGTAAGAAGAGATGTAAGTGGTGTCAGTAGAAAATTACCTGTAATAACCAGGTCTTTCATGTTTTTATCAAACTGCTGAAAAAGAAATAGGAGCTGAAGGCTGGAGTTGTCTGTACTCAGAGAGAAGGATGGTTAAGTGGAGGCTGTGATGTGACAGTACCAGTATTTGTCACTGCCACCCTGGCCATAAAGGCTTCAGGTGTCACTGTTGTGTCCTGAATGGATATGAAGGTTGCAGTTACCTGATGGGCAGAGGCTTTATAGAGCACTGACAGTCTGTGAAGCACTAAAATGGACCATTATTGCAAGAATGATAAATGAGCTTTGCATACCCTAACTCGATTTTTTACCTCTGTCTCTCTCACTGACAGCCCCTGCAAAAGAATCAGCCCAGCCAGACTCATTTTTGTTTGCTGGGAGTTCCAAACTTGGAGCAATTCCTGAGGGCTCCTTTGTGTTTGGGTCCCACAAATCAGCAAGTGCTCCAGGAGGTGGAGTAGGAGGCAGCTCCTCAGCAGATGGCACCCAGTCAACCAAAGCTGCTGCAGCATCATCTTCTGCTCCCCCCACAACCTCTGGCAAGCTGGATATTGCTCCATCCAAACCAGGAGATCACTTGTTTCAGGGCAGTCTAGCTGGGGAAACTCTTGGGAGCTTCTCAGGACTACGAGTTGGTCAAGTAGATGATAATGCCAAGACCACCAGTAAAGCACCATCTACCAGTGTTGCAGGAACACAGTCAACTAAAGTGTCTACAATAACTTCTGGGTTTACTTTTGCTGCTCCCCTGACTTCAGGAAAAGCTGGAGAAGCTGTTTCAACATCAGTCACGTCAGCTGGCACAGCATCCCTGTCCATCAGCACTAGTGCCACAGGCAGTCTCTTTGGCAATGTCCAGTTAACCAGCACAGGGTCTTCTGGGATGTTTAATCTTGGGGGCTCTGGTGGCAGCAAACCCACCTTTTCATTTGGGATTCAGCAAACAAACAGTATGAGCACTTCCACCTCTGCCCCTTCTACTCTCCCTGCTTCAACACCCCTCTCGTTTGGAGGTTTCTCAAGTTCACCACAAACTGCTGTCCCTGCTGCAACTTCCAGCAAGTCTGCAGGGGATGCCAAATTACCACCTGGGTCAGAAAAACCACCTGAAAATGAAGCTGTAGCAGCTGGGTCTTCACCTCCAGTGGCACAGCCCCAGGCACAGCTCTCAGAGCCACTTAAAGAACCAGCCCTACCCCAGGCCACAGCTGGGGACGCCGTCCCAGAGGGCTCTGGCACCACAGTGGCACCACCTGCCCCTGACCCCGTGGCTGCTCCCACCTCCACCAGCGATCTGAAGGCCCCAGTGCCTCCCTCTGCCTCCACAGCCACCCCACCAGAGCAGAATGTCTCAGCAACAACCTCCACAGCAAGTGTTGCTTCTCCTGCAGAAGCCACAGGTGCTCTGGCTGCTACCTCTGATGTCACCACAGGTGTGCAGAGTCCAGCTGTTGGTGCCTCTGTGTTTGCCCCCACTTCTGCAGGCTCCTCAGTGTTCTCTCAGCCACCAAGTTCCAGCTCTTCTGGCTCAGCATTTACCCAGCCTGCTGGGGAAGCAGCTGCCACTCCTTCCACACCACCCGTTTTTGGACAGCTCCCAGCAGGTACCACAGCATCCTCTCCCTTTGGGCAGCTCACCACCAGCACTCTGTCCACGGCCACTGCCACCACCCAGGCTGCCACCTCAGGCTTTGGTACCTCTGCTTTTGGCACCACCACCACGGGAGGCTTTGGCCAGCCAGCCTTTGGGCAAGCACCAGTCTTTGGACAACCTGCAAGCAGTTCTTCAAGTGGCTTTACCTTCAGCCAGTCTGGGTTTGGGACAATGCCAGCCTTTGGGCAGCCAGCAGCTTCCACAGCAGCCTCGAGCAGTGGGAATGTTTTTGGAGCCCCAGCCAGCACCAACAGTGCCAGCTCCTTCTCCTTTGGCCAGCCAGCCAGCACGGGTGGGGTGCTCTTTGGGCAGAGCAGCCCTCCTGTGTTTGGGCAGAGCACTGGCTTTGGGCAGGGGGGATCTGTGTTTGGCAGCACTGCTGCTGTCACCACCACCACGTCCTCTGCTGGCTTCAGCTTCTGCCAGGCCTCAGGTAAGAGCAGAGTGTTGTCCCAGTGGCACTGTCTGGCTTGGACAGAAAAGCAGGATGGCATTAATGCCTTTTTTTTCCCCCATGGCACCTGATGGGTCTCTTTTTTTTTGGTATGGTTTTGTTTTCAATTAGTAAGAGCAAGAGCTGCAGTGTATGTGAGAAGCAGACTAATGTTGGAGGCAAAAGAAGCTTTTGCTCTGCTTCATTATTCATCAGCAGGCTCTGAATGTAGCCTTGTATCCAGTCCTGCCTTCATTTTATACTTACTAGTCTACCTTAATTTAATTTTGAATTGCATCTTGTCCTGCCTGTTGCACAATAACTGCAAGGGTTGTAAATTGTTGCACCAAAGGGGCAGAGCAGCTCTGAGACCATAACCAAGGCAAAGAATAAACACAGATGCAGCACTTCCTTCAGTGGCCTGCACTGAACACATGCAACAGTGCATGTCCAGTACACTGACACTAATACTGTGTCATCAGCTAGGATGGCCAAAAAAAAATAAATCAAGCCCTCAAAGTGATGGGTTTGCAGGGAAAAATCTGTTAAATCTGCTTTTGCATTTGGAAACATCTCAAAATTAAACAGGAGCATCAGCTACCTGTCCACACAGTTAAATTGGATTCTTGCACAGACCAAACCTCCTTGGTCAGTCCCTTTTTGTTCTCCACGTGCTCAGTGTATTGTTGGGGCTTTTCCAAAGGTGCTTCTGTACAATCTTCAGAGAGCTCCCAGGGAAAAGTGATAAGTGCATAGTAATAATGGAGAGCATGTATTTCCAAGGAAGAAAAACTAATTAGGTTCATTTAATTAAAAATGATGGCACTGCAGGCAACTGCTTGCTCATTTTAACTACAGTAGCAGAGAATAGTTAAATTGTGGGAAGTGAACTCTGCTCGAGAAAGGTGTTCCTAATTATAGAGATGCAAGTTTTATTACAAAAGGCACATTTAAGTGAACTGGGAAATGGAAAGGGGAGTTCTTTTTTTAATCAAAACATTTCATTATCTTTAACAGGAGTCTTCAGGTAACAAAGCTCAGATCCTCTTTACACAAGGGCAATCAGAATGCTCCAGTGCTTGTGCACGACTTGCAGTATTATTGTAGCCATGTTAACAGAAATCCAATTCTCGTAGTGTTAGCAACAGTCCCACAAGTGAAAAGGCCTTCTTCTGTCTGTTTTTAAGTTGGCCAAAGAGAGAATGAGAATGACTTTCATACAAACTTTCAGTGTAATTTATTATTTGTGTGTTGGCACATGCTGTGTATTTGTCCAGCCTAGGTATGTTTGGTAACATCATTTGTATCCCTGTGTTTTGGCATGGAAGACCTGTCCTTATCCTGTCCTGCTCTTACACTCTGGTAATAGTTTTGGTGGTTAATTTTTCTTCTTTCTCTTAGGTTTTGGTTCCAGTAACACAGGTTCTGTGTTTGGGCAAGCAGCAAATACTGGAGGAAGTGTCTTTGGCCAGGCAAGTGTTTATGGCTTTTTGTAGAAACAAAGGACTTTTACATGTGGGGGACTTGGTCAGGGTTCCCTATTTCTGATATATTTTTTAAAAACACAGTTTGATGTGTTAAATAAAATGTGTCCCAGTCTGTACTGGAGATATTGGCTGCTGTGGTAAGCACCAAAGCATCTGCATGAATACTCCAGGGGGTTTGGAGACACAAACATTTTATCACATGCAAGATAAGATAGATGCAGTTAAGTCTCCTGCCTTTATTCCATGCTAAGTGGAAAGTAGGGCAAGTGTAGGGCAAGTCTCAAAGGCATTGTTCTGTGCTGTGGACAAGATTTAAGCAGACTTAAATAAAATTTCATGATATTCCATTTTGGAAGGTGATTGCTGGCTGGTTTGTTGGCCCCTTCAGACATCCAGGGAAAAGGCCCAGGCAGAGCAGCCTTGGGGGGAACACATGCTGCTTTGACTTTGCTTAAAATCCCTTTTTTGTCCTTTTTGTGTTCCAGCAGCCATCTTCTTCCAGTGGAAGCTTGTTTGGAGCTGGAAGTGGTGGGAGAGGTGGAGGCTTCTTCAGTGGTTTGGGAGGAAAGCCAAGCCAGGATGCAGCCAATAAGAATCCCTTCAGTTCCTCCAGTGGAGGATTTGGATCTGCAGCTTCTCAGAGTAAGTGAACAAAACAAGAATACAAAATGTGCTGTGATTTCCATCTGCTTTTGTGAGCCCATCTGCTTTTCTGCTGCTAATTGTTTTTGAGTAAATTCTGTGTTAATATGAAAGGCTTTGAGGGAGTAACCAGAATACATGTGATGTGTAATCCAGAATTTTCCTTCTAGGTTTATGGAGAGCAAGTAGGGAAGCCATTGAAACAAACAAGCAGATGCAAGAAGTGTGAATGATATCTATATTCTGTAGAAAATTCTTGTCTAAAATGAAGTACTCAAAATTCTTGTCACTGAATTTCTGCCTCCAACGTGGTTGGTAGTTGGAAAGCTTTGATCTTCTCTCATCGCCCTAAGACTAAAAATTACAAAGAATCAATATGTGAGGGAGAGAATTTTTGTGAACCTCTGCCTAAAAATTAATCTCTTTATGCAGTACATGCAAAGTACTTTATCAAAATTTGCTGTGACATATGGATAGGCAGGTAGAAAACACAAAGGAGGGGAAGCAGGGGCTGAACATGAAAGTTGGGAAACAAAGGAAAGCTACAAAATTAGTGCTGCAAGTGGTTAGAAGTAGCACTTCAAGCCTTAAGAGAGAAAATCCATTTATTTTATTACATCTTTAATGATCCATTGGGATTAATGGTTGAGGTCAGTTTTCTAACCTTGCTAATTTAATAGTTTAATGCAGTTCTGGGGTTTGTGATGAAACAAAACAGATGGTTCACCAGAAAAAAGCTTTGGTTGTTCTGTGTCCTGCCTGTAGATGCAAAAACTCCCTGTAGGCTTATGAAGGATGAAGAAAATGAGTTATTTCTCAGTAAAGCTGGAGAAGTTTGGCTCCTACTTTAAGGTCCTGTTAGATAATCTTGTGTAGAAATACTGAGCATTGCCAAAACAGCTGAGAACCTTTAATTTGTGGTTTGCTGATATTTGTGTTGTCTGGAGAGACTGATTGTAGCTGCTGGGATTTCTCACTTGAGGAATTGTCTTTTTGTGACTGGGCCACAGGATGCATCTAAACAAATCATCCCTCCTGGTGATTTACTAGATTGCAGCAATAAAGGGTTGTTAGTGGTCTATCAGATCCAAAATGGATCTTGGTGCAACTACAAAGTCCTGTAGGAATTAGGGAAAACTTGGCTTCTCCCTGTGTTGTTTTCAGTGCATGTTCATTGTCTGCTTGGGGGCTGTGGAAAGAAAAGTCATTTTCCTTTCTCCTGCTTCAGCTAATGAAGTGCAGTGTAGAATATTGTCTGCTCTGAGTATTGGCTGTTTATAAATATTGTTCATCTCCCCAGATTCTTCAAGCTTATTTGGAAACAGCGGAGCAAAGACTTTTGGCTTTGGCAGCTCCTCCTTTGGAGAGCAGAAGCCTACAGGCACTTTCAGCTCTGGTGGTGGAAGTGTGGCCTCCCAAGGCTTTGGATTCTCCAGTCCAAACAAAGCAGGTACTTTGGGAATGCACCCACTAGGACAGCCCTCTCTGTCTGGGAGATATTTCCTGTTCCACTTTTAGCTGTCCACAGCCTGGACTTGGTGCATGGACAAGAATTGTCTCTGAACAATTAATGAAACATAATTAATGGCTGAGTGAATGGAGCTTTAGCTGGTGGGTCCAAGGCAGAATTTTACTCTCTCTTATGCAGCATCCAATACACCACATCCTCAGGTGTTCATTCCAAAAATTCCCATTGCAATTTCAGAGCTGAGATCTGTGTCATGTAATTCTGGTCTTATGTTCTGTAAAGTCAAGAGTACAGAACATGGAACTGAATACATTTTTCCTATTTTAGATACTTCCTTGGAATATTATCTTACAAACTTTGCTTTGGGTTTTGTAACCTTTTTATCCCCATTTCAGTACTTAAAATAGTGGAGAAAGTAAAGTGAAACATGTTAATATGCTAAAGAGAATGTTTGCTGACCAAAGCTTCAGCCCCTGGGATAAATGCTCTTAAGTTCCTAGAGATAGAGGTAACAGAATATCTGATCTGCATTTAAATAATTCAGGCCTAGCATTTATTTTCTTTTCCAGACCTTTTGTGTTTACAGCCAAACAGTATCCATTACCTTGGCATGGACTGGAATTTCACCCTGGGTATTAAAAGGTGCAGTGGTATCCCATCCTCATCCCTGGTCAAATAAAAGAGCAGGTGTCCTTCATGTTCCACAGTGAAACAGACCAATAATATCAGCAGATGAGCATAGAAAAAAATAATCTGGGTAGAAATCCATTCAGAGCTGCAGGAGGCAGCCAACCCCTGAACAGAAATTGCCAAGAGCAGAAATAATTTCTCAATTCCCTGCAGGCAGTTCCACTGACCTGGCATTTAATCCTTCCATTTTAGTTTCCACCACTTAAACCAGAATTAAATCATACCCTACCTCCTGCATCTTTGCATCCTGAAGCACTTAAAACCCAAGTTTGCATCTACTCTGTGATCTTAAGAGATGGGGGAGACTTGCCAGTTGCAATTTTCTTTCATGCATTCAGGCACTTCTCTTACCCATATCTCTTGCAACAAAACACCCTGCAGATTGGAATTAGTTCTGTAAATTGGTGTCCATGTGACAGGATGAACACCCCATGTTCTACCTGGAAAGCTGCTCTTTGTTTTCTGTCTCTGCGTTATTGTTTATGTGATATTCTTGTCCCCTTTTTTGCCTCTGTTTTGCTCAGGTGGCTTCGGTGCTGCTCCAGTGTTTGGCAGCCCTCCCACTTTTGGGGGATCCCCTGGGTTTGGAGGGGTGCCAGCATTCGGTTCAGCCCCAACCTTTTCAAGCCCTCTGGGCTCAACGGGAGGCAAAGTGTTCGGCGAGGGGACGGCAGCAGCCAGCGCTGGAGGATTTGGGTAAGCCAGGGCAAAGAACCTTCTTGCATGACAAGGTTGTGCTTGCTTACCTCTGCTTTCACATCAGGGATATATTCTGTCATTGACTGGTAAGCTCCAAGTGTCCTTGGGTTTGTTTGTTTAAAAGACAAAAAAAAATTAAGGTACGAAATTAAAACTCGCGCCCCAAAGGAAAGAATGTGTGTGATCATTTTAATGCTGGTAACTCCTGTGTGGAATCTTAGGCTTTTGAGATGTCAGCTTGCAACTGTGTGAGGAAGTGCAGGGGTATTTTCTCTGTGCATTTAATGAGTGCAAATCTAGGACTACAAGCTATGCCTAGCAAAGAAAATAACAATTATTGTTATCTGTTACTCTGTCCAGACACTTTATCCTCTGGCTAGATTTGGGCTAGAGATGCTAATGAGAATTCAGGCTGTTCTCTCACCTGTGGGATGAGGCACTTGTAACAGTCTGTGCTCCCAGAGCTCTTTATATTTATCCCTCCCTGATTGTTTTTACCTGTTCCTGTATCCCCTAAGCCTGGGCTTGGCACCAGAGCAGACAGCACATCATTCCTTGCTTTGTCCAGCAAATACAAAATTCCAAACCTTGCCAAGCAGCTTCTGCAGGAGGCAGCAAATGCAGTTCTTCAGCTACCAGCCAGCAACACTCCTTCATGTCCTGCAGCTAGATTCAGACTGAACAGAGCCAATTAAAAAGAGAAAAACTTCCAGTGAGGAGAGGAAACCGGATGTCTCCCCAATCTTGGTGTTTATGTATTTCACAAGTGTTTGTGTCTCTGTCTGGTTTCAGGAGGAGCTGCCTTTATGTAAAGCACAGGGGAGCATCCAGAAGTGTAACTTGTTAATTCCTGTGAGTGTGGGCAGGTACCCCTGAGCTGGGGCAGGCTTCAGCCACGTGCTCCTGCTGTCCAGAATGTGCAGAGATTGAGGAGTCCCTCTGGAAAGGGTGAAAATACAGGCAGCTTAATCAAATCTTAGAAAAAGGATGTGTTTGTAGGGATGACTTAGCTTAAATCAGCTGCTTGTTTGTTCAGTTCCAACATCCAGCCATTGTGCTGCAGGATTTTGTACTGAGACTGGATCTGCTTAGTGACAACATGGAGAGCTTAAAGATAAAATGGGATTCAGAACAAGCAGCATGTTGATGGAAAAGAGGTCTTGCATAAGCAGTCTGCAGACTCAAGAAAGATAACTCAGTGACTTCACTTGTGGGAAGCTTTGACAATTTTTTCTGTACTAGAAAGGTACAGACTTGATCTCATATTTTCAGAGTTCCCTGAGGATGTTGATTTTTAAAACTTTTCAAGAGTGTGCGAAATTCCCAGGCAGCTTTACAAAATTCCAAATCTCACCACAAAATGTTGGGTAATGGTTTAATTCTGCGGTATAATGTAGCATCTGTGCAGGACCTCCTTCTGCCTTTCTCTTGAAGTGAAACTTTAAAAATTCCAATTCCAAAGAGGCTGCTTGCAAGTACATGGTGTTGTATTAGCTCCAAGTTCCTGAGAATACTCTGCTGACTTAAATACATGTGATTCATACTGCTTCAATTCTGAAAAATCTGCATCACTCAATAAATTATGGGGGTGTCAGAAATAGAAACCACTACACTTCTTCAGAGCCTGCAGTTCCAACTATTGGTGGGCAAATAATGTTTTGCTTTTATAAACTAACCTCAAGTGCATCTCAGTTGTGTTTTGCACAGCAGCTTTACAAAAGACCTGAAAATCTGGACAAGACAGTTTGGATGAAAATGTTACCAGGCAATGACTGCATTTCATGTCTTTTATGAGTATGGAAAAAAGATCTGGCCATATTAAGCTGTTTCTTACTTAAACTGTGTGCAGCCTTTCCAGCAGGCCTCTTCTTGTTGCAGCTGAAAGGAGCAGTTTGAACCACAAATTTTCTTGTCACTATTTTCACCTCTTCCTTACACAAGATAGACAGGATTTGTGTTGTAGCATGGTCCTGAGAAGATGGAGCACTCTAAAACCTCTTGTTCTAAACACATCACCCAATCTTGCTGCTTTTTTAAAAAACTAAAACAAAAAAAAAATCTATTCTGCTTTTCCTGAGAAAACACATTTGTGGTTCTGAGTGCTGCCTGCAAGAGCAGAGGTGAGGAGCCAGAGCAGGGCCAGAGGTGCAGAGTCACTGAGCTGCCCCTGCTGCTGTCTGTGGGAGCAGTGTGCACACTTGGCAGTGCCAGGGAGAGGAGAGGTGATGTCCTTTGCCAGGTGAATTGCTTGTCACATTGCTACAAGGGCTGTCTTTTGTCTGGAGTGATAGCTTTTGATGTAGGTCTGTGTTTTGGGTTTTTTAGTCTCCTAGATGTGGATGGATGGAGAGGTGGGTTAACGTGCTGTCAGGTTGTGTTTTAAGTGAGAAATGACAGGAGTTTGTGTGAGGCACAGCCTTGCAGGGCTGGCACACTGTGAGGTGTCCAGCTCTGCTCAGGTTGCTGCTGGGTTTTAGGATTGTTGTGCACTTGCAGAGCTTGTCATTTGGCAATCTTGTGTCTGCATTTTGCCCAGTTTAAGTTAAACTTGAAGGTCGTTCTTTGAGAACATTTCTTATATTCAGAATGGAAAGAAGGGCAGAGAAACACTGCATGCCATGGTCTCATTAGTATGTCACACCAAGAGCTTTGTGCTGCCTGGTTGGACAGAGTGGGTGGAAAAAGACACATTTCCTTATATAAAAATGTTTCTCATTTCAGTCCCCAAAGGCAATTAGGGAAGTGATTAGTTAGAGTTGGTGGGGAGAAGTGCCAGGTTGGTGCAGATCTTCAGGGAAGCTCTGGAACCTTTTTTGGTTCAAAATGGGCTGGGGAGAGAAGGGAATTGAGAAATCTGCACATTTCTCTGGGCAGTGGGGAAGGTACCCTCTGAAATTTAGCAATATGGGTTCTGTATCTGGGCTCTGCTTGGTGCTCTGGCTTTGAGCAGCTCACACCAATTCTGTGTTTGCTGCCCTGTTTGTGCAGCAAAACAATGCTGTGCTTTTGGTGAGAACCACACACAGGGGTGAATTAAAATATTCCATTTGATGGCTGGAGTGGGTATTCCCAAGCACCTGAAAACATACCCTGTGTAAGCATGAACATATTTACCTGGTGTGTGTCCAGAATGGGAGCTGAACAGACCTTGCTAGGTACAAAACTCTCTCCCAAAGCAGGCAATCTCTTTCCAGAATGAACAATTATTCATACCAGCTGGTCCCACCTTTTGATGTATCCTCATTTAAGGGAGGCAGTGTTATCAGTGTAAGTGAGAAGATGTTTGCAAACTCAGATTTTCTCTTTAAAACCTGCAGGTTTGGTGGTACCAGTAACAACACGGCGTCGTTTGGCACCTTGGCAAACCAGAACACGCCCACCTTTGGCTCCCTGTCCCAGCAGGGCACAGGCTTTGGCACACAAAGCAGTGGATTCTCAGCTTTTGGGACAGGTGGAGGAGGTAGGAGAAGCTAAAATCACCCTGACAGCCCCCATGTCTCTGGTTTTCCCTGGAAATTGGGTGGGACTCCTCAGCTCCCTGCCAAAAATCTGCCCAGTGCTGTAGGGAAGGCACCATGTCCAGGAGAATTGAGGTGCAGGGTGGGGTGCAGCACCTTCTCAGCCTTCAGCTCCTAATTCCATCACTGATCTGCTGGGTGCAATGTCAGCACATCACTACTGCTCTATACACCTCATCTCATCATTGCTTTTCCCCCCTTTTTGTGGAGTTGCTCTTTCTCCTCAAAGGAAAATACTGAGAAATAAGGAATATTTCTTCAGTGCTTGGGTATGTGTGCTGTAAGTACTTAGTGTTAGAGGAATATGCACTGAAAAATTGAGCTGGAACACCAACAGCCAGATGTTTTTCTGCTGCACTTCAGTGAAGGCACAGTGATTTAGGCAGGGCTCAGAGCAGAGCCCTGCAAGGCCACGTTCCCTGGTGGCTGCCTGACACCAGGGGCCTGCATTAAGCACAAACCTCCTCCAGAAAGCAGCTCAGAGAGAGAGGAGCAAACCAGGCACGTTGTCTGCAGGGCTGCTAATGAATGACCTGGCTGATGAGCAGTGAAAGCCAAGCTCTCTTAGGAGGCAGGCAAGTCACTTCTCTTGTAGATGGAGATTTGACTTTCATTGTTTGCCCATCGCATTTTTCCTGGCCTAAGGCAGGAAAGAAATATTTTTCAATCTGTGTGTAGGAGGGGACATTTACTACAAATTCTAAGCATTCATTTTCCCTTTTGCCAACTATTTTTCTATCTTGCTTTTCTTTCCAGGGTTTGGTTTTGGATCACCTAACACGTAAGTACCATTTTGTGTCTTAACTCTTCCTTAAAAATAGGAGTTGAATCAGAATGAAGAGTGGAATGGTTTACAAGAGCAAACTCTGAAAATAGCATTTAAATACTAGTTCTGATTTCCATTTTGGTGATGCTGCAGAGGCCAAAGTCCAGGCTCAGGGTGTGAGCTTTCCAGAGAGGTTTACCTGTCTCCTAAGAGAAAATTTCCACTTGGATCATGTTCCTTCTCCACCTCTCAGGGACATGATGTGTGTGAATCAGGAGTCTGCTCCATCTATCAGGTTGGAACAAGGAATGAAATAAATTGGTACTTCTGTGGCTGAAGTGAGATGATGATTTACAGTTAAAGGTTAACTCTGTCATCTGCTCTGCCTCTGCCTGGCTGAATCCCTTCCAGCAAGTTTCTTAAACTTTGTTTCCCTGTCAGATAGGGAGAACATGGATCTCTGCAGATGGCAGGCTCTAGAATAAGCACAATTATATCTAGTCAGTGTGTGTTGCTGCAGGCTCAGGTAAAAGAGGCTGGAAATACTTGTGTGTTCTCATAAAAAGCTCCTGGTACTAGGGAGACTGGAGGTTTGATTGAGAGATCTGCTGAATTAATGCTGCCTGAGGGAGGCTCTAGCACTCACTGCTGTGGTTTTCTTTTTCTCTTGCTCCACAGATCTTCCTCTGGATTTAGTGGATGGAGAAGCTAGGGACATCCTGAACTCTTCCTGCAGCTCCTGCATCCATGAGTCACCCACATGATCAATACCCAACCAGCTTTTCTTCTAAATACGACTTCTCAGACTTTTTTTTTTTTTTTTAAGAAAAAGATTTTGCTTATTTTTATGCAATACTTGCTCTTGCTCTATATTAAACTATTTTATCTGGCTTGATGTTTTCTGTGGTGGAAGGGTTTATTATCTCCCTGCATCAAGAGGAGATGGATGTGTGCTGAGCTCAGCTTTTTCTTGTCCATCCTTTGCCTACACAAAGGAGTAGCTCCAGTTGGTTCCTGACATAAAGCAGCACATTTTTCATTAATAGAATCCCTGATTATCCCAGGCTCTGAAGAAGGGGCTGAGGTTTGCCCTGCTAATTTTAAGTCTAGGATGGGGCACATGCTTATCTCAGTGAAGTGCTGAAACTGAGTCATGTGTGAGCCAGAGGCTTAGTGGAGAAATAGGAAATTATCTGGGAAGAAGCTGGCAGCGTGCAGAGCACGTTCCCATGGCAGTAACATTCAGCAAAGAGGTGGGAAGTAAAAGCTCTCCTATTTTTACCTTTCTGTAAATCTTACAGAACTCAAAAAATGGAGCTCAGGTTCTGGGGAAAACTTCTGGCCCTGGAAGCAGACACATGACCTCCACCTAGAGCCATTAGTGAATTTGATTTTTTTTGGCTTTGGTTGTTGGATTCTACTGTTGGATACATTTATTTTTTTTCTAACAGAGATGAGATTGTGCTTTTTCCCTGTAGCTTTGGTTTTAGTCAATTTGGTTTCCCTTTTGGTTTTAGTCAATTTAATTTGTGAAATCCTCATGTGTTTATACTTGAACATACAACAAATGTTCTAAAGAGTGCCCCAAAGACTTCTGGCTAAACACTTTTTTCTGTTTGGAGCCTCCATGAACCCTCCCAATGATGCAATCAGGTTTTGTTGCTCTGTGGATAACACATTTGAGAGGGCAGCTCCTGTGTTAGCTGGGTACATGCACATTGGGTGGGGTTTTCTCCTTGGTCCTATTAGGATGTTTTGGGGAGTTCTGCATTTTCTGTTTTCAGCAGATGCATTCTAATGTTTCTTTTTGTCTTTTCTGTCACCTGATACAATGACAGGTGACATTTTCTGGTTTGGTGGACATGTGATCATTTTTGGGAATTGTAAATAATTGGTAACCTCTTGTTTCTATATCCATTATAAACTACTTATATTTTTCAACAGTTCCTGAAGAAATTGGTCTCTTTTTTTCAATTCATTTCAATTCAGCCTAAAAATGTTTTCCTAACTCCTGTCCTTGCTGAGCCAGGTGTCCTTCCTGTCTCTGCTCCTGGGAATTATCTTAGGCAGATTTCATTTAAAAATGAAGAAATGTGGGCAATTCGGTGTGCAAGGAGGGCTTATTTTTAGCTGTGGAGAAGCTTTGCAAGGCCATGGGCTCCAAGGCTTTTCCATATTCCCTGGATCTCACACCCTGGTGTGCCGTGGGTCATAGAGGCAGCACTTCTGGGATTTGGGTGTGACATCCCAGCCCTGTGGGGGAAGAGGGAGAGTTCTGGTGCTCCAGGGACCACAGCACTGGCACAGAGAATCCTCCCAGACTGGCTGCTCTGGAGGTGAAGAAAAGCTGAAGATGGATTGAGGCATGTCCTTCCCAGTGTGTTCTCCTTGACAAGACAACATTTCTTAAGGCTAGAGGTGACACTGCTGTTGTGCTCTCTTTCCTCTTTATAAATAGCAGCTGGCCCAAACCATTGACCTTAAATTCTTTGCATTAATCTGCCCTCAGTGTGGCATGTGACACCTCCTGGGAGCCCATATCAGCTGTGCTCCCCCAGATAGCTCAGAAGCCTCCTGCTATGGAGAAGATTGGCTTGGTAAGAATGTGGGGCTGGCAGGCTGAGCCATTTAAAGTTTCCCTTTTGGAATGATGGGAGCAGTTGGGGGTGTCCCTGCTCTGCTGCTTGCTACCTGTTTAACTCCTGGCAAGCCTTTAGAACTACCCCAGACCCTGACTGAACATAGATTTTCTTGCAATTCCTCCCAAATCCTGGCTGAAACAGCCCAGCCCCTTGAACTCCCTGCCCTTGAGAAGCAGGTGCTGCTCCCTGTTTCCATAGCAGCTGCTGGAGGAGCTGAGCAGCTCAGAGAGGCTGATCGTGACCACGAGCCCACAGGAAAATGCACAAAACCCAGCAGAGCTGGCTCTGGAAAATCTGCATTTTCATTAGGTGACTCAAGGAGTTGGTGAGTGTGTGTGGCAGTGGCTTGGTGGCTGTCACAGGCTGGGTCACCTGTGCTAAGTGGCCTCTGGTCAGCTCCTCTGCCCAGTGCTCTGTGGGTGCACATCCACCACAGAATAAAGCTGCTAATGCAGAAAACCCCAGGCTTGGTACTCCTTGGGGAAGAATTCAAGGACTAGCCAGGTTTGGAGTCTCAGTAGTTTGCCCATGCTGGATAATCCCTGGATAACCAGCAGCCCTCACTGCTCTGGAGGAGCTTTGCCTTCTGTGCCTCTTTTTTTTCCTGCTCGTTAAGTATGAGCAGAAATCTTCCAAGGCTTTTATCAAAGGCAAAGTCTTAATTATTTCTAATGAAAGAACACTTATTTTCCCCTCCCCTGAGACCACACTGTGGCCTCAAGGCAGTGGGGAGCCAAGTGCTGGAAGGGCTCTGCTGTGACAGCACAGGGCTGGTGTCACTGGGGTGGGCAGAAGAGAGCCTCAGGCACAAAAAGGATCTCCCCAAACCCATGGAGAGACCAAAACAGGGATTTCTGCTTCCTTGAAAAGAGCAACAAAGAAAAGAGCTTTTTTTTTTCTGGAAAAATAAGGCCAAGCCATAGCTTTCTCACAGAGGTAGAAAAATTAATTACTTTAATATCATGTTTGAAAGGCTTTTGCTGTATAATGCTTGGTATTTCAAAATGTGGTCTTGGCCATATCCCTCTGTCTGGTTTTACCTCCTGGGAAGGGAAGGGAAGGACATCATTCCCTTGGCCCTTCTGTGCCACAGTGGGGAGGTGACCAGAGGACAAATGCCTGTGGCATCCTGCTGCTGTTGAGCTGGGAAGGGATGGCAGGGCTGGAGTTCATCTTGTTCTGCTGGGTCACATCCCTTGCCTTGCCTGGCCCTCCCTCACAGCCCCCTCCTGCCAGGGGCAGAGCTGATGTGTCCCTGACCAAAATCCTGGCACGAGGAGGGACCAGACATGGGCAGGAAGGGCTGCTCAGCCCCTACAGGAGCTGCTCTGGCTTGTTCAGCCCTGGGAGATGAAGGAGGTTGGAGAAGTGCTGCAGAACATTCCCTTGCTCCAGGTGCTGGGAGCAGGGAGTGAGGCTGGGGCAGGTGAAGGCACCTGGGGAAAGGTGGCAGCACCTCTCCTGCCAGCCCTTTGCCCAGGAATCAGGGCACTGCTCCCTGTCCCTGCCAGCATTCTGGAGCAGAGCTCCCCCTCCCCTCACATGTCCAGGCTTGGAGGCTGAAATGACATTTTATTTATCCCTTCTTAGTTTTCATGTGTCCCTGGTGCATTGCTTCCAGCGTTGCTTACAAGGAAAAATAATCCTGCATGAGGCTTTGGCATGAGTGAGTCTGGGAGTGCCAGGGAAGGTTTTGTTCCTAGATAAATGTCGTGTGCAGCCCCAGGGGCTGGGAAGGGGTGGCTGTGGCTCGCAGGGATGAGCAGCCCTGGGTCAGCAGTGAGTCCTTCCCTGTCCCCCCTCTCACAGCCATGAGGCTCTGGGGTCCTGCAGCCATGGAGAACAGGCACTCAGTGCTTGATTTAACTGACATGGGGGTCAAAGGTTGGACTCCATGACCGTGGAGGTCTTTTCCAACCTTTGTGACTCCCCGGCTTCCTCTCCCAGGGATGAGCTGGGATGTGTCAACACATCTTCCAGCTCTGCACACCCACCCGTGGGCTCAGCTCCCCGGGGGCTCTGTGGGCACTCCCAGCACATTCCTCACCTTGCTCCATCCCCACCTCCTTTTCCTGCAGCTCCCAGCAGGTCACAGAGCTCCTCCTCTGCCCGTGTGTGCCTGTCCCCTGCTGCAGAGCCAGGATTGCTCCTGCCTGCCCTTATCTCACGCAGGTTCTGAGCTGCCAGGCTGTGCTGGGACTCCTGTGCTCCCTGACAGGAGATAAGCTCAAGTGCTGGGGCCTGGGCTGCAGCTCTGCCTCCTCCCAGACCCATCCCAGCATGGACAGAGGCACTGAGCCCCCACACCACCTCTCTCAGTCACCTCCACCCAGGGCTCCTCACAGAACCTCCCTGCAGTGCACAGGTGACAGGGAAATGTGGGACAGCCCCAAAGTCGTGAATCGTGGTTGAGTCAGAGCTGGCTCTCCAGTGCTGCTCTCCTGGATTTGGGGCAACCCCAAAGTTAGGAATCGTGGTTGAGTCAGAGCTGGCTCTCCAGTGCTGCTCTCCTGGATTTGGGGCAACCCCAAAGTTAGGAATCGTGGTTGAGTCAGAGCTGGCTCTCCAGTGCTGCTCTCCTGGATTTGGGGCAACCCCAAAGTTAGGAATCGTGGTTGAGTCAGAGCTGGCTCTCCAGTGCTGCTCTCCTGGATTTGGGGAACCCCAAAGTTAGGAATCGTGGTTGAGTCAGAGCTGGCTCTCCAGTGCTGCTCTCCCATGTTTGGGTTCTTCACACAATCGTGGAATGGTTTGGGGAGGAAGGGACCTTAAAGCCCATCTCATTCCACCCCCTTCCACACCTCCCACTGTCCCAGATTGCTCCAAGCCCTGTCCAGCCTGGCTTTGGACACTTCCAGGGATGGGGCACCCTGTGCCAGGGCCTCACCACCCTCACAGGGAAATAATTTTTTCCCAGGACTCTACAACCAAAAGCTTTGTGGGGACCAATTTACAAAAGCTACTAAAGGTATCCCTGAGAATCTCAGTGCAGGTTGTTTCAGGAGCTGTTACAATTATGTGTCAATTCATGGCACTGTATTTTTATTTTATTTTTGATAGGTGCTTCAAGGTTCTTCAGGGCATTGCTAAAAATGCTTGGCTTTAAAACTTGAAAACATGAACGAATGAAAGGAGTATTTGCAGCTGCTGCACATTAACAGCTTAAGGAGATGTGAGAGAAGAAATAGGGAACAAAATCTGATTTGCATCAGCAGAGGAAAGTCCCTGCAGAGTTTCAAGAAGGAACTGTGGAGGTCAGAGGGTTTCTTCAAATGAAGTTGCCTCAGTCTGCTTAAAACTGACGTTAGAAAATCACAAAACCAAGGGACAAGACTTGTAGAAAGGTGAAGTTTGAGATGTGCGGCAGTCAAGGATTCATGTTAGCTCGAGCAGCAGAAGGGAGCTCCAGCATCACCCTGCTGGGCTCAGCAGCTTGTGACCTTCCCTGTGCCCTCCTCATCCCCCACAGGGGCTTTTCCAGTCTCCCTGTGCAGGGAGAAGTGACCGGGAGCGTTTGGCTTTTCCAGGATCTCACCAGAGCAGCTGTGAGTTGCCTGGTGTCCCCTCCCCACCCCTCCCTCCCTCCAAAACTGGGACATCTAAATTTAACCTGCTATCAACAGATGAGGCTGGAGTGTTTCCACTGTGGCAAGGAATCCCACTCAGAATCTGTCCTCTGCCCTGCTCAAGCTCCATCCCTGCACATTCCTTTGCTCGAGCTGGGAGTTTCCTTCCTCCTCCTCCTCACCTGCATTTGTTTGTGTCACTGCCACAGCACTGACACCACAGCAGGTCCTCGCTCTGGTGCTTTTTGGAGGAGCTTGGATGCTGCTTTGCCAGCTGGATCAGAGACCAGCAAAACTTCCCAAAGACAAAAAAAAAAAGTGGAAAGGAGAAGCGTGTGCCTTGCTTGGGCAGAGCAGTGGGATGGGAGCCTGCAGTGGGGTCGGGCTGTGGCAGGAGGAGCTGGAAGGTGCCAGTGGGGCCCTGGGGTTTAAGAGATCAGCAGTGGAGCTGTGCTGGCTGCTTGGCCAGGCACCCCCTGCTCTCCAGAACCCATGGCAGCACTTTCCTCTATTGGAAAGCAAACAAAACCCAAACGTGAACATTTTCAGGGGCGGGCAGGGAATAATGGAATGAGTACAGGTGGTGTTTGAAAACCAGTCACGGACTGCAGCAGCTTTCACCCTCTCCCCTGCCCAGGGCTCTGTGGTGGTGCCTCTCTCCAGATGTGGTATTTTCAGTGAACATCTGATGGGGTTTTGCTAAAAAACCAAATGGTGTCAGGAAACCAAAGCGCGCGGAAGCTCAGCCCGGCTCCGGCCGCCCCGAGATGTGCAGCAGCCTGCTGATGAAAAATGCAGGATGTTGGCTGGTGTTTTTCACCAGAAACCTCCTGGCTGTGTCCTCTGCAGCCCAAGAGCTGACACGGAGAGAGAACTGGTGGTACACAGGGTGTTTATCGCTGCCTCGAAACGTGAGCGCAGAGCTATTTGTTTAAAAACAGCCACTGCCCAAACGACTCCAGGCAGACACGTTTGAAAATTTCACTTTATTTCTCTGTTATAAAAGCAGGGTTTTGTATTTTACATCTCTGTAAGTGTCCAGACTCGGTACATCTTGGTTTTGTTTTCACAGTATCTCTGCAAGACCAAGGACGATTCTTATTGCTGCGCCGGGAGCCAGGGCAGGAGGGACGGCAGTGCCTCGCCTTCCCCCGGGTTGGACCCAGCTCGACAGGTCTCTACCCCTCCCCAAGGCTGCTGAGGGTCTGTTCTGACTCCCCGAGGGGCTGCCCCTCTCCTCCCACGCTCATCTCAGTGTCAAGGGTAGGGAAGGAGAACCACGAGGTCTGTGACTCACTCGGCGCCTTGGCCGCGCTCAGCAGCCCCTGGTGCAGGTGAGGGTCTGGGCCAGGGCTGTGCCCACCCTGGACCACGATGGGGCTGTGACAGGATGGCCAGGCTGCACTCTGAGCCCCTGTGGGGGTTTGGGTCTATAAAGAGCTGAGAGCATCACTGATGGGAAGGGTGAGGCACAGACACGCTCACGTTCATCGGTGTGTCCCGTGCCGGGGCCCCAACGCCTTCCCAGCGTATCCTTTGTGTATTCCTGGTTCTGCAAAAAGCTGCCAGAGAGGGAGCTTGATTCACCTCTGCTCATGTGCCACTCTGCCCTGGGTCCCCGGACATTTAAGTCCCCAGTGGAACCCTGTCAATCAATCCCTGTTCTAACCACGTGGATATTAACCAGCCTTAGCAACAGCGGTGTCTTAGAGCCCCTGTTACTTCCAGCCATCCTTCCTGCTATAGAAAATCTGTCCCCATCAGCTTTGTAATGAAGCAGCATTGGAAAAACATCACTTTTAATCACAACGCGTGAAATCTCCAAAGAGGCAGCATCACTCTCTCTGCCGTGTCTGGTGATGCAGATGGAGGTGAAGGGGCACATCTTGACCTAGGCACGGGATAAAGGCATTCTTTGGGAAGGGAGAAGTCCATGCAAAGCCGACCCCAACGTGAAATTTGAATTTTGTATTTACTGCTCAGCTGGGTCCGTTCAGTGCAACAGGACAAATTAGCCAGGAGGTTGCTATCAAATTGCATGGATGTATCCAGTCCACCAGGTAGGGGGAATAGGAATAGGAATAGGAGGAACCAGATTTACTTAATGCACTGGGAGACTAAGTCCAACACAAAGCTAAGTGGAAAAGGACGTAGGTGTTCCCTGAATGTGGTTTTTGGTGACTGAGAAGAAATCTTTCCTTGGAATTTCTTTGTGCAGCTAATTAAGACAACTGGGTCCAATTCCTTCGACCCAGGCTGACATCAGTGAGAACTCTAAGTACTCAGCACCTGGAGACAAAGTGAATACCAGACACAAATCCCCCCTCTGCTCCCACCCATGGGACTCAGCAGCAGCCAAGATGCATGAGAGCATGATCAGCTATTCACCCACAGCTCACAGTTTGTCCTCTTCTGCATGTATTGCCTCGGAGAAAATACAGACAAGTCCCAAAGGGCTGTGCCAGTGGAGCTATAGTTGGATCTGAATCCAGGTAAGAAAACGGAGCTTAATACAGAGAATGACTGTGCAAGTCCACGTCTCCCTAGCTTCATCCTTTGTAGTCCCAAAGCTGAGATTCAGGCACCCTCTGGCTTGTGGGTTTGGGTTTGATCCAGTCCAGTCGTTTGCAAGCCGGACTTCCCACCTCGGAGCCCTGCCCATGGAAAGGAGCAGCTCCGTGGCTGAGCATCTCTGAAAGCCAGTGGATGAGGAGGGTGGGCTCCCCTGGAGGCAGGGGAATGGCTGCAGAGCCCCAGGATCCTTGTTTGCTGGTTTGAGGCTGTCTTGGTGGGGGACACAACTCCTGGGCGTGCGTTCCCCAGGCAGGGGTTGGTGTTGAACCTGCTGCCAAAGGAGGTGGTGTGGCTGTGCAGAAGTGAGGAAGGAGAATTTCTTGCTGGTAACGTCCTGTGTGGAAGATGGGGATAGGAATAGCAGCTAATTGGTGCCTCTCCGAGGGGAGAGCCTTTTGAGCAGCGTGTGTGGGGTTGTGAGACCTGTTCAGACCAGCTCAGCAGGGCCAGGCTTGTAGCTGGCATGCAGAACTCTCCTTAGTCCCAGCTCTTGAGGCAAGTTGTTAATAGGAGGAAGAAATATTTTCTGGGGGAAGGAGCTGCAGAGGGAAGTGATTTGCCTCGGGCCATGTGCTGGAGCAGGGCAGATCCTCCACTCCCCATCCTGTGCCCTGGCCTCCAGATGCCACCTCTACCACAGAACTTCCTCTGCCTGTCCCTCCCATTCAAAAGGCTCTTCTGCCTCATCCTCCTCTGCAGATGAGCCTCTGGTTATCTCAGCAGCCATCTGGTCCTTATTAAAACCTACAGGTTTCACCTCCTCCTCCAAGTGCTCCTTCCTCACTGAGGATCCACACCCAGGGCTCGGGTGCTGCCCTGCCTTCACCTTCTCGTGCTTTACCCTTTGCTACAGTGGGTGTTTGTGCCAGCACAGACAGGGACAGCATCGTGGCCCTGCCTGTACCTCGTTCCTGACAGTCAGGTAGATCATGAGGTCATTGGGAAGAAAATGATCTGTGAATCTCAATGTGATTCATTACCACAGAAGGAAGAGTTTTCCTCAGCTGTTGCTGTGTTTGCCGGGAGTGGGTCCCTGTTGTTCTCAGCGGCTGCTCCTGAATTACAGATCTTGCTGGGCAGACTGGGTGGGTAAGATCTGCCCTCTCTGACACCTGTGTGTCTCCAGTGACTTCAGAAGATCCTTTGGACACCCTGCTCTTTGTACAGCCCCGTCACTGGGATTTCACAGCAATGGGGCCACAGAGCTTCACCCGACAGCAGCAGGCACACGAGCTCTTATCCACGAGAAGGTGAGGCTGTGGGCTGGGAAAACATCCGTGTGTCCTAAAGACAAACCCACTGGGACATCCCCCCCTTTGACTGGTGTTGGCTCCCAGGGCCACAATTCCAGCTGTGAGGTTATTCCCTGTTGAACTGCTAACGGGAGGCTGAGATCACCAGGGGTGAGCAGCACGAGGAGCTTCCAAGCCCTCCTGCAAAGCAGGGAGGAGGCCTGGGAGCTCCCCCTCGAGAGCCATCCGACAGCAGGGTTGTTATTTGCATTGCTTTGAAACTGAGATGATTTCCGTGCTTCCTTGTTCCAGGTTTTAAAAAGAAGATTTTCTTGCTTCTTCCAATTTCATGCCCTTTTTATCCATCAGCCCATGCCACGCTGACAATCTATTCCTTGTTCCAAAACTTTTTCTCCAGAATTCTGTAGAAAGGACATTCTGCCTGGTGGTGTTTTTGTTGGTTTTTGTTTTTTTTTCAAACATAGCTTTAAGGCAAAAGTTTGGCAATGCAAAGCAAAGTCTACATAAGGCCGCATGACTTGGATTTGCAACTCAGAACCTTACAGCTTAAAAAAAAATACCTTATCTTAAATAGTCAACTTTTTGCTCCAGGAACCTGTTTCATTCTCAACCAAAAAGAAAAAACAAAAATTCTTAAAATCCCAAATAAAATGTTCTTATTGTTCTGGGCAGTTCTGAACAAGCTAATGAGGCTGAAGTTCAAACAGGAACTAAAATAGGGAAGAAAAAAAAAAGCTATAGGGTAGACATCAGTGTTAGTTTCTTCCCTTAGGAATCCAGTGATGAGACAGACCCAGTCCAAGGTCTCCTCTTTAGCTTTAGCACAGTGAAATCCGTCCCAATGGGAGAAGGTAGAATGGTTGCATTTGTTGAATGAATAAAAAGTGCATTTTGATTTTGCTCAGATTATACGTGTGTATCCTAATACCTAAGTGATTGTTTTGCTTCGGGTTTCGTTTTCTCCCTGTCGGTGCCGGGACGCCGGGCGCGTATTACCGATGTTTTGGGGGTATCACCACGAGTGGTGGTCCATCCTTTGGCCTCCACATGAGTACCTGAGCATCATTGGCATTGGGTTTGACAAGGGCACTGGGTGGTATTGGCTCATTCTTGCTGAGGACCTGGGGCTGCTCTTGAGCAGAGGGCTCCTGCAGCTTGGCACGCTGCCCCAGGGGCCTGCTGGGGTTCACCTCGATGCCCAGCCTCATGCGCCATTTGATAGTCTGCAGGGTCACCATCTCGTTGGTGGCCGTGTTGGTGGCCACCAGCCAGGTGGTGAAGCTCTGATCCCGGTGGATGCTCGTGAGCTTGGCCACGTTGCTGTCGCTGACGGGCACCGCCCACGTCACGCTCGGGTAGAAGTTGTCGTTCATGCTGATGTTGAACTTGGACTCCTTCTTGGTGGGACCCACGATGGTGCAGGTTTCTGTGGTGTTCCCATACCAGGGATAGTTCACTCCGTCTGAGTCGCTGATGGCCTGGATTTTACCGTCCAGTAGGTCTGGAAGCTCCCAGCTTGACCTGCCATAATCAATAGCAAATTATGGATAATGAATTAATTAATTCATTTAGAAACATGCCAGACTTTAGAAAGGAGAGGGAAGAGCTGTGGATGCATTCCCTCTCCAGCTTTTACTGGAATTTGTGCCTTTTGTTTCATCCCTGCCATTAAAAGCATCTCATCAGGCCTGCTCTCAATCCCTTCATCCCCTGAATTTCTCTCTGGATGAGCCACTGGCCCTCCCCGCTGCCTGCCTGGTGCTGGCAGTGTAACCCATCCTCCTGCAGCCCTTGGAAGGACCCAGCTGCAGGGCTGCACTCCGGGCTCTGGGCTGGGGATGGTGTTACAGTAATCAGAGAGAATGAGGTTGAGCTGCTTGTGGAACTGCCCGCGCCGCTCACCTGCGGGAGGGACAGAAAGGTCAGAGCTTCCAGCAGGGATAGAAGTGAAAACAGTCCCCTGTCACCTTGTACTGCTTGATGCACAGCTTGGAGTGGGTTTTTTCATTAGCTTCCAATTTAATTTTTAAGATTAGATTTGCCAATAGAAGCAAACTGCTGTAAATGTCTCGGAAGAAGGGTTGGATGTTTGCTCTGAGACGGCACAACCACAGATCACTTGCTCCGTGCACAGCAGCTGTTTTAAGGACAGTCTTTTAAAAACCAGGCTGGCAGAGGTGCCTCTCATGTACCTTCTCCCTCCTGCTCATGAATCAGCACTCCTCATCACCCAGGGATGATGTCCCAGCCATCGAGGTGGCAGAAGGGGCTGGGTGACAGCAGCAGTGGGGTTTCACCTGACCCTGCCACAGGACTGGCTGTGCTCCAGTCCCCCAAGCCTTGTGGCTCCCTGCTGCAGGCTGGGACTTGGGAAATGATTTATCTTGGAGAGACACAGAGGGGACGCCCTGAGGCTTCTCAGGGTCAGGGTGACTGTCCAAGCCTTTCATAAGTCTGGTGCTGCAGCTTAAAATAGCCCCTTGATTGCAGAGGAGGCTGTGGCTGGGGGTACTGCTCGGCCTGGCTGGCTTTTCCAGCTCTGGGATGAGCTGCTCTGGCCAGGGCTGATGTGACTGTCTCACAAGGCTGTTTTGACTGTTAATTAGTTAATGACCGTGAAGTGCCTCCATGTTTGTACCCGCTGGATCGTTCAGCACTTAGCTGTGTCTGGCTCTGGCTAGAGGATACCACGGGGGATTTAAAGGTCTCATTTATAATTTTTTTCACGCGAGCAGGGGGTCCTGGCAAACACCTCCCCAGCGGAGGATGAAGTGTGAGACAGGAGGTGGGGTGCCCCGGGGGCTGCAGGATGCCGGTAGCAGTAGGACCAGGGGATGCTCTGAGCAGCAGGACCGGGGGATGCAGGGATGCTCGGAGCCGCAGGACCAGGGGTTATGCAAGCACAACATCTCCCTGCACAGATTTACAGGCTGCTGTCAGCTCCGGCACCGCAGCTGCAGCAATCCCTTCCTCCCGAGCCCATCGCCAGCAGGCAGAGGGAGTCCTTTCCCTGGAAGAAAATTTTTAGTGAAGGCAGCCAAAAGGAGATCCCTGAGCAGTCCTGCCAGGACCCTTGTGCACTGCAGAGATGTTTATACGCTCTGCTCTGCAAACCGGAGTCACCCCGGCTCACCACCCCTCGCGCCCTTCAGGCAGAGCTGAGCAGGGGAAGGCTCAGGGAAGGCTCAGGGAAGGCTCAGGGAAGGCTCAAGGGGTGCTGGGTGACCCAGCCCTCGCTGCTGGATCAGTGGAGGTCGTGTTCTGCAGCCCCCACCCCACCCTGCTGCACAGCCCAGCTCCGAAACCCCATCTGGGGGCTCCTCTCCCCCTTTCAGCTGCTGGTTTAGGATTACTTTCCATTCAGACAGTGGCTGGTACTCAGCTTGGCTGTCACCCAGGGCTGAGGTGTGACAGAGGTTGGCTCTGAGGTGACAGGCGTGGTGCAGCCACAGCATCCCTGCAGGTGCCGAGGTGCCAAACCAGGAGCTGAGATGCCACAGAGGGTCAGAACCCCCTGGGCTGCTCCAGCCTACTCAGACCAGAGCTGGTGGCTGAATGGCAGGAGAACCTGGCAGAGTCTGCTCAGTAAATGCAGGTCCTCTAAGATCTGCTTGTCCCCCATCTTCATTCCCAGTGCCCCAGGTCAGGATGGAATTGCAGGAGCCTCTCGGGATTTGCCCAGGATTTAAGCAAGAGCACAAGGGTGGAGCTGTGCCAGGGCCTGAGCAGGATGGTGCCTGCAGAGCCTGCAGCATCCCAGGACACAGCAGAGCTCAGGGTGGCCCAGGAGGGCACCCAGCTTGAGGAAAGGCGTGGGCAGCAATGGGGAAGGAGAAACTGGCCTGTGTTTCTTCACAGAGCACGCTGTGCCTAATTCTAGCCAGTGTGGTTAACCCCAGGGTTTCAACACCATCATGCTTCATCTGCACAGCTTGGAACGAGCAGAAAAAGGAGGCCTCATGATGATCCCATGACTGGAGCAGAGCAGAGGCTGACTGGTGGCTGCTGCTGGTGATTGTCCCTCTCCTGATGCTCCAGCAAAGCCTCTGTGCCAGCCAGGCTGGCAGCCTCTGCTTGCAGAGCATGTCCATGGTAAATAATATGCCAACAACTGGATGATTTTGGAAAGAATGCTGTGGAATGATCTTTGGCTGCATCAGCATCTTTCTCTGGTAGTGTCGAGCCAAGGAGAGACCAGAAAGTGCCCAGTAAACACTTTGCTGACAATAGCAGGAAGGAGGCATGAAAAGAAACCAAGCTATCTGGTTTCGTGGGCTCACTGATCAGCTCCAAGATCAGTAGGTTCTGCCTCATAACACTGACAAGCCTGTTTCTGCCTCTTCTGAAACCTTCAGAGCCAGTGTGGGCATCGCCAGAGCCTGGAGCTGCCAAGAAACCTCTCTTAACAAATGTCTTCTTGCCACCAGAAGGAACTTTGAGCTATTTCTTGTGGTACAAGCGGAGCCCTGCTGCTGACAGCCAAGCAGCTTTATGTAGGTTTTAGCTTCCCAGTTCTCATTCAGACACTTTTTTCCTCTTCTGTCGCACGGAACGAATCCCCCAGCTCAGCCTGAGCTCCCAGATGTCAGTCCCACAGCACCCACCAGGGCAGTGACAGCAAAGCCAGCCCAGCAGCCCCCAGCCCTGGGCATCCAGCAGTGCGGGACATCCAGGTAACCTTTCCAGACAGGCATTATTGCATCCTCAGCTCTAATTGCTTAAAGCCAGCTCCTAATTAGTCACGGGCCAGATGGACTTGCACAACCTTCTGCTTTCCAACACCTTCCTCTCCAAGCTCCCTGAATAAGAGCAGCCCCTGTGGGACACAGCCCTGCCTGGTGCATGGAGCAGGGCCATGTGTGGGTGTAGTGAAACTCTGTCTCAGGCATTCCACATCCCTGCTCCTGCCTCCCTGCACCTCTGGCCTGCACTGGGGACTCACTGAGAGAAAGAAAACCTGATAGCCAGAGCTGCTTAATCTTAAATTCTCCTTTGCAGTGCCTCTCTCACCTTTTCCCGCATGTCAGGCAAGCCAAGGCAGGGTTAGAGTGAAGAACAGGAAGGAAATTTCAGATGTTGTTCCCCAGCTGACAGAGCTGTGCTGCTGTGGTCCCTCTTCCTCCCACCCTCCAGCTGTGTGTTCCTGCCTCATCTCCTGAACCAGCAGCAGCAGTCAGGGAGTGAAACTAGCACAGAACTGGCATTAGGAAAAAGGGAACAATTTCTGCTGGTTTAGAGGAGCAGATTCAAGTGGACACTCCATGTAACTGGGCTAAGGTGGGTGCTCACAGCACAGGTGAGATCCAGGGGCATTGCAGGGCAGCAAAGCCTTTTTCTCTGAGCCCCTGGAGGAGTAAATTCCCACAGTGAACTGACCTCCCTTCACTTTCTTTGGAAAAGATGCCCTTGTGTTTTTTTTTGATTGTGTCCTCCCTCCTGGGGACTGGGGGTTTATTCTCTTGACAATTTGAGTTCATTATGTCCCTGCTGCAGGGCATGGAAGATTTAATCTCACCAGGGAGAGATGCCTGGGAAGATGAAGTGATGATGTAAGGATGCAAGTGTCCCATTGGGTCTTCCAGGGGGAGAAACATCCACAGGGAAACTTCTCCAGATCCTTGGCTGATCATACTCCAACTCCAATTTATTTATCTCTCTCTTTTGCATATCTCCATCTGCACAGCTTCTTGCACATCTCCATGGAGATGAAGGAGGCTGGATAATGCCATTCCAGCATGGCCCAGCACTGACACAGGTTCCACCAGAAACCAGCACCCACCCCAGGGGATGCCAGCAGGGACCTGGTCCAGCTGCTCCTGCTCAGGTCACAGCTCTGGCCTGATCCTGATGCCTCCCTCTGCACAGCAGCATCCTTCCCTAAGGACAAGGGTGAAGTCCAGCATGCGAGGAACAGCAATGCCAGCCCTGGAGTTTGCCCAGCTCTGCACAGAGAGGGGTCTGAGCACATCCACATCCTCATGCTGGGGGTTTTCATGTTCCCTGCAGCACCTACTGACTCACATGTAATGTAATGCCAGCAATTATGTGTTAGCTGAGCTCTAATTCTCTCCCTTTAAATTTAAAAATGCTGCATTTAGCCCCCAAATTGTCAGTGCCACTTTAAACGTGCGTGTCTAAATTATCCCCTCTGTAGCTCCCATCCCTATAGCAGCATTATGCACAGCTCCATCTGCTCCAGTATTTCTCAGCTGTTTCCCTCCTCAGTGTAATGGCCAGCTTATGCACAGCTAACAACTTCCCAGCAGAGAAGTGAAAAATTAATCCAAAGCCTGCTGTAAGTATTGGTGCTTCGGCTGGATGATTGATTTTTGATTATTTGGGGGTTTTTGCTGGCCGGTCACCACAGGGGTTAAAAACATGGATGTGGCAGTGGCCTCTCCCTACCATGGAAAGTTGGGACTGTGCTGGCATCAATCGATGCAGCTCTGTGGAGGTCAGTGGGATTACATCCAGTTACACCAGCTAAAGCCTTGGCCCATCCTTTCTCTCAGGTTCATGTCCTGTCTCTCTCTGTAAAGGTCTTCCAAGCCCATGTTTCAATGGCATTGAAGAGGCCTTTCCTCCTAAATGCCTTTATTTATAGCCTTCAGATGGCAATGAGTCTATAGAAAGAGTGAGCAGGAACAGACCAATTCCTGCTTGTGTTCGAGTAACTTTTTTTTTTTTTTGGTATCAGTTAAATGTCAGTGAACCTCCTAGGGAAAAATCTTTGTTTCCATCATTTTCCAGCTAAAAGCTCTCAAATATAGCTGCAGTGTTTAATTCTACCAGTTTACAGCAGCAGCTACTACTCCTTTTTTTTTTGTTTTTCTTTTCTTTTTTGTCCCAAAACATTCCAGCAAGGGCAGGCTGTACCAAATCCTTGTTTTAAACACAGGGCAGCTCAGGTGCAGGGAAATAAAAGGCCACACTGAGGTTTGCAGCCCAGGGCAGCACTGGCAGCATCACTCCGTGCCCAGTCCTCTCTATTTCAGTGCATCTGAGCTGCATTTATATAAAGTGGACTTTTCTATTTTCCCTTGCAGCTGGTCGCTAAAGAGAGGATTCCGAAATGAGCCTGAGAATTACACATGCAAATCCCAAAGGCCTGCAATCGGGAACATCTGAGCAACAAATTGTCCTTGCTAGAGATGCTGCTGGAGCCAAGAAAGCCTACAGATTTCGGGCCTGCTGTAAATACTTTTAAAATCAAGCTCAGCCTGCCTGCACTGCTGCTGTTTGCCAGGTGCCAGTTCTCCTCTCAGGAAAGTTTTTGCTTGAGCAGAGAGGGGACATGGGGACAGGATGGGGGGCAGCCTGGGGCTGCTCCTGCCGTGCCCTCCCCTCCTTGCAGCCTGGTGTGATGCTGAGATGCTGAACCCGTGTCCTCGGGGCTCAGAGGGGAGGGCAGCAGGGCCGGGCTGTGCGTGCAGATGTTCAGGCTGTCAGCAAGGGGCTGCATTCAGCCAGTCCTGCTCTCCAGCCCGCCGTGCCCCCCTCCTCCCTCAGCACTCCTCATTGAGGGCATTTTTAAGCTGCCCAGACTGACCCTCAGGGGCTGAGCCAGCATCTCCCCGGCTCGGGGCACTCGGGATGAGCAGGGAGAGGATTCTCAGCCCTGACCTTCCCGTCCTTCCTCCCTCACGCCCTGGGCAGCATCAGCAGCCCCAGCCACTGACCCACCTGCCAGCACTGGCTCTGCTCAGGGTCTGTCCCTGGACACACACATTTCTGCTGCACAGGAGGCTGCACCTGTGCTGCCCAGCACCGTGAGCTGCAGAATTGCTGCTCTGTGCAGGCATTTGGGGATCAGTGCTGGGGCTGGTGTAGCTGTGGGCCAAAGGCTGCAAGGTTTGGAGAACAAGCTGGTGGAGGACTGGGGAGAGATGACTTTTCTCGGCAGGGAGGTGACATTCTGATTTGACTCATTCCTGTCTCACTATGACTGTCTGACCAGGAACACGAGGATTCTTGGTGTGCAAACAGCCCCTGGCTTCCTCCCACCTCCCATATACACCCATATATTCCCTTTCACATCACCATGGAGGAGGGCAACGTGAAATTCGCTCCCTGCTCCAAGGTGATGCAGATGATTTATCTACCAACGGGTTAAATCCAGCTTGTGCTTTCCCGTGGGCTGCCTGCTACTGTGGGCAAAGCAAGCAGGATTCCTCCTGTGACGTGAAATGTGCTCCCAAAGCTGGTGGGCTACCGAGCTCCCAGCCACGGCTCACTGCAGCAGCAGCAGCAGCAGAGCAGGGACGGCTCTGTGCCACAAGTGTCAGCCCTGGGCTCCCCCTGGGGCTCCTCAGTGGGCACTTTGGGCATGGGGAGGGGTGCAGGCAAGAGGAGCTGGGGGTCAGGAGAAGCACTCGTGTCAAAGCAGGTCGTGGCAGGGCTGCTCCTGGGGTTTCAGCACCTCCTGTGCAGCCCAAAAGCTGCTGTGGAAGAGCGTTGCTTTTGGGTTCCTACCAGAACAAGTGGGGTTTGGGCAAATCCCCACTGGAAGAGAAAAACACCCGCTGCTTTACAAGGGCAGGGACAAGCTCTCCTGTATTTTAAACACATGGGAAAGTCCTGCTAAGTTTCAGAGGGGCTGGGTTTTTCGATATGGATTACAATTTTTGGCTAAATCCACTCTTTCCCAACCAGGCCACGCTCCTCCCGCTGCCGCAAACGCACCCGCGCGCGCCCTCGGAAACACTTACATTCCCTGGTCCCCGTAGTGATTGTAGAATTCCATGTGGCTGCAAGCCTGGATCCAGCCCACGATCCAGGTCTCCTTCTTGGGAAGAGGGGGCACCAACACCTGCGCAGAGGCTCGGAAGTGAGGGGTCCTGTAGCGCAGCACCACGCTGGAGGACTCGTCAATGCTGGTGGGAATGGGATCAATGGAGGCTTTGACTTCAATCACCGAAATGCTTTCCCGGAAAACTTTGGATTTGCAGCTAATACTCTGAATACAGCCCATGGCATACCCCGAGTACAGTCTGACGCAGCTCCTAGGGTACTCCAGCAATCCTGGGGAATATTAGGCATTGAAATTGTCTGGTGCTAGATCAATTACAGATCTCCTTGGTTTGTAATTTCAAAACTGATATCCATAGGATAGAAAATTCATCATGTAAAGCCTTAATTCGAGTATCTGTCTTACAAGTACTGCTTCTATTTCTGAGGTTAGCTGCGCTTCAGAAGCAAAAGGGCCTTTAAAATTTTTTTCCCCTTTTAATGACCCATTAAATCTCTTGCTCAAACAGTCTTTGGGTTAAAAAAAAGTCTCTTGAGTTCAATAAATAAAGGTGGTGTTCTTTGCTGATATATTTAGTCCTTCCTTTGCTCAGATGCAGTCTGTCATTCACCATCAAACATAGGACTAGCCGGTATTTCCCTTTATTCTTTGGATGAAAAGCAGAATGTTGATAGACACATCTATATAAATAATGAAATAGTTTTTAGCCCCAGCTTGTCACAACCGGTGTGGATTTCCACTTCCTGACTTGCAGTTGTTCATAACTTCCTTTCGCACAAAATTACAATAATAACAGAAAGAAACGACGGCTGGAAAATGCAAAAAGTCGCCAAATCTCCGATTCTGGAGGCTCCTCCGCCAGCGACGCCTGGGCTTTGGGGATTAATTTTAATTCTTTTTTTTTTTTTCTTCCCCTTAGAAATAGCCGGACGCGGAGGGAAGCGGCCGCGGTGCCGGTGGGGCCGGCGGCTCCGGGAGCGCAGCGGGGCAGGCGGCGATGGAGCCTCCCCCGCGCCCGCCGGGGCCGCGCCGCTCCGCGCCCGCTCAGCGCCGCGGAACCGCCGCCCGTGACATCCCCCGCCACGCACCGGCCCGGGGGGCGCCGGCCCCGCCGCTCCCCTTCCTCCTCCTCCTCCTCCTCCTCCTCCTCCTGGGCGAGCGGCTCTCCGCAGGGGTGTCCGACCTTCCTCCTCCTCCTCCTCCTCCTGCTGCCGCCGCCGCTGCTGCCGGCGCTCCCGGGCTCCCGGCTGTGGCTCAGCCCGCGGGGCTCATGGGCGGGCGGCGGGGCTGCCCCGCACACGCGTGGGCCCCGCAGGGCGTCACAGCATCCCGGGGAGCCGCGGCGAGCCCCGGCCGCGCCGCCGAGCCCCGGCTCCTGCGCTGCGGGGGCGAGCAGCGGCGCGGGGCGGGGGGGAGGCTCCTTCTCTCGCTGGGCTTTTTTTTTTTTTTTTTTTTTTTGGTTGGGTTTTTTTTTTTTTTTCGCCTCTTTGCTGGCTGCCCGGGGAGGTGAGCGGAGCAGGATCGGTGCCTCCGCCTCCCGGCTGCCGCAGGCTTCCTCTCCCGCAATACATTCATGCAGCCGGGCACGGCGCCGGCCGCGGGGCTCAGCCTCGCCGGGGGAGCGGGGGGGCGCGGGGGGGCTCCGGCCCCGCTCGCCGCCGCCGCATCGGAAAGGCAACGGGGTCAAACTTTGCAGAAACTCGCTCGCAGCACCCCCCCGGGCGTGCCCGCTGCTGCCCGCGGCTCCCGCGGCACCGGCTGCGGGTCCGGGCACCCCCAGCACCCCGTCCTCCCTCCTTCGCCCAGTCCCATCCCTCCCCCTGTATTTCGCTTTTAAACTGCAGCTGTTGAAGCTGAACCTCCTTTGCAAAAAAAAAAAAAAAACCAAAAAAAACCCCAGCATTTCCTCCGACATGTCCGTGAATTGTGGGTAATGTAGTTTTTTTAAAATTTAGAAACGCCTCCTCCCCCCCCCCCTTTATTATTATTATTATTATCTTTTAATTTCACTGCAATGTGCTTTTTCCTGGGTTTTCAGATTAAGATTTCTCTCTCCCGGCTGCAGCCTGCTGCTGGGTAGATTTGGTGCCAACCAAAGGGCACCGGAGGGGATGGTCTCCCTGTTTGCAGAACCTGTAGCCTCAGGCTGGATGGGCTGTGATTCCAGCAAGGAGTAATGTAAAGCTGTCCGTAGCAGCAGTGGAACAGGGAGTGAGAAGGCAGCAGTGGCCTGCGGGAAAGTTGTAAACTTCTATTACAGGCAGTTTTAGGGGTAATGTTGCCAACTGGTCCTGCTGGCCATCAGCTGGCTGAGGATCTGAGCACCAGGGGAGGTGAAATTTTTGGCTTTTGAGCAATAACTGATGGACATCAGCTCATCAGCTGGGTGAGTGTCTATCACTTGTTTCTAAATAGGAAACCTGGGGAAATGAGAGGTAAAAAAGCCGGTGCTGCTTGTGGTGTGGCAGTGCTGAGCTGCTGTAAATGTCTTTTAGTTCTTCTCACCCTGCACTCTCAGCAGGCTGGATTAGCCCTTAGCAGGTAGGAGAGACCTGAGCTACCAGGTGATCCTAACAAGCAAATACCACAGGATGAGGGGAGGCAGATTTGCTCCTTTCCACCCAAAACAAGTGGAAAAAACACAGCTTATTGTGATGTTTTTCCTCCTCACGTGTTTCTTGAAGCATTGAGAAGTATTTATTTTAAACTTCCCAGTTGCTGTGAAAGGCACAATTTAGTCACTAATCCTGTGACAGAGAGAGACACTAAGAACCTGCTCAACTTACAAGCCACTTACTATCATGTAGTACCAGGAAGAATGAAATTAGCATCTTCCGAATGAAATATCCAGCAGCCTCCAGAAGGTGCTGAAATCCTTTGACATTTCCAAGACTCTTTCACACTTTTCAAACAAGCTTGTCACAGTTTCCCAGAGCATCATGAGTCTGGTGAAACTGCATATTCTGCAACTCCAGTTCCACTGAAGCTTCAGCCAGGTCTTGCTTCAACTTGGCTCTCTCTGGTGCGCTGGTCAACTAGGAAATTGCATTATCTCATTCTAATTAAATCAGCTCTTTTGTTGGGTTTTGGGCTCCATCACGCCACTGTGGGTGATTAAAGCATTATTAGCACATCCCACCCAGCTTTTTTTTGTCCCTGGAAGAATCCCATGCAGGGTTTGCTGGATGCACTTTGGGTGCAAGTGCTGCCGCTTTGGCCAGCTGCTGACAGAGGCTGGCCAAAGGGAAGGGGATGGGGCTGTCACTCCTGTCCCACCCGAGTTCCAGCACGGTTTTCCCGGCCGTGCTGCCGCGTGTGGCCGTGGCCATGCGGGAATTGTGGCCGGGAGCCCCGCGGGGCAGCGGGAGCACAGCCAGGCTGAGCAGAGCAGGGCAGGGCACACGGAGCACGCTGGGCATGACCCCTGTGGATCGTGTGTCAGGACTGGAATAGCCCCGCCGGAGCAGGGAGCCTGTCTGCAGGGATATTTATAAACCCCTGGGTGAGTTTTATGGGATGGGGCTTGTCGTGGCCTCAGTGGGATCAGGGATTTTTCCTTCCCAGGCTCAGTTTCTCCAGCTGGGACTGTCAGTGACAGCCCACCCTGCTGCAGGAGAGACCAGACAGTTTTCCTTTCCCACTCCACCACTGACAGGGCTTTTGCTGGCACTGCATCCATCCCAGCCTGCCCTTCCTGCTCAGGACTGGGGCTGGAGTGCAAGGCTGGAGTCTCACAGGGAGGCTGGGGCACAGAAATTCCCTCCTACCAGTGTCAGCAGAAGAAACAGGCACCAGATTAAATTCACTCCCAGGGCTTTCAAGGTATTTTTTAACCCCTGACAGCTCTCGAGGAACGTGTTCAGTTGTAGCTCAGCATCCCCAGCAGCACACTGGGCAGGGGTCTCCCTGCTTCTGCAGGGTCCTGGCCACCAGTGCCTTTATCCCTCTGCCCACTGCTGTTTGCAGAGCCCCACATTTGCACGGAGTGGGAAAATCCAGGAGGCCATGCACTGGAAGGTGATGGCCACAGCCAAGTGCTGATGGTTCTCTGCCTGGCCGTGTCAGGTAGGCTGAGATTTTCCACGTGCTGGGCTGTGGGGTGAGGGCAGGCAGGTTTGGGACGGGGTGCTGACTGCCCTGGTAGTGGCAGCACAGCCAGGGATCAGGCAGGAGCTGCTGGGTGTTGATGATGTGGCAGTTCCTGTGTGATTTAAGGGCTGCCACAGCCCCACGTGGTACCTGAGCCAGGAGAGGTTGTGTTTTATGGGCTGGGTAAGGGTGCCTGAGAAGGGAACAAGCTCTTCCTCCCACTGGGATCATAGAATCACATGGTTTGGGTTGGAAGGGACTTTTAAAGGTCACAACATCCAGCCATTGGCAGTGACACCTTCCACTGTCCCAGGGTGCTCCAAGCCCTGTCCAACCTTGTCCTTGAACACTTCCAGGGATGGGACAGCCACAGCTTCTCTGGGCACCCTGTGCCAGGGCCTCAGCACCCTCATTGCACAAAATGCCTTCCCAAAATCCCATCTAACCCTGCTCTCTCTCAGGGTGAAGCCAGTCACTCCATTTCTAGCTCTCCTGGAGCCCCTTTAGGCACTGGAAGAAGCTCTAAGCTCTCCCTGGAGCCTCCTTTTCTCCAGGCTGAACACCCCCAGCTCTCCCAGCCTGGCTCCAGGGCAGAGTTGCTTCAGCCCCTGGAGCATCTCCATGGCCTCCTGTGGACCCACTCCAACAGGTCCAGGTCCTTCCTGTGCTGGGGACCCCAGAGCTGGATGCAGTGCTCCAGGTGGGGGCTCACCAGAGCACAGAAGAGGGGCAGACTCGCTGCCCTTGACCAGGCATAAGTTCCAGGAGGGTATGAATCAGAAATAACTTGATGTATCTTATTTTCCCTTGAAGGAGGAAAAGATGAACAAAGCCCAGGACCTCAGACAATTGCTTGTCCAAGCACTGCTGCCACCTGGATGGTCTGTCAGTCACATGGGCACAACCTGGGTGCACAGTTCACTGAGGGAATTTTCAGAGCCATGCATAAAAGTGCCAAGAAAATGTAAAATTTGTGTTATTATCTTTGGAAGCCGAGGAGCCACCTTTCATTTAGTACTTAAACTCCCCACTGCAGGTTGGACAAGACCTTTAAAGACAGCTGGGTGCCCAGTTCCCAGGGTTACCTGTGCATCCACTGACCTCTGGACAGTTGTGTAGACAAATGTCACTGGCACCAAGAGATGTGGCCATTCCTCTCCTCAGTGTAATATCCATCTTCAATTCTCCATCCACGGGGGATTTCCAGCCTATTTGCATAGGAATAATCCTGTTCCAGGAGCCTGGGGGTGCTGTGGAGAGCCCATTGTGCAGGGGGGGTGCTGGCAGTGCAGGTGCCCTGGCTCAGGGGGTGCTGCAGCTGGGCTGTCACCCTGCAGGCAGCAGCAGCTGACACGGGGGGTGTCTCCCAGGGGTGCTAGAGGCTGGCATCCACACAGCTGCTGTTCAGGGATGCAGGATGATCGTTCAGCCCTGTGAAATGGAGCTGCAGGCTCCAGGGATGCTCCCAGGGATGCTCCCAGGGATGCTCCCAGGGGTACGGATGTCTCAGGGGGGTCGGCAGGGAGGTGACAGCGATGGAGCACAGCGTGGAGGGACAGCAGGTGTTCCCTGTGCCCCTTGGGGCCTGGCAGAGCCTCCCTCGTCCCCGTGCTGCTGGGGATGGTGGCTGTGCCTCTTTCAGGGGACACAGGCAGCGGCTGTCACCTGCTTTCAGCTGGGGCTGTGCCGCGCCGGTGACGCCGCGGGGACACGTGCGCTATCGAGGCCAGGAGGATGGGAATTCATCAGCAGCTGATCAGGAGGCAGGTGATGCTTCTCCTTCCTCCAGGAACGCGGTGAGTGATGGAAAGCGCTCCAGGGTGCGCCCTGAGAGGGCAGGGAGGGTGGGCTTAGGGGTGCTTTGAAAGGGATCCGTGCCAGGGGGGGATTCAGGGTGCCCAGGTATGGGGGGAGGAGTTGAAGAACAGATTAATCACGGAGATTTGGGGGACAGCCCCTCGAGGGGAAGTGCCTGAGTGACACCTGGTCTTGGTGCTGCAAAGCCAGGCAGCACAGCCCCCCTGAGGAGGGGGATGCCATCATCTCCAGCCCTGACTCTGGTGCTGAAATGTGAATTGCAGCACAAAAAGAACTACGTTTCCCAGTTTCCCTTGCAGCCCAGGGGAATAAGCAATTGGAAGATTTAAATAGACCAGGCCAGAAGCAACCAACCTTTGGCACAATGTTTTTCCCTCCTCTTCTTCATATCTATTGGCTGTCCAAGCTTTTTCCCTGGCACTGGAGTGGCTGCCAAGCCTGGCATTAATTTTCCTTCCAAGCTTGCTAGGCCCATGAAGTAAACAGCCATGTGCATTCCTTACTCTATATTTAACAGCTGCAGTCTGTGCTGGGGGCAACTGCAACAGAGGGGAACCTTTGTAGCTTCCCAAATTCACAGCTTGTGAGGGTGGGAGTGGGGGAAGCTTTCTGCAGGGAGAAGAGGGATTTCTCTCCTTCCCGGTATTTGCAAAGCAGGTTGCGTTAAAGAGAGACTGCAATGCCAGCATCCCAGCCACGGTCCAGGGCCAGAGACAGGAACAACGTCCTCAACAGGGCTGAGTTCCTCTCCCTGAATCAGCCCCTGAAGGGGAACCAGGAGGGCAGGAGCTCCAGCAGGAAGCAGAGCGGCCAGGCCGGGGCAGCCGGGGCCCAGAACGCCGGCCCCAAGGAGCGGCGGCAGTCGCAGCAGCTGCCCGAGGAGGACTGCATGCAGCTCAACCCCTCCTTCAAGGGAATCGCCTTCAACTCGCTGCTGGCCATCGATATCTGCATGTCCAAGAGGCTGGGAGTGTGTGCCAACAGAGCCTCCTCCTGGGGAGGTGCCCGCTCCATGATCAACCTGCTGGGGATAACGGGGCACGGCATCCCCTGGATTGCGGGCACGCTCATCTGCCTGGTGAAGAGCAGCACGCTGGCAGGCCAAGAGGTCCTCATGAACCTGCTGCTAGGTGAGTGGCAAACCTCCCTCCCTGCCCGGAAAGGCCAGCCCTCCTCCCAGGGGACAGCAGCACTGGGACTCCTCCTCTGGCTGCTCCCAGCATCAGGAGCGCTCGGGAAGCAGGGAGTGACCTTTAGGGTAAATGCTGCCCTTGTTGGCCCTCCTAGTCCCAGGTGCTGGGGGTGATGGATGGCACAAGAAGGTGTCTAAGAGGGGTGGAGTAACCATGGAAGCTGGGGACAGCCGTGGAGCAGGGACAGGCCCCTGGTGGTGCCTGGGGCAGGGCTGTCCTGTCAGACCGAGGGAGTGTCCATGGTGGGAGGGTGGATACCAGCAGTGGTGTCTTTTATTTAATCTGTGGTCATCTGCCTTGGTGTTTGATAGGATATCATAAAGATATTAGTCTTTAATATCTGGATTCATTCCTGAGGATGCTATTTCCATCCCCTTGTCACCTTCTTGACCAGGCTCCACGTGATGGAGTCCTGTCACCTTCCCTGCTGCAGTTTGCTCTCACATCCTCCTTCCCTTGGGTACCTTTCTTGCTGCTGTCCCCATTTCCATGTGCTAATTTGACCCAGAGGCTGTGTAGGCAGGCTGGGATGCCTCTGGCTCTCCTGCCAGTCCTTCCTTGCATGGTGGTGGTCAGTGTCCCTGTTTCTGGAGGTTGGGATGTGTTGAAGGGTTTGGCCCACCAGGATGAGCTCTAGCTGTGACTTGCCTTAGATCCTGGCCCCAGCCTGCCCAGGCCACGTGTACCTGAGGACCTTGCTCTTCTTTCTCTTCTGCCTTGGCACAGGGTCCAGTTATCCTATTTTTCCCTGTGACTAAACACCCTCTCCTCTGGCTGTGACCCACCCTGGTGTTCACCCTCCCTAAAAACTCAGCAATCCCACTTTTGGTTGGTAGGACAAATTGAAAACATTGGATTTAGACCCTTTCCTCTTCAGGGAGCATTTTGAGGCACTGTAGGGACACTTTATTTCACAAGCACCACAGGAAAGGGACGTCCTGTCTGCAGGGGCTGACTGTGATGTGACACAGCTCAGCAACGTGGCCCCAGGTTTGGGGTTTCTTTCACAAGTTCATCCTTCAGAGAGGGCTTGAAAAGCACAGTGGTAGCTGCCTTTTCTCCCCCGTGCCTTTGGAGGAGACTGTCCTGGTGCTGTGACATCTCATGGGGGATGAGATGTCCCCGTGGCAGGGAAGCAGCCAGAATAGCTCCAGCGTGATGCAGAGCCCGCCGACATCAGCAGTTCTTGCAGGGGCTCCTCAGTGCTGGGTCAGCCCCTCCTGGGAGGACAGGAGCCATTTAAAAGGGCACGAGGATGAAATAGCAGGTGACTAACAGCGGCCAGCACAGCTTCCAGATGTATCTTGACCCAAGAGCCTCTGACAGGGTTGGAGCCTGAAAACCGACTGCTTTGACTCCAAAATATTTCAGATCCTTGCAAAGAGCTAGTGCCCCTCTTGGCTTAAAAACAAGGGAGGTTTGCTCACCCTTCTGTTGAGGACAAATGCAAAGCCACTTCAGGGTCATGTTCTAACTTTGTGGAGTGGTGACTGGGAGAGCTCATCCCTGCATCACTACCCACACCTCCAGGTCTCCTGAGCTCCAATGTGGTGCCCAGGGACAAGCTGGGGGTTCTGGAGTCTTGCACCCTTGCCTAGACACACTACTTCCACCCCTCCTCTCCCCCTGCCAGACAGGAAATAATTGGTGTGAAGGCCAGTTCCATAGGTCTGGCAACCTCCAAAGGGCTCCACTGCTCCCTCTGAAAAGACAGCACTGACTGGTGGGACTGGCCAAGGTGCCCTCAGCCTCTCTTGTCAGAGCTTCTGCAGGAGGACTTGTGTCACCCCACAGAGCAGATCTCTGCTGTGAGAGTGGCCTTGGGCTGATATTTAAGATTGCAGCCAGAAACTCTGAGTATCTGAGTGGCTGCTGCCATGATATCTGCACTGCTGGTGGAGAAGGAGCCTGGCTGGGAGCCTGGGGCTGGTGGACCTCAACAGGTCCCAAGAAAAGTGGGGTCTTGTGTAGACAGGAAGGTCGTGGCACCACTGCTGTGTCTGGCATCCTTGGTCCCTCTTGCTGCTGCTTTCCTGTAGTTCAAATCCACCAGGACGTGGTGAAAAGCTCTCCTGTTTAGGCACAGGTCAAAGGGAAGGGAACCTCCTGGTGCTTCCCTGCTGGAAGAGGGAAGTTGGGGTTGTCTGTGGCACCCCTTCCCTACCTCCCGGGCTCTCCTCCCTTCCCCTGGCTGGCTGAGGGTTTGATACATCAAGCAGAATTTCTGATGCAGTCTCTGGGCAGGGAGCCAGCCCATCATAGAGCACTTGTTTAGGATTTGCAATCAGGCTTCCAAGGCCAGGAGACAGGAGACTGCTGAAAGGGGACTGGGAACCTGGCAGGGGCACCACTGCAGATGGAGGAGGAGCTCCCACCAGGGCCTTTGCCAGCACATGTGGGGGCATTTCAGGTGAGGGGTCTGACCCTGGGATGCTCCATCCATCCCCACTGCAGATGCTGATTAGCAACCCCAAGCAATGTTTTCCCTCCATGCTTGTCATCTGTGATGGAATTTATTGATTCCCCTTCTCACAGTAATCTTTTCCAGCAAATGCCAAACAGCCAGAGAAGCACACACAGCCTGGTACTGAAAAGATGGAAGAAACCAGATATCTGTGCCCACTGTAAAAATCCCTCTGCCAGGACACACTTTCAGGAAGAATGTCTCAGCATCATCAGCCCTGGCTGAGCCAAAGTCAGGCAGAAGGTTCACAAACCCTTGGCTAAATTGAGAAAATCATAACTCAGGAAATCCCCCAGTTATAAAGTTCATTTTATTTGTCTACTAGTGTTGGAACTTTTAGGACTATTCAAGCTTTTCTCTGCAATCACAAGGGTTTTGTGAAAACTAAGGTGCTTAGAAAGTAATTTGAACTTTGCAGTCGGGCTTGCAGGGGGAAAGCAGTTATAAAACTTTCAGTAAAATGCCCAGATCTGCTTCAGAACCAGACAGAAATTCCATTAAACCCTGGGGGCAGCAGTACCTCGGTTTCTGGTTCTGATCCATCTGGTGAGGATGTGGATCCAAATTTAGTGATTCATTGACTGCAAAGCCAGCAAAGAACATTTGGATCATCGATCTAACCCACGGCAAAATACAGGCTGTAGCACATCCCTTAATTTATTCCTGTTCAATTTGTTAAGGGAAAAAACCCAAACACTCAATCTGATGTGCAGTTACAAGTGAGGGTGAACTTGTCAGAGCCATTTCTGTATTACTGCAGTGCTAGGGATTCTCACAAGTGCTTTTAGTTGGACTCTTCCCTTCATTGCGTCTCCATACCCTTCTCTCTCCAGCTCTTTCAGCCAACATCTCTTCTGCCTTTCAGTATTTTGGATAGTGCTCAAGTAATTTCTTCACCTCCTATTTATTAAGCTAAACAGATTGATCTCGTTGAACTGATGGTCTTTGCAGATCCAGGCACCTTCTCCCTGCAGCGGGGATGGAATGTGGTCACTGGGGATGGAATGTGGTTGCCCACCCAAAGTGGTCACTCCAGTGAGGCCCCTCTCTTGTGTTTACAGCCACACCACTGCTGTGTTTAGTTATGTGCCATCCAGCTGGGTGCCTTTGCTGTTGGGAGGTACCTGGGTGGGTCGTCCTTGCACATAAAATTGTGTTTGTGTTTGGTTTGAACTGGTTCTGCTGTGGTCACTGCTCTCTGGAACAGGCATCCAGACTGGGAGAAGAGGAAGCCCTTGTCCTCTCTGTGCTTGCTGTCTCAGTGACACTGGTCCCGGTGCTCAGCCACCTCCAGCTGGCTCTGCATCCCCTTGGAGGGGCAGGATGGCTCTTTGGTGCTGTCACTAAGCATTTATCCCGTTAAGCACAGCACTGCCTCAGGGCATGGGTGTAGCACCAGCAGTGTGGGCTGGGGATGGGTGAATGCCGCAGGAGGAGGAAAGGAGGGAGCCCAGGGCAGCTCCTCCATTCCTGGAGGTCAGCAAGGAGGAAGTTCTTGCTCTGTCCAGCCTTCTTCCTGAATGCTGACCTAGCTTTACTCTGACCAGGAGCCAAGCCATGATCTTCTGAAGCATAGTCCCTGCAGACCCCCTAAGAAAGAAAATTATAAATTCGTATATATGGTCAGAACTCTGTGGTCCCATCCTGGCAGCTTCCAAGCAAGACCAGATTTGCAAGAAATTGGTAGATTAGGAAGGAGAGAGAGAAAGAAATGCCTTCACCAAGCCCCTCGAGACCCCAGTGACCCTGTTCTGACAATACAGACGTGTTTCAGGTATTGTCGTGCTTCTCTTTGGAGGCTGTGTGATGAAAAATCCAGACAGTGCAACCCAGTGCTGGTAAAGGTCACAGGGTGAGATGAGATGAGATGCCCAGGCAGTGCAGAGGAGCTGATCCTGTCAGCTGAGCCTCAGGGCAGCCCAGACCCAGCAGAGAGGCTGGGGAGCTGCACGGCAGATGGATTGGTCTGAACCCAGCAGAGCTGGCTCAGCCCAGAGCCCCAGAGATGGTTTGGGGACAGATGTGTCTATTTTTTTCCCCTTTCATTCTTGCACTGTGAGAGGAGGGATTTCCTGAGCCAGGCAGGGCAGAGGACATTGCATCAGGGATGGGCAGAGCAGCTCAGGAGCTGCAGAACCATCCCTCCTTGGGCAGCCTGGCACATGGAGGGGGCTCAGCCTCTGTCCCACTCCCCTCCCAGCCCTGCCAGAGCCCACCAAGGTCTCACTGAGCCAGCAGCACATCTGCCCAGTGAGGTGGAAACATTTCAATGCCAAATAACCCAACACGAGTGACCCATGGAAGGTGCCAGGCAGAGGGAACAGCACAGATGCCCCTGCATCCAGTGTTTAGACACAGGTCCAGCCTGGCATTAAACACTGCTCTTTATCACTCCAGGCTGCTAATCTGCCTCTGTTCTGCCCAGATACAGCAGCTGAAGCCCGTGGTCTTTGGTGGGTGCTGTGCTCAGCCTTCATCCCTTCACAGCTGATGAGCTCAGGCATCTCTGAGCAGCTCTCCCGGCTTCCCTGCCCCCCTTCCTGCCTGCTTCCTCCACAGGAACGTGTCCTGCTCCCTGCAGTGTCCCCTCGGGTAAAGGACAGGCAGGGACAGGCTGGGACTCATCAGGCTGGAGCAGGCCCTGGGGTATTTCCAGGGGCCTGCAGGGTGTCTCCATCAGACCCATGGTCTGATCAGCCCTGGGTACCAGGCAGCAGCGATTTGCTCAGGTGCTGGCTGGCTGCTGGGGATGCTGTGAGCCCTGCAGGCAGCAGAGTGCAGCCCTTGGGGAGTGTGCAGCGAGCTGGAGTCCAGCCCTGGAGCTGGAATCCGACCCTGGCAGAGCCAACAGAGAAACCCAGCCTGAACGCAGAGCAAAAGAGAAAAGAAGTGCGAGGGCTGTTGAATGGGAAGAGGGGGAATAAACATGGGAAATGAGTCATCCTTGTGTCTGTCACTCCGGGAACAACTTCCCTTTGCCCCTGCCTGCAGCTCAGAGGGGACAGGAGCTGCTCCACTCGGGCAGAGCTGGAGAAGCAGAGGCAGGCTCTGGCCCCAAGGGAGCTCCCAGGAAATGCTGAGTGTGTTTGCCTCTAACACGCCTTGACAGGAGCTCTGGCTGGGAAGGGGAAGGTGGGGGAGCGAGGTGAGTTGTTGGGAGGAGCAGCAGGCAGGGAGAGCCCGGGTCTCCTGCTCCGGGTCAGGATGGGTGGAGAATGGGGTGGGAAAGAGAGGAATCCGATGAAATCTCTTTTTTTCCTCCACTTTGAGGAAACCTCCATGCTTTAACCTGGAACAGAGAACCATTTCCATCTGCACAGGGATGCTGGCAGATGCACCTGATCTGGGTGCACACAGTATCACAGCATCAGACCCTTTTTTAATTTTTTTTTTTTTTTTTTTTTTTTTTTTTTTTTTTTTTTTTTTTTTTTTGCCAGTTTGCCTCTTTGAAAGCAGTGGGGTGGAACTCGAGCCCAGTCTGCACTGAGGCCAAGCAAGGAGCCCAGCCTTTGTGGGCTGAGCCATGTTGCTGCTCCTCAGCCCAAGGCACTTTTCTTCCTGCAGCTCGTCCCATACAGTGCTGCAGGTGCTGCTGCATGTGGCTCTGGGACCTGTGCTGCTGCCATGGGGTGCAGGAGCATTTCAAACTCTCAGAGCCCTTCTGGGAGGCAGAGGAGCCTCCTCAGGGCTGCTCAGCTCCTTTTCCCCAGCAGCACGAGCCCTTTTCACTGTGCTCCCCCTCCTGCCTGCATCTCCCCAGCCTGTGCAGCCCCCAGTGAAGAGCTCTGCTCAGTATTTGATGCTGAGCACACATTTCCCAGCTCCCAGGGCACAGTGTTTCCAAGAGGAGAACTCCAGGCAGCCTGTGTTTGCACTCAGGGCTGCTTCTAATCATCTAGAATATAGCAAATCTATTTTTAGTTGTTGTGGGGTTTTATTTTAATTAATTGCACAATTCTGCTTTCCACTATTTTATCACCTCCCCATGACCACTTACCCCACACTGATGTTTGTTCAGCCAAAAAATAACCCCCCTCAAACAGCAAAATGCCTGATTCATTGGCTCTTCAATGTGTCATGCCATCTGTGCTTTTTGTCAGCTCTTACACCCAATAGTGCCACATTTGGGGAACAAAATGGAATGGAGGGGTTCATTTCCAGAGTGGACCTCTTCGAGCTGCCACTGACTCCACTGGAGAGAGGGTGAAGATTCTTTTGAAACCTGCATCTTTCATTAATGTCAACGAGATAAGGCTGCAAACAGCTCATTTTCCAGGTCAGGGAGCCTAATGCCTGCAGGAGATTTGGGAAGTTCAGAAGGAGTAGGAGGGGGCACATAAGTTAAAAGAAAAATGGGGGGGGGAAAATAATGAATTCTAATTATGGAACTAAAGAAACGGTTTCCTGGGACTGGTGGCATTTGTCCAGAGTTCACTGCTGAGTGAGGGTGGGTAATCTGGGCAATAGAGCACCTTCCAAGCCTGTCTTGGAGGGCCAAGACACATGGCCTCAGCAGCTGCAGTGGGGAGCACAAGCCACCTCCAGCAATGAGGTGTCCCCAGCTTGGCTCTGCTCTGTGCACATCTTGTCTGAGGCACATCTGCTCCCACACTGGGATCCTCCTGAGCCCGTGTAATGAGCTCACGCTTCATTCCTGGGCATTTCCCTCCCTGTTCTCCTGTCCCCATGTGCTCAGCCGTGGTTCTGGGAGGCTGAGTCCAGCTTGTGACTGTTTCCAAGCCCGAGCTCAAGGCTGGGCTCTGGAGAGCAGCCTTGTCTCCTGCAAGCAGCCCCATGTGTGTGGATCTGGAAGACATCCATCACGTGGATCTGGGCTGCAGGAGCAGATGAGGCCAAGGGCTTTTTTGGCTTTCTCCTCTTTTCCTTCCCCCCCTGCCCCTAGAGCTGCACCCAGGTTGTTTTTCAGCTGTGGTTTTGATAACATGTTTATATAAACACCCCAGCTGGAATCTGCCTCCCTCCCTGGAGACACTGCCTGCCTCCAACCTGGAGCAGACCATGTCCCCAAGGGGGCTCACACCATCCTCAGCCTCCTCCAGCCTTAAGGGACAGCAGCAGAGATGCCACCTCGGGGACAGAAAGGACCTTATGGTGGCAGGGGACATCCAGCTGCTTAAATTCATTTTAAATACAAGCTTTGGGGTTTGGTTTGGTTCTGCTGCTGATGGTTCAGGTTTGTCCTTGTGCCCTGCCTGCACAGGGCTCCTCTCTGCTCACCTCTCTGCTCCTAATGGGCTCCTAACATTTGGTGGTAGGAGCAAGGCAGATAATTGTTTTCCTTTCCTTATTAATAGATATAAAATGCCTGCCCAGGGGGCTCACTTTCAGCTCATTTACTGTGCATCTGATGCCAGATGTTGGCTTTTTACAATGCCAAGGTGATCTCTGATGCTAAAATTGTCACAGGCAAGACAAGACTTGCTCTTTGGTTTTGTGTTTTAAGGAAATTGTAGATGTTAATGTAGGATTTGGGGACTGGGTGGTTTTGTGAGGAAATCTGAAGGATTGTTTCCCTTAACACCAGGTCAACAGGGAAATTCCTGATCTTTTTCAGAAAAATGTGAAAGGAGCAAGAATGGGCAAGAGCTAATCCTTGCTTTAGTCTCAAATACAGCACTACCTGGATTTTACATCCAGTGATGCCTCTGGTTTAAATCCAGTGCTACCTGACTCGGGGGGGAAAGGCATGATGAAAAAAAAAAAAATGCTCCACATTAAAATTTCTTGCTCCTCTCATCTCAGCCTCAGTCAGGTGGCACTCTGCCATCCCTGCTGTGCTTTTGACAGCCCCAGGGTCCCCAGGGAGCAGGCAGTGCAGGCTGGTGCATCAGCTGCAGGCTGCCTTCCGTGGGCTCTCCTGGGGCTGGGCTTGCTCCAGCCCCAGCCAGGGCAGCCTGGAGGATTTGCAGGGCTCTGAGGGACCAGGGAAGGACAGAGCCAAGGTGCTGCTGCTGATTTGCAGGTGGCAGGTGCAAGGCTCAGGGGCTGGGGGTTCATCAGCAGGAACAGTCCCCAGTGCAGACACACCCACCTGCAGCTGGAGCACCGAGGGGACCCGATAAAATTAACCCCTTAGCTGCCCAATGCTGTGCCCACCTGAGGAGGGAGGATTTGATGTGCATGAAGGGGAGGAAGGAAGCAAGCCAAGGTCTGAGTGGGTATGGAGGTCATGGGATTGTCAGGGAATAGGGCTGGGGAGGGGGCTGCTGGCCAGTGGCACTGGCTGTAGCTGTTCCTGAAGGATGGGCCCCTGGCAGCACCGGCAGCAGCAGCTCTGGCTGCTGATTCACCCTGCCAGTGCTGGCAGCAGCAGGAGAGGGAGGGGGAGCAGCAGAGACCCAGCACTGGGCAGGGGGACTGCAAAGATCCAGCAGTGGGCAAGGGGGACAGCAGAGACCCAGCACTGGGCAGGGGGACAGCAAAGATCCAGCAGTGGGAAGAGGAAGGGGAACAGCAGAGACCCAGCACTGGGAAGGAGAACAGCAGAGACCCCAGGACAGTGGGACCCCCCACACCTCAGGGGCCAGGGCTGGCTGCTGAGGCTGTTTCATAAAGAAATCTCCATGAGAGGAACTGAAAGTGCAAGGGGAAGTGACAGAAAAAGCACCAGACGAGGGATCTTTGGTGTTTTTTTTTTCTTTTAACGGCAAATTAAGCCCTGGTTTTAATGCTGTCATGCCTTCCAATCTTGAAATGTGGGCAAACGAGGCTTTTTGCTTTCTGTGCATCATTTGACGAAAATCAAAGCTAGCAGTACTGAAGGCCCATTTTATTCATCTTCTGAATGAAAGGATTATTAGAACTGCTCTTTGGCTTGTTCTCCATGCCCTGAACACCTCCATGCACACATGCCTGCATCCCTCGAGTTGCCCTGACATCACCTTTGACCGTAAAAAAATATTGCCAGTGCAAAATACTGACAGGCCATGGTGAACACCACTCATTGCTACAGCACATGGCACTTGTGCTGCTGATCCATGGGCAGGTTTGGTGGGAAATGGTCTCTAGGGAATTTATTGAACACCATGGAGGAGACACTGGGATCTGTTGGGGTGCCCAGACTCTTTCCAGAGCCCTGGCTTGGCTTCTCAGCAATGCAATTGGTGCTGACTTCAGCAGAGCAGCTTGGGCCAGAGTCTTCTCTTGGCAGCACTGGTGCATCATCTCTCTGATGCTTCTGGGTTCCCGAGAATTTGATGAGTCTGGGTTCCCGAGAGAGCAACGTGGGGCTTCAGTTTCACACAGTTCTCGTCCAGGGTGAGATGGGACTGGTGGGAAATGCAGCTGATGAGCTCTGAAAATCATCTCCTGAAGCACTTTGCTGGATCAGGGCTGTGGGGGGGTCACTTAATGGGGTGAGGAGTTGAGGTGGGGTGATTTGGGAAGCTCAGCATGAGCAGAGCCCTGTGTAGCAGGGCAGCCCTGTAATGGTCAGCCAGGCCTGGGCTCACAGCATTTGACCTTAGCAGGGAGCCAGGGTGAGTGGCTGCTCCAGGTCTCCACAGCCTGTGTCTGAAATCCCTCCCTCCCTTTCTCCCCACAGCCAGCTTGTCAAAAAAAAAAAAAATCAGCAAATTGCAGACAACCACTCTGCTGAGTGTGGTGGGGGTCCTGGTAGGCTGCAGACCTCCCCCTGCTCTCTCCCTGCCTGCTGGTCACATCCAGCAGGAGCTGGGCAGTCCCTGGTTGTCCTTGTCCTCCTAAACCCATTGTTATGCTACAGGCCACTGGTGTGACTGGCCTCCTTGCAGCCCCTTGCCAGCTGCAGCCTCAACACCTTTGTTCAGTGCCACTCATGAACCTTTGCTGTGTGAATCTCCTGCTTTTTGTGTCTGTCCTGGATTCCTGCTACTGCCCATACCAGGGAGGAGCTGGTACCCAGATCTTTTCCTCTGCTCCATAGCTCTGAGACCCCAGGGCATGCATGACCCGTTGGGCAGAAGGTTCAGGGAGGTCCTGCTGCCCCACTTCCCCATGCAAATGCCCTGCAGATGAGGGAGAAAAGCAGTGTGCCATAAGGAGAGGGTTTTGCCAGGATAAATACCAGCCCCTTCCCAAAGCAGTGCTGGAGCTGGGGGTGGCACACAGGGAAGGTGGGTGAGCAGAGCTGCTGTGACAGCTCCTCACTTCCAGCTCCTGCCAGGTGCTGAGCAGGCAGGTGGAGCTGCCTCCCATGTGCCATCTCATTTCCCATCCCCACCACCACCACAGTCCCATCCATGCTCCTGAAGCCTTGTCAGCTCTCAAGGAATGGTCTTTACCAGGGCCTGGGAACCAAACAACTGCCCCTGGCATTCCTGCTGAGGGAGCAGGCTGTGCTGGTGATGGCAGATATGTCCCTGTCATTGCTGCAGGGAGCTGAAATCAGCTCTCTGACTAATTAGGAGGGTTGGGGAAAAGCAGATGAGGGGATTAAAGAGAAATAAAATTGATGCTAGGAAATAGAAATGACAGTACCTGTCGGCTGGGACGAGGCGGGTGGGCTGAAGAGGAGGGTGATGTAGACAAGCGCTGATGGGTTTCACTCCTGGAGCTGTTCAGGAAGAAAGGTGGTTTGGTGTAGAGAGCTGCAGCTGCCTGTGCCATCACAAGCCCAGTTTGCTGGGGCTAGGAGGTGTGGCACCCCAATGCATTTGCACAGGGAAGGGGCTGTGTGGGGTGACTTGCAGGCAGAAAGTCACAGGGAGCAAGAGGTGAGCAGAAACAAGAAATGGCTCGTGGATGTTTGATGCTTTGGCAAAGGAAGAAGGATGGGTGGGGGATGTCTAGGAGGATGTTGCCCACCCTCCAACACACTGTGGTGCTGTTTCTAACACAGGAGCCCATTTTTCTTTATTGTTCCCCTTGGCTCACTGGCTCCTAATGCTCTTTTCTTAATGAAATCTGGCAGCATGGTGAGAAATCTGCCAGCGTGGTGTGATCCCCTGGCTGCTCTGAGCAGGAGGAGGTGGTGGGCTTGGGAGAGGACAAGGGACAACCCTAGAAAGTGCCGTGGGGCACCTTTCCTCCAGCAACTGCTCACTGCAGCCTGGTCAGCCTGGCACAGAGCCCCAGGCAGAGACCTTGCTGCATGACATTTCTGAAGCACGAGGTGGAGGCAGTGTCAGGAACACCAGAGTGGTGGTTTGAGGGCCAAAAGAGTTTCAATTTTAGCTTTGCCAGTTGCTCTCTTCCTGCCCAGGTGGGTTGCTCGCCTCTGTGGTTTGGGGTTCTCCTCTGTCAGAGGGTGACTGTGGTATTTGCCTCCTCTGTGGGCAAACTGGGAGGGTCCATCAGCATTTGGGTGGTGACATGAGGATGGGGAAGTTGTGTAGAGCTGCACCATGGACATCTGACCAGAACCAAAATTTTTATTCAAAGACAATGACAACCCTTTAATGTTACGCCTTGAAAATTGCCCTCAACTCTTCTGTCTCTCACTGTTCCCTCTCTGTGTCCTGTTTTGTAGCCCTGCTGCTGGATATCATGATCGTGGCAGGCCTGCAGAAGCTGGCCAAGCGGAAGGGCCCGTACGACATCAACCCTGGCCTGTTGGACTACCTGACCATGGACACCTACGCCTTTCCCGCCGGGCACGCCAGCCGCGTGGCCATGCTCTCCAAGTTCTTCCTCAACCACCTGGTGCTGGCCATCCCTCTGCGCATCCTGCTGGTCCTCTGGGCCCTCTGTGTGGGCCTCTCCCGCGTCATGATCGGGCGGCACCACATCACAGATGTCCTCTCCGGCTTCGTTTTCGGCTACTTGCAGTTCAGGCTGGTGGAGTTGATATGGATGTCTTCCAACACGTGTCAGATGTTGATATCCATCTGGTGAACGTGGAGGACTTGGGAGCTAGGAGATACTTTGAGAGTCCCCCTCCCAGTATTTTCTACGTGTTGTTTGTTGGAAGCAGTTGTAACTTCCATGAGTAGTGGTGTTTTATAATGTCGCTTCCCCACCCTTAAAAAAAAAAGTTTCTTGTGTTTTAGAAATCAAGGGCCATACCTGTGTTTGGCCATATTCTCAAGCTGTGTTTGGACAGCAGCCTAATTAAGCTTTACAGGTGAAAGAAATGAGCTCCATGTCTGCCTTCTTTAGGTGGCTCACATTGGCACCTTGATACGTCCTCAGGATGGGCAGTGCCTGAGAGCTTCCTGAGAACACATTTGTGAACTTTTTAGAGGATAAATTATTTTGGCCACAGTGCTTTTTTTCTTTTTGTAAGCCCAGCAGTTGTGTCTTGTACGGAGTCAGGACACTGCTGGTGCTTTACAGATAATAAATAATCATAAAAATCCTGTCCTGTTTGGTTCTTATCATGAGGGAGGGGAGAAAACGAGCCCAGTGTGGCTTTGAGATATACACTCAGCATGGAGCAGGTCCTGAAGTCTTGCTGCCCAAGGGGATGCAAACTTTTGCTTTGGGTGGGGTGGGCCTAGGTGGGTGCTCAGGGCACTGAAGGAAAACCTGTTCTGTGAGGGTGCGTGAGGAGTTTTTGGTCTGGTAATGGACACACGATGCCCTGACATGGTGCGGTCTCTTCCCATTATTGACAAATGACCTCCTTGAAGCCTGGTGGATCCTTATCCAGGTGATGGCCATGCTCAGCGTGCTGTCTCCTAAATAGATCCCTCCTCATAACTGCCATAAGAAAATCCCATGTTTTGAAAAGAATGTTCCAGTTCTCTGTGGCCTAGCTGTCTCTAGAAGACAGTTTGATGCTTGGCAGGTGATGGATACTATCAGACATAGCATCTTTCCTGACCGGATGAATCCTGCAGAATGGAGAGGTCCGGTCATCTCTGTCCTCCTGTGGATCCCAAGAAAAATTCAGCAGGCTTGCAAGGCCAGGGAGGAGTCAGCTGGGTCCTGCGCTGTCATCTCACCCTGCACATTGGGAGCCCTCTTCCTACAGGGGCTGGTGAGAAGAAGACATTCAGCTAATGACTGTTGCAAGCTGCTGACATTTGTTGCTCTTTGATGATTAATATGAAAAGAAGCTAAACAGAAAATCTATCCCTGGCATGTGTCTCCAGCTGGGATGTCAGCACAGAGCCCTGGGAGCTGCCGGCTCCGAGGCTGGAGCAGGAGTGTGGTGAGGGTGGCATCCATGTCCTTCAAAGGCAAGCCTCCCACGGAGCTCACAGATGAGCTGTCCCCTGGGAAGGGCTGTCACCGAGCGTGTTGGGAGAGGGGAGAGCTCAGGGTTGTCCCTGGAGGCTGGAGCAGCAGCAGGCAGAGCAGCGGGGGTGGCGGGTGCTGTCCTGCTTCCCTCCTGCTGCTGTGTGTGGGAGCAGGGATGTGCCACCCTCCCATCAGGGTTTTCCTTTGTCAGCCTCCTTCTCCTGCGAAGATTTCTGTGAAGAAGTGAGCTGTGGTGCTTTTTCTTCCTTCCAGGCACTATTACATGTGGCAGAGTTTATCCTCATCCCTAGCAAGGACGGCAGCACGTTCTGAGCTCTGGCTGTGGGTGATGCACCAATGTGCAGCTGGAGGTGACAGGTTCCTGAAGGGGCAGGGAGCAGGTGATGCCTTTTCTCCCATGGCTTTGTGGGAAACACTCACTTTGTAGCTCCAGAATTTACTGAACCTTTGCAAATAGATTGGATGATTCTTCAGCCGTGTCACCAGCTCCAGGATTCCTTGCACTTGTGTTGTCTTCCCTTGGAATATCCAGGGTGGCAGAATGGCTTTGTAGGAGTTGCTCCTGATCTTTGCTGGTGTTATCAGGAGAGCATGGCCTGGAGAAGCTGCCAGTGTGGGTTAGATCAGCTGAGCTGGTCTCATCCCAGCACTTGGTTGCAAAGCAAGGCAGGAGAGCAGGGGGAGGTGAGCTGGGGCAATTCCCAGGGGTAAGCTGGGATTCACAGGCTGGGGCTTTCTCCCACAAAGAGTTTCTCTAGGAAATCTTCCTCCTCAGCCCCCTGCAGCCTGTGCCCCTTATCCCCCACAGTACTTCAGTGCCCTGAGCAATGGAAGAGAAGCTTTTGGGAGACCCCCCAACAAGATGCGTGTGGATTTGGGCACAGAGGCACCAGGAGAGGCCTGGCAGAGCCTTACCTTAGCCATGGCTGCCCTCCCAGCATGCCAAGACATTCCTGATCCCTCTCTCCCTGCCTGCCACACTGGAGGTACTGCTCAGAAACAACCGTGGAGAAAAGCAGCTTCTGTCTCTATAGCAACAGCAAGGGATGGATGGTGGGTGCCTGTCCCCTGTCCCTGTGAGCTGGAGCAGGACACTGGGGCTGCTCTGTGCACATGCTCACCGTGGCCATGTGGGGAGACAAAAAGCCAAATGGTTTGAGCTCCTTCAGGATTGTCCAGGAATGTGAGTGTTTTGCCTGAACCTTCAGATCCCCAAATTCAGCCTGTGAGGCGTGGGAGGAGGAGTGGTCCTTCCAAGCCAAGACCTGTCCAAGCAGAAGGATTGACGAAGTCCTGACATGGCATCTTCTGCCTTTCAGTTCATCTGAGAGATTAATTAAGAAAATGGCCAGGAGGAGACAAGTGCAGTGTGTGGGCTGGGGACTGCTGCCATCAGCACTCCGTGGTGCCACTGGGAGAGTCCCAGGCTGTGTGATGATGATTTCGTGTGTGATCCTGCAGGGGACAGTGAAAGGCCCCTCCTCCCCTCGCCCTAATGCTGATTATGCTCAGCAGCAAAAAGAGATTTTAATTTATTAAATTTTAAAAAAAGAGAAAAAAGGGTTCCAGGGCCAGGGCAAGTGGCAAATCTGGATTATATCTTCGGGCATATGTGGCAATCACGCCTGGGGTGTTTAGTTCTCCTCTCCTCAACCTAAGCTGGTGTTTTTTTCCAGACAAGCTGTTTTGTACATTTATAGCTGGGGCTGTGCTGAAATGAAGGCAGGACAAATCCTTTCCCACATGAGGGCTGTGCTGCCCTCCCTGCCATGGCAGGGTCCTCTCTGTCCCCCAGGACTCACTCATTGTCTGCGTCCTTCCCAGGATGGGATCTATCCCAGTTTTTCTAACAAATTGCAGCTGAAGGGGAAGGACCTGCAGGAGATGGTGAGGGTGGGTTGGCAGATTTGAGGATTGAGGGCAGAATTAGAAAGGCTGTCACACAAGGTCTCCCAGCAGTAGCACAGGTGTGGCTCTAGTTCAGCCCAGGCTGGGTTTTCTTGGGCAAACACACTTCTTTTGTTCAGTCAGGATGTCTCTGAGGGGGGTGAGGGGACCCATGGGTTATCTGGCTCCCAGAAGCTCAGTGCAGCACCCCAGCTCTTGTCACAGCCCTGACCCTGCTCCCTGCAGCCCCACAGGGTGTCCCTGGCAGCCACAAACTCACTTTTGAAGCTCTAAAGTTTCGTTCCAATTAGGGAGAATCACCTGCATGGTTTTCAGTTAAGATATTTAATTAAAGTGCTAATTAACCATGTAATTTCCAGTCTACAAGTTTAATATATTGGGCAAAGCCTAAGGAAATGAGAGACACATCCATTACAGAGGGTGCTGCAACACGAAAGATACACAAACACAGAGGATGCTTTTTGTGTCGTTTTGGTCACCTGAACTAGAGATGCAGCCAGTTCCTGCCTCAGCACAGAGAAATGGACAGGTAGGCTGCAGGTGGGAGCAGGTGACCAAAGAGGTGTTTTTCTCTGGTGTTGACCCAAGTGCCTGGCTGATGTGCCTGTGTCTGCAGGCAGTGCTTGATTTTGGGGTGATGCTGGGGCTCTGCCCCCCAGACAGGCAGGGGTGGGGTTGTTTCATTCCGTGCCTCGCTGGGAGCAGCAGAGATCTCCGTGCTCGTTCGTTCCCCAGGACACAGGAGTCAAAGCGGATTAAGGGTCCCTCGGCTGATCACATTTATTTCATTATTTGAGTGAAATCCCTTGTAAATACCGCCTCCCTCCCTTTTCTTTTTATAAAAATAGAAGGCACGAAAGAATTGGAGATTTAGGAAAAGTTAATCACAGGAGTCGCTTGAAATCCATTAACCTCACACAGCCTGAGCGAGGCTGATCCGTGCCCAAACCCTGCTGCAGAGAGGAGATGCTGAATGGCCTGGGGGGGGCCCAGTCCTGCCAAAGAACTTTCCCTGAAAAATACCTGGTTCTTAGCAGGCTGGGTGGTATTACAGCCTTTGTTCACAGTCTGGCCATGATGAAGTGCTAATTGCAGTGTTGGAACAAATTGGCTGAAGCTCCCAGGAGGCTCCAGAGCTCTGGGATCACGTGTGGGAACCCTGCAGCAGATGCTGCTGGCCAGCCTGTGGGCTCAGGGCCATTGGAAATGCCAGTGCTCTTCCTTTTACACTGGGATTCCTCTGAGCTTCTCTGGAGGATGGGACTTGGGCTTTGCACAGGGATCTATCCCAGTTTTTCTAACAAATTGCAAACAGGTGCAGCTGGTCTCAATTCCCCAGAAACCGCCCTGAGTCCCCATCCTCCAATATCCCCACACCCTTGGGACTCTCTCTGACTTCCTCTCTTTTCCCAGGACCAGCAGTTTTGTGCAAGACTCTCAGTGCTGGTAAGCCAAACCTGCAGAAATTAATTAAATGAAAAGCAATGGGAACAGAAGCTGAGAGCTGAAATGATGGATGTTCATTAAACACTTGCCCAGAGCCCAAATGCTCTGGGCATTCAGTGATGTTTGCTTCCAGCCAAGGAGCTGTGCAATAGTTAACCACGCTCAGTGCAGTGGTGATTAAAGAATCAGCCTCTGCTATCTGGGTGTGGGTGCCCTCTCTCAATTGCAATTTGCACCTTGGAGCTGCCAGCAGTGTTTTGTCATGGATTGCTTCTCCTGGTTGTGGGGGGCTTTATTTGCTTTAAATCCTGACCCCTGAGTTGTGTATTAATAGCACGGTAATGCGATGCTTTTGTGCCCAGCACAAGCCAGGGGTTATATAAAACACAGATTAATGGGAATCAGCAAAATACAGGAGCATGTGGAGGGATGCCTTGGAAGGGGAGGCAGGAGGGAGGTGGCAGGTCCAGAGGGTAGAGAAGGTGGCTGAGTGGGTTCAGAGCACTTCCTGGCAGGATTTGCTCCGGTAATTGTTCTGCAGCCCCCAATTCAGGCCATTTCCTGAAGCAGCATGTCTGTGATCAGGGGTCTTTTGTCCCTGGGTGATAACGAGGCAGAAAGGCTGGGAATTTGAGTGGAAATGGCTACTTTTTGCCTTTTTTATTATTTTTTCCCCCCAGCTGATATGCATTTCTACAGCTGCAAAAAAGCAAACATAGTACAGGCAGGAAGATGAATGAACAAGCACTCGTCCAAAGGAAAGGCACATCTTTCACCAGGGGTAAATGAACCTCCATTCCCAACATGGCTTATTTCTCCTCTCCCATCACAAAAAGCAAGGTGATACTTGGGTTAAGGCTGAGAATTCTCAGGAGCCCCTTTCCCCTCCTGCAGTGATCAGTTAGGAGATCAGTGCTGGTTTCTAGGGACACCATACACAACCCACAACAGCAGTTCCTCAGTTTGGGGCAGAAAAACTCCCTCTTGCAGACTCCTCAGCCCAGAAACATTCAAGATGTGCTAAAGGGGCAGCAGGGACACTGATCCAAACCCTTCCTCAGAGCAAGGGCAGGGCAGGAGAGAACGAAAGCAACAGGTTTCTGGGCACCTGCCTCTGATGTGACCTTCCCTGGGAGAGCATGACCCCGGCAGCTCTGCCCTCCGGACGGGAAGATGCCTCCCACCCCGGGAGGAAGGCACAGCTGGACTCCAACCATCAATCACGTTCCACCGGGAAGGGCTTGTATGGCTTGTGGGATTCCTGGTGGGGTGACTTTTTTTCAAAGCCTCCTGCAATAACAGCAACCGTTGCTCAGCTTCCTTTCTAGATAACCTTTTTCCTGCTGCCCAACATGCTTATCTGCTGCAGACAGGCTGGCAAGATGAACCGGAAAGCTGATACCTTATCTCTGCCTCTCAAGGAGCCTATTTAAGTGCTGGAATGTGTTGAGATGGTTAATGATTGTTAAAATCCAAGTGAGGAACATGGACCTCAGGACAGGTCCTGCTGGGAGGGAGCACTTAGTCAAAAAGGAGTCTTGAGGGACTACAGCCTTTCCAGGCTCTTCTTTTATCTGCCAAAAGATGCATCACCTAAAATGTAAAATATTTATTTAAAACTAAAGGGTATGGACTGAGTTTCTGGCTAATCTGGGGGTTACCACTGCAGGCTGCTCCCAACTCAATGAGGTTTGCTGTGTCCCTTGGAGATGGTTTTATCTGTTCCCAATTTACTCACTGCAGGAAGTACACTGCCCTGCAAGGGATGCAGTGTGTGATTCCTCGCTCACCCTTTAATCTGGCTGCTGGGGGAAGCAGCAAGATGCTCACACATTCATAAAGGTAAATAGGATTGGAGAGCTATCGGGCTAATTGAAATGAACGGGGCTCAGCGGCTCAGGCAGCCTGATACAATGAAATGAGACCTCTCTGGGGACACAGGAGTCAAGCATAGCTTCAGCACTTCACTTATTTCAGCCACTGCAAGTGGCAGCTACAGCAACAGCAATTGCAGGCACTGGATTTGAGCACTGTGACAAGAGAGGGGCCAGGGAACACCGGCGTGGCCGGGGTGATGTCTGTAACAGCTGCTGGGGGTGGGTGAGAGGCTTATTTTGGTCCTGACCTGGGTGAAAAAATAGCTGTTGGAGATGTTGCCAGCCTGAAACACTGCCAGCAAGAGCCAGAGTGCTCTCCTTCCCGATAGGCAACTGTGTTCCAGCACACCCAGGGGTGGGTAGGATGGGGACAGGGGAGCAGGGCCAGACAAACCTTGACACTGATGAGTTGTGGGGCTGAGGAGCTCTGGCAGTGCCCAGATCCCAGCGTGATGGGAGCTCATGTGTGTGCGAGGGGTTCCTGCACCCCCTGCCCTGGCAGCACCCCTGGGGGCCAGGCTCAGATCTGGGGATAGTCCTTTGCCTCTCCATCTGCTCTTGGACTGTGTTTGTGAGAGAGAGAAGCTCTTCAACTGCAATGCACACTGCTACCATGGGCTGCTGCATCTGAAAGTTAATCTGTTCCACATCACCGACTACTTTTCCATAGTGATGCATAAGGAATTACCCCAGAGCAGAGCTCAGCCTGTCTCAGCCAAGAGCTTCCAGAGAAACACAGGTGATGCTGTGGCAGCCAGGCTGGGACAATGTGCTTTTTGGGGGGTCTGATCCTATCCCAAGCTTGCTAGAGCTGCCCTATTCCCTGAGGCTTTTGATCCCCTGCAAAACTCTTGAAATTAGACACTGAAATGCAAGATCCTCCAAATTCTCTTTGCATCTTATGAGGTCCTTGGCTCCATCCCATTGTGTAGGAGCAGATGCCAGCCTCAGTCACAGCCTTTTTGGGGGTTGCAGAGAGGACTCTGCAGGGAAGCAGGATGGGAGACCTGTAGTACTCATTTTTCTCTCCATGATGTGATTTGATCACACTGATGAGGAACAGGGCTGTTATGGCTGCTATGTCCTGAGACAGCTGATCAATCCTGTGTGTTTCTGCCCCTGCCCTCCTTGTTTAATTCCTTTAGGACAGCACTTGTATTTGTGAGGTCATTGCAGCTCCAGTCCAAACCCTGCTGGGTGCAGTGACTGCAGGATGGGGCTGAGCTGTCCTGCAGAGAGAACCAGGCCATCTCAGCAGTTGTCCCTGTCAATGTAAAAAGCAGGAATGAGGGAGATCCATCTGAGCTGCTCGGCGCCTGTCTTGTGATCCTGAAACCCAAGAGCCCCCCCTGACTCAGCAGGTTATTAATAACCCCCTGGCTGTGCTCCCACCCTAGCGCCTGCCAGCCCTGGCACCGCCTGGCTCTGCTCCATGGAGAAGTGAGATGCACATCCCAGGCAAGGGCAGGAGCTCCTTCCTGCCAGCCCCCGCACCCCATGCTCACCCACAGGGCTGGGCAGGAATGGTGTGAGCCTCGTGGAGGGGTCTGGAGAGACCCAAGGCTGCACCTCCTGCAGCTCAGGAAAAGCTCCTGCTGAAGTCAGCCTCATTGCATCCTTGTCCCACATCCTGGGTTTTATGTCTAAAATCAGTTTTTTATCCCGTGGTTTTGTTTTGTTTTGTTTTGTTTTGTTTTGTTTTGTTTTGTTTTAATCCCAGTTTTTTTATCCTGGTTTTTATGTCTAAAATCAGTTCTTGTCCAGGTTGCAGGACAGGTGAGTTTGGCCTCCTGGAGTGTGGCATCAGCAGTGCCACCTATCCCCTCCTCAGGCTGGGACACATTGGGTGTCCCCAGGCTGCTGCAAGCCCTGGTGGCACTTGGCCCCTGTGTCTGTTTGGACAGGCCAGGGTCTGCCAGCCACAGGGTTTCCATCTGTCTCTGCTGAACCTTTTCTGTGGTCACAGCCTTTGCCTCCTTAGCTCCTCTTCCCAGGCTTGTGAGGGCAAAGCAGATGAGTCACAGACCCCTTGGAGATGAGCTGAGGGGAAAGAATGGCACCTTCAACAAAACTGCGGTGATGATGCAATGTGACTTTGGTCAGCTCCAAAGGGTTTGGTCAGTTCCCAGGCTGCGGGCAGCCTGCTGGGGGTCCCTCAGCACCGGTGGTCCCTGCCAGCGCTGGTGAGCACAGCCCAGGGCTGCCCAGGTTTCCTCGTGTCGGGGTGGGCTGTAGCACACCCGCATCCCCACCACATTACACCAAGAGCCCTGGCCCAGGGGCTCAGCAAAGCTGGGGGTGATTCGGTGTGAGGGCGAGCCCGGCTGTGCCCAGGGGCTGCTGCTCACTCGCCAGGCTCGTCAGCGCTGCTGGGTTCCAAACACCAAACTGGAGGTGCCCACAGCACCAAACCCGCTCCCACGCGGCAAAGCATCTGCTCGATGCCTCTTTGAGGAGGGAAAGCATCTTCTCGGCCGCTTTTTGGAGCACCATCGGGGGTGTGAGCCCGGCGTACCGCGGGGACCCTGGGCTGTCCCCCCGACACAGAGGGTGGAGATGCGGGAACGGTGCTGGCCGCTGCCGGGGCCACCCTCCGAGCCCTCCGGCCACCGGGGCACGCAGCAGCCGGGACTGGGGACACTGGGGACACTGGGGACAGCGGGGCTCGCCCGCCGGCGGCTCCAGGCTGGGTTTGTCGCTCCATCTAGTGGGGACGCGGCGGGATGTCGCCGCCGCCCCGGATGGCGGCCCCGGGAGGGCGGCCCCGAGCAGCCCCCGGGACGGCGATGTCCCGGGCACTGCGACACCCCCCGAGTCCCTTGAGCCCCCACCACGAGCCGAAGTCCCGTGGGAAGTTACACCCCGAGCCATGGGGCTGTTCCCGAAGGGAGCAGGGATACAGGGAAGGAGAAGCAGGAGGGATGGTTTTGGGGCGGATGCTGTGTTTTCCCTGAGCAAAAGTAGTTAGCATCCACTGAAATATTTAGGAATTGTGTTAAGAATTAAAGAAGAAGCTGAACTCAAAGGGGACCACGTGTGATCTCCTGTGACAGAAGGGACAAATCTAGTCATGAGAAAAAAACACTCAGTAGAGAGTTATTTCATGAATTCCCCAAGAAAAAGGAAATTCTGCAGCTCCAGAGGTGTTCCAAACAACGGCCTTGGTTTCAGGGCTGAGGAAGTGCATCCTGCAGCCTGTTAATTGCAGTTACCATTTCTGTCTCTGCACGTGTGCAGGATTCACATGCTGGCTGGGCTGTGATCATCCCCTCACTGATCAGAGCCACGCTCGGCAGGGACAGGGAGAGCTGGCTTGTTTACAGCAGGGGCTGAAGCTCTACCAAAATCCATCCATTCTCATCAGCTCCAGCACATTCAGAAGCAGCTGATACTTCCCTTTGTCAGGGTGAAGCAAGATATTTTTGAACTGTGAAACAGCAGCTGTCTTGCCACGCATGGACGGGAGGAATCAGATTGTTGTGATGGAAGGTTGGAACCATGAACCCAAATGCATCCTTGAACTCACATCCTGACCACAACTATAGTCATTATGAGAGTTTCAAGGTAGGAAACAAAATTACTTTGTAGTTTAAATCTGGACTGATCTTCAGATTTAGAATGAAAGAATTTTGATATGTTTATATCATGAATTGTCATAAGAGTCAGGTGGATCTAACACAGGAATGTTTTGCCTTCCTCAGAAATATTTCTTTGTGTTTTGAGATGCACCTTGGGGAGCCCTATATTAAATAACTCTATCCCCTTATTTGTCTTGGATTTTTTTTTCCAACCTCTTTGAAGAAGAGGCTTTGATAGAGCAAACAGAGGTGCTAACTGAAAAACACTAAGTCCTTCTATGAGTGTTTTTCTGTGTGTTTTGGAAGTGAGTGTTGTATTGAAAATACACCCAAGTCTTTCCCTGACAAAAGTTTAGTACTTGCACGTCCATCTCCCTATTTCCCCCTCTTTTCTGAAGGTGCTGAAAATTCAGCATGTCACCAACAATCTGTGGAGTCTTTTGAAGAACACAAGCTGTCACATTGTAAGAAAGGTGTGTGATGTTTCTTGATTTTTTTTCTTGAATCTCTTGCTATTTAAGCAACCAAGGTTTTGTGAAGGCTTCCAAGTGGATGTAGCAAGAAAGGCTAGGCTTTAAAATCTGCCTAAAGAACAGCCTTGCTGTCTTCTGAACAGCCCAGCCAAAGGAAAAATCACTGAGCCAGGATGAGTAGAAGCAGTAGACTTGTTTTGCTCTTATGCACAAGGAAAAACTGAAGTCACAGCCGATGAAGTGCCTCCAAAATACTTGCACTATCAGGACAACTGGTGTTTGGGTTTTGTTGCAAGCAAAGCTCAGTGCTCAGGCCAGCTGAAAGCAATTCACTTCTCATTGGAAGAATAGTTTCTTCCTTTTAATCAGCTCTGTTTTAAATGATTTCCATTTTTAGTGCCTTAAATAGTCATTTTGGTTTGTCCTTCAGGCAGCCAGCATTTTCTCATGAAGAATGGAGTGGGTCTGCAGCCTTTAAAAGGACAAACAATAGCCTGGCAAACAAACACGTCCATGGCATCTTGTTTTCATACAGAGCCTGCAACTCCCATGGGTTGCAAAGGAATAAAAATCAACAGCCTCTACCTGATCCAGCAGCTAGAAGAAGCAGTAAGTAACACAATTATTACAAGTAACCCAATTTGGAATACAGGCCAAGATTCCTGGGTTTTCATACTATTTTTCCACTCCCAGTATTTCATACTCTATTTCAGCTTAGACAGGTGAGAGACTCCAGCTTCCTCTCTCATCAGAATACCTCTTTCTTCTTACAAAGCATCTCTATTGATATTCGGTCTTAAATAAGAGGGGGAAAAATCTTTTATATTTGAGACCCAATGTCCCTTTGTTCTGCTTGAGGTCTGGCTTTCAAAACATTTCCTTATATTTGGATAACACAGCCTCATACGTGGGATTACAGAGAGCTGCCAGACCTACTCATGTCTTCTTTCCTACCTCTCAAATATGACAGCTCAACTCTATTGATGTTCTTGCTGACTGGGTTTTGGGTCCTAAGGCCCTGCTCACTTAGTTGCAGGCTTGAATTTCCCTGTAGCTGTCTCAGATAAGCTAATGAAGTCAGTGCAGGCATGAGGCACTCTTGATTTAGACACAGCTGAATTTGAAATGATTTTCATGCTCCAGGGCATAAACAGCTCCTACCTCATGGAATTATAAAGCATATTTTCCCCTGGACAGGTTATTCCACAGCTGACCATTGAGTGTTTCTCCTGCAGCAGCTGATATTGGCTGCTGCCTGAGACAGATGGAAAACTGGAAGGACTATGACCTGACCCACTAAGGTAAATGTGTACTTTGTGGTGCTTCTGGATGGGGAACAGAGAAGGATCACTTTGCTTTTTCTAAGTGTGTTGTGGAGTTTTGTGAATGACTGCGAGGGCAGTAAGGCCCTGTCCTGTGGTGCAGGCTGCCGTTTACAGCGGAACAAAGTGATAGCAGAATGGCACAGGAGCATTGAGCCTGTAAATCACCCTGCTTGGTGCGAGGCAGGGGCAGGGATTGATGGATGCAGACCAAATTTTTGTAGAAGCTGCAGAATATAATAGAAATTCTATTATTTCTAGGAGGCCTTATACCAGAAGATATTTCTGTAGATGTATATCCTATACAAGGGCTCTAAGTCCTCTGTAATGGATATTTTGTGTTTGGCAGATTTCTCATGAGTGGAAGGATGAAGCACAAAGAAGGATTTCTGCTCTCACTTGTAATTAGTCCTGCAAGGAGGAAGCAGAACACTCCTGAGCTTGGCTGTTTTGTCCAGGGGATAATTTGGTAAGGACTCTGGAACAGGTGAAAAATCAGAGTGGGTGAGCTGTTTTTCCAGAATGGATCCTGCACAGAGCTATGCACTGAATTTCACGCAGATGAAACTTTTTCTTGTCTCTGCCCAAACTGCTTCTCATTGTTGACACTCCTCCCTCACAGTCTGTTGTGGGTCTAATCCCACCAGCTCTCACTTTACACCAGTTGCTTTAATTTATACTCAGGCTGGTGAGAGGTGGTGCAGGTCTTTTAAAGAGCACCAGAAGGAACTCCTCACCTCATGCCAGGGTCTGATCCACGTGTGTCCCCATGGACCACGTGTAGTTGACCTGGATGTAGAGGAGCCACACTCTCCCCTGTGGTGGCAGAGACAAGCTATGTCCTCTGACTATCCAGACTGTGCCCAGCTTTGAACAGTGAGGGGGTGGAAAATCCAGCCCTAATACAGTCCTGAGCCAGGCTTGCAGAATTCCAGAGCTGGCTCTGGCACACTGCTGGGCACAGGTGGAAAGCCAGGAGCTCATGGGCAGTGCAGTGTACACACCTGGTAATGAACGTACAATTGTCTTTCATTTGTTTACTTTGGCCTTTTGATCACCACAACAGTTTGCATTAATTTTTTCTTTAATTGCTGCATCTATTCCCTTGGCCTTGGATCGTTGCCTTGGAGATGCACAGGAGACCTTCAGAGAACTGCTTATTACAGCAGCAGGTGTGGATAGTGCTGACCTGGACAAACCTCAGTGAGTCACCTGCTGATGGTGGGGCTTGTAGGTGTCTGCATGACTCACTGAAAGTGAGGGGATCCCACATTCCTCATCCCCCAAAGGGAAATGGTAATCCCTTTGGGTGGCTTCCTCTGGACCTGTAGCTGCTCCCGTGGAGGACACTGGGGTTTGCATGGGCAGGAAGCAGGTTAGAGGAGCTGTTTGTGTGTGTGTGTACTTGTCTGACCAATGGAGAAAGAAAAAAATAAGTGAACCAGACTAATGCTCCAGCTGCCATTGAGCTGATGAGAGCAGGAGTTTGGGAATGTTGGGAAGGAGGGTTTGGGCTCCTGTAGGGAGAGAAGTGGAGGGCATTGTCCTCTGTCTCTGGACAGGCAAAAATCTTCTAGAGGGATGACACACCAAAGGGGCAGGAGTGCTGTAATACTTTGATATGCAGAAAAGCACAACCAGGTGATGGTTTTCAGCAGTGCTGTGCATCTCTTGGTAGCTCAGTGCCTGGCAACTTCAATAGCAGTGCAGATCAACTGTAGGAACATCCCATATGGCCCAGAAAGCTGTTCATGCATTTCTTCCCTCTGCATTACTCTTGATGACCGTTTGAGATCAGACAGAGCTCTCATGAGCAGTGATCCGGCTGCTCGGCCTTACGCTGTTCCTGTAACATGGAGAGAGGTGGGAACTGTTCCTCCTGAGGCATTGCCTGCTCTGGGAAATGTGCTGCAAAATTCCTCTGAAGCCACCTTCCCTTCATGGGCAAGGGCATATGGGGTGACAGCATATGACTGGCGACCCATGAATAAGCTAAATAGTGCATTTGCATGAGACCAGCAATTGCCCAGGTGCTTGTCCCATATATAAATATATATGTGTGTGTGTGTACACAATTTTTCTGAACTGCTGGACAGTCCCTAAGAAATAAATGGATGTGTGTACCTGCAGTTTGGCCTTCTGTCACCAAATGTCACACTGACAGACACCTGTGTGTCTGACAGGGAAGGAGAATTAGCAAGAGGCTGCTCTGTCCTTGGGTGCAAGGAGACCGCATCTCCAAAGCTATAAAAGATCCACTGGGCAGAGGAAGTGCAATTTGCAGTAACTTTTACAACACTCTCTTTAGTGCCAATTTCTTGCCAGTGCTGCTGCTGCTGCTCAGGTTGTGTTGACCTGAAGCTCTTTTTGTCTGAAGCAGGGACTGTGTTTGCTGGTGAGGCTGTTGGTATTTTATGGCTCTGTAGAGTGTTTTGGGAGAGGAGTGACTGCCTTGCTCTACTGCATTCATTTCCATCATCCTTGATGACAGAACAAATTAAAAGATATTTCTGGACTGATGTCCTTCCAAGGGGCAGCTCCTCCAGGATGCCTTTGAACCTGCTGCCCATGAAACCATGGGGGAACAGCAGGCAGCCCTCAGTGGTGTTTTCTGGTCCCTTTCAGGCTGGACAGGAATCCTCATGGTCCTGTCATCACCCCACGTCCCTGTCATTGCCCTACGGCTCTGGGGTCATAAAAATGTGAGGGAAAAATTTCCAGTACCCCCTCGGAGACATCGTCCCTGGCACAGAGGGTTCAGGCTGGGGTGGTTGTAGCAATGAACCCTGCAATGACAACCCTCGCCTCATGAGAGGGATGCTCCAGTCCCCCAATCCTCCTGTTGCCATCCTCTGGACACACACCAGCAGCTCGGTGTCCCTCTGAGGGGAACTCACAGAATCACACATTAACTGAGGTTGGAAGGGACCTCTGGAGATCAGTGCAGGGTCACCTGGAGCAGGTGACACAGGAATGTGCTCAGGTGGGTTTGGAATGTTTCTGGAGAGGGAAACTCCATGCTCTCCCTGGGTAGCTGTTCCAGAGCTCTGCCACCCTCCACCTAAAGAAATTCTCTCTTATGAGGGGAAACTTTCTCTCTTTATGAGGGGAAACTCATAAAGAACTTCCCCTCTCTTTATGAGGGGAAACTTTCTGTGGTTTAGTTTATGGCCATTGCTCCTCATCCTGTCCCCGAGCACCACTGAAGAGAGTCCGGCACCGGGGAGACACTGACATGGATTGCTGAGATCCCTTCTCCAGACTGACCCGGCCCAGCTCCCGCAGTGTCTCCTCACCGGAGAGCTGCTGCAGCCCCAAATCCCCTGTGTGCCCCCACAGGAGCCTCTCCAGCCGCTCCCTGTCCCCCTGAGGGAGCTCCCCCTCAGCGCCGCCCCCGCGCTGCCGGCGGCGCCCTGCAGGCGGCGCTGCGCGGCGGGGCCGGGCCGGCACGGGAGGAGGGGGAGGAGGAGGAGGCAGCGAGTGCCCGGATCGGCCGCAGCCGCCGCCGCCGCCCCGCGCAATCCGCCGCCATCCGCCGCGCCCCGCGCCCATCGCCCCTCCGCACCCGGCTCCGCAGGCACCCCCGGCTCCCCGCCACCACCACAGGTGGGTATCGGGGGCCGGCGGCGGCGGCGGCCGCGGATATTCGGGGCGGTGAGTGGGGCCGGGGGGGAGGAGGAAGGGGAGGGAGAGGGAAGGTGGGACGAGGCAGCGCTAAAATGGAGCCGGAGCCAGCGGCTGCGGCACCCCGCGGCCTCCCGGCTCGGGCGGGTCCCCCGGGCGGGTTGGGGGGAGACTCAGCCGGGTTTCTCGCTGCTGTAGCCGCCGGTGTTTATTGTGCGAGCCGCCCCCCTTCTCCCTGCGGGGACGGGGCCGCCGCGGGGCCTGGCCGGGCCCATCCCCGGTGGCGCTGGCGGGGCCGCCCGGGCTCGGGGCCCCTTGTCCGGGCTCCGGCCCCCGGGCCGAGCCGCCCCCGCCCCGCTGCGCTCCCCGGCGGCCGCAGCCGGGGCGGGGGGCTCCCCGCCGCAAAGGCAGGTTGTTATTTTTTCGTCGTCTGGAGTGTGACACAAAGATATTTTTGTCGCGCCGTGTGTGTGTGTCTCAGCAAAACAAGGGGGGGGTGGCATCCAGAAGGCTCGGCCGGTTTGTTATTGTGCGGGAGCTACAAAAGGGCCGCTGAGGCCGAAATGCGGCTGGGGCGGGGGGGAGCGACGATGGAGTTTGTGCGCTGGGCGAGCTCGTTTGGTAGGTTTGGAAAGATGTTTTAGGGCCTTTTTTTTTTTTTTAATTTTTTTTTTTTGTTCAAGAAGGAGTTTCTAATTTCTGTGTGGGAGCAGCTGTGGTGCAAGCTGGGGAAACCCTAATGCGGGTCCTGGGACACGTGCTGAACATCTTCTCCGGGGGGTGATTTTAGGTGTGTTGGTTGTGAATTTAGGATTTTTTTTTCTTTACAAAACCCCCCCGAATCTCCAAATTCAAAGCTGACGTAAGGGGTTTGAATGAGCTGGAAATTGTGGGGTTTGTTAGGAAAGTTGTTTTGTTTGGTTTCTGTGTTCTGGATGTGCAAAGGGTATGATACATATTGAGTATCTACTCATCAGATAAATGTTCATATATTGATGTTACTGGTGTTTGGGGTGATACGGTACAATAAACATAAACGTTTAGGGATTTAGTAGTTTTGTTTCTTTCTAGGAACAGGTATAAAGTGTAAGCACATTGCGGTGTCTGCATCATCTCTTGGGGGAAAGGCATCCCCCCCATTCTAGCACTGAATCCAGGTTTACAGTGGGAGTTTTGGTTTTGTTAAGCCTTGTCTTACAGATTCACTTGACGCCTCCACTGGAATGGGCTCTTCCATGATGGATACGTAGCTGCTCCCTGTCTTGGAGAGCCCAAGTTTGGATAATCAACTCCTGATGAGTAGGTTTATCAGATATAAACTGGCCAGGACATTACTTTTGTACTTGCCTTTTCCATGTTCAGTAAAATTAGTGCTCTGAGCCAGAGACTGGGAGTAAAGTCACCTGGAAGAGGTAGGGAAGGTAAGGCCATATTCTGAGAGTGGAATTTAAAGAGAGGATGGAAAGTGATGTTTTCAGGCTGATTTCTGACTGAAAATATTAAATACTTACATGCATTTTTCAGTCCCAGTGAAGCATTGTAAATGAGCCTAGGTTTTATCAGGAGCTCATCTGTGGTCCATGAGATCTTTGTGGGCTCATCGTGGGTGATGCTCTTTCTTCTGGGTCTCTGGCTTAAGAAGTTTTTCCTAGTTAGCAGAATATTTTGGAGTTACAATAAGCAACACATCTCCCATAATTTTTTTCTTGTAAAAATTTAAAAGTTTAGGTAAAAATCATACTCAGAAAAATTGCAGATACTGTTTGGAGTTGCTGCTTTGTTGTTTTTTGCAAGCCAGTGTGAGTACATCTGCTGTTAGCTGTATTTTGATTTTGTGCTTAATTTGTTGAGTGCCTTGAGTTCAAGTTGATTCTTTTTTTTTTTTTTTTTGTTCATTAGTCTGGTATGCTTTTCTGCATGGCTGAGTAAACTAGGTATCACACATTTGAGGATACTTTCAGCAGTCTTCACTGTTAAGAAAACAAATTTTTACATGATTTGACAGATACCTTTCTTAAAAAAAAAAAAAAAGAGAAACTAAACCACGTGTTTGGTATGGGTTTCCAAATTTGTCATTATATAGTGCCTTGGTGCCTTATTTTTTCTAAATGCGGAGATTTTTTTCTTTGGTCTCACAGTGCATTTTTTGGATGCACTCTGAGCTCTTTTTCTTTTTTCTGTGTGTGCATGAGAGCTTAAAAGGGCAGCTCAGCCAGCTGGCTGAAACTGGGAAAGTGAGTAAATAGTCCATAAAGATGCTGGAGGGGATATGCAGGGTTTAAAAGTATTTTTATTTCAATAAGTGAGTAATATTCCTAAATATTTTGTATTTAAATTATTTCCCTTTATAGTGACATCTTAATAAAGCCTTTTAATAAAGCCTGACTTCAAAGGCTGATTTATTTGAGCAACCTGAAGGTAGTGGTGGCATTAGAGGCTGTGTTTGTGTGACTGCCTGGGCCATGGCACGGGACAGACCATGCTCAGTGCCCGTGTGTGGCCTCGTCCTGCTGGGGTCACACCTGAGGTGTGGCTGAGGAGAACGAGGACCCCGAGCTCTGCTCTGCAGGTGTGAGATGATCCAGGTCAGAATTACCTGCTGTGCAAGAGTGCTTCTTGCTCAAGGCCTTCATTGTGCTTACCTGGGTAATTGAAAGTGTTTAAGAGCAAGCCAGGCTGGGTGTAAGTGTTGTTGAAAATAATAGTAAACCTTTTGGTTTTGTTTTTTTTTTTTTTTTTCATTTATGATGGTAGTCTACAAAGAGATTTTGCTCTTGTGGCATTTTCACTTTAAACTGTGTATTTTCATGTTGGAGGAATAAAAGCAGTATGAGCAGGAGAAACTTAGTGATGCAGGATGGTAACTTTAGGAGAGGGTTTATTCCAAGAGCTGGACCTCTCTGGTTCCCCGTTTCTTTTTACTACATTCCTCATTTATTCTGCAACTTGGCACTGAGCTGTTGTCTCAGTATCAGGCTTTGCTCCTAAGCTGATCCTGCCTTGTTAAGTGGGTTTTGTTTTTCATGTGTCACTGACTCATTCTCCTAATAGGTCGATAATTTCACAGCTCCTTATCACTAATTTTTCATTTGGAGCAGAAGAAATAGAACGGTGGTTCTGTCAGGTACCAGACAAGGAGGTGAGAGCACAGAGAACAGGTAAAGGCTGGGAAGCTGCAGCTCTCTCCATCACACAACAGCCTTTTCTAACTTCTGACATTGACTTGGTTCCTAAAGGGAAAACACCCTTGGAAGGTGGGTTTTGCACACATCTGGATTGGTTAAAAGAGTTTTTCCTTCCCCCAAAATGATGAAATGGGGCTAGAACAGGACATTGCATTATATCCAGCTTCACTGAAGCATAGCTTGGGCTCATGTTCTACTAGTAAGTTGTACTAGAATTCAGGATGTTCCCTGCATGCACGTGTGCTTCTTGTGCAAAAGTAACAGAGCAGTTGGAGCTTCTGAGCTGTTTATTTCAGAGCAAGGCTATTCAGATATTGATGTGTATAACTGTTTAATCCTGATATGTTTTTTTATCTGGGAGCATTTGGACAATAACTGAAGTGGACTGGAGGCTGCTTTAGTGGTCCTGTGCTGTTCTGTAATTGCCTGTGGCGCTGGTTGATTGTGAAGCTGCTTGTGCTGTGGGGTGTATGGGGACAGAAGGTGTAAAAAGGTGTATATGCAGCTCTGCAGGGGGGTTATTTAACTTGCAGCCAAAGTGCAATGTCTGTGGTTTGATTCCAGCGCTTAAATTTTCAGGAGAGTGTTAGTAGGCTGGAAGGGGTGGAAGTGAGGGGTGAGCTCACTGGTCCATCTTTAGGAGACTGCAGGTATTAATTTGGGGGGACTGATGAAAAGTCATACCCTGGGTCAAAGGGAAGAGATAATGACCATGTTTGAAATGGGCAGCTGAGCCAGGTGTGAAGAAATACGGGAAAAATGACTGTGAAGAAAAATGGGAAGAGGATTTGCTAACCCTCTAGGATCTGGCCAAGATGCCCACTCTGTTGGACTGTAGTGTCTCAGGTGTCTGCCAGGCTTCAATTAGCTGTTGGGGTGGGTAGCACCTAAGAGGAGTAAACTACCGAGTCTTTGCAGTTAACAGCCTAACTGAAGAGTTTTGGTGGAGGAATCCTTCCCAGGTAGCCATTGAAACATTTAGACGGGAATTGTAGCGATGGTATTCCAAGGAGTGAATAGAGACAGATTTGAAGAGCTTGCACTGGGACTTTCCCTCCCCCAGGCACTTAATGTGTGGGAATATAGTGATTTTTTTGGAAGAGTTCTTTTGCTGGGTGAGTTCTTCAGCTCTTCCTACCTGCATGTGGGCTGGGAGGCTGCACAAAAGCCTCGAGTGATCTTGTTCAGAGTTGGGAGTGGGCTGTGAAGCAGGCAGGGGAGTAGGGACATGTTCAAGAGGTGCTCCTTCTTTGGCTACAATAATAACTATGGTTTTATCTTTTATTGAAATAACCAAGCTTCAAGAACCGTCATTCAGAACCAGATTGATGTGCTCTTGAGTGTTGTTATGGTGTTAATGTTCTGCATCTGAGCTGAGTGTTGCCTCTAATGATGCCTGTGATCCTGTTGTAGTGTAAGCAGTGTATGGGGTTGTTCATTTAGGAGGTGTTTGCAGCATTCCCCATCTCGGCGTGCAAGGACCTGCTCCTCCCAGAACTTCTCTGGAGCAGGGCTTCATGCTGCTGCTGGCCCCACAGCGTCAGGCAGGCAGAGTGATTCAGAGGGTGCTTTTCAGCCCCAGAAAGTGGGAGATGAAGGCTCTATTTCTTGCTCTGCCACTTAGCATAGCAGCAGAGTTCTGTGGTGTCGTTTTCCTATCTGGAAAATAGAAGTGGTGACGCTTACACACCTTGTCAGTTATGCACTGCAAATATCTATGAAAGCATCTGTGAAATGTTTTCACTTCCTGTCTGGCTCGGAGTAGTCCAGATGTCCTGGGCATAGTCCGAGTTGCTTTGCTCTCCGGAAAACCTAAAGATGTCTGAAGCTTCTTTCTTCAGAGTCCTGAGTCACAACACATATTAGGTGCTTTCTTACCACTTTGTACCTGTGTCCCTTTCCCATCACGTTTCTCTTAACATCCTTGGCGCTCATTTGTGGTGCAAATGGCTTCCATGAATGGGCTTCCTGTAAGGAGAATTGCTGTGCAATGCTGCATTGCCCTAGTGCTGTTCAGATTGGGAAACCTGGAGGAAGACTTCCTTGGAAGCTTCAGCCTCTGCAGTGTTTATGAGCTGCAGGATTGTCCGGACTGCTTGTCATCTTATTAATGGCTTGAACCAGCTGCATCAGTCTTGGTGCCTGTGGGAATTGGGAGAAATCTGATAGAGCTATTCAGCTCTTGCCAGGGCAGCTTTGTACCCTGCAGCACGTACCTGCCAGGGGAGCTCCCAGCAGTGCCTGGGGGAGGAACAAGGCCGGAAGGATCTGCTCAGCAGGGATGTAAAGGAACCTCTCCCTTCCTTGTGCATTGAGGGATTGACATTTGCTGCCTGCTGATCAGTAGCATTGGGTTTTCTCTCTTCATAAAGAAAACCTTCTGTGCATAACCTGAGTGGGAGCTCAGGCCCTGAAGTCAGCAGACCACCTGAGAGAGTGGAGAGGTGTTGCCAAAGTCCAGATTTTGTTGTGTGGCTCATCAGGCGGAGGGTAAACATCCACATCCCCATTCCAGTGTGATCCTTCCTGAGACTGCAGAGAAAACAGAGCAGCTTACTCAACAGCTGATGGTATTTGTGTGGAAAGAGCTGTTTCTGTTCCTGAAAAAAGGACTGTTAACCCAAAGGACTGCCCGCTTTGCTCTGATTTCATCTCTTGGAGCTGTGACATCTCTGCTTTTCTCTCTGCTTGCTTGCAATAAAATTTATGTTCACTGCTGAGAGATTGAGTAAGTTGCTGAGCTTGGGTCCTGGTGATGGATTTGTGAAATGTTTGACAGAGGAGCATTCTCCAGTGGCCAGTGGTGGCCTTGGATGGGTAGTGCTCTCCAAGATAAGCTACTGGCAGCACAGGTATTTCAGCTATGCTGCTCTTGCTGTGTCTCACCTGGTTATATGGGTGTCATGGCTGTGATGACTTTTAAAAGTCTGTGTAGGCAGAAGTATCAGGACTAAGGGACTTTCACAACCTTTACATGCAGTGGTGTTTATTTGTAGTGAGGGAAGAGTCTTTGCTTCCACCTGTCAGACCTAAGGTGTTGTGCAGTGCCTGAGAACAATTTGTGCTTGTGTGGGTGCGTCCTGCCCTTGCAGGCTCCTCGGGAGCAGTAGGCAGGATTGGGTGCACTTTCTGTGCCAGTGGACAGCTTTTTGCACTGGAAAGGGAGTGTTCTGGGCATGGCAGGGGCTGCTGCAGTGCATTTCCTCCTCGTTTGACATTTTCTCTGGGGTCTTGGTGCACAGGTTTGGGTGGCTGAAGCAGGCTGAAGAGTTCTGGGACTTCTTGCTGTCTGCAATCTTAGTTGAGCACACTGTTCCTCTGACTTGGACTGATAGTGCCAGTCCTGTTACCCATCAGGAGATCCCCACCAGCTACTCACAGTCTGTTATTGTTGCTCAGGTATCTAAATGCCCAGTTTACCTTACAGTTCAGCTGAATGTTGCCAGGAGCTTTCTGAACAAGTTTTGCCAGCAGAGCATTACGCCAGGTATTTTTTTTTGTATTTGGATTTAAATTGCTTGCTCGTGATCAGCCTCCCTGTTTTGGTGTTGAGAGAACAGGGTGTTGTGTCTGTGTGTTCCCCCTGGACACTGAGATCTCAGCAGGGCAGAGTGGAAGGCAGAATCTGTGTTGGAGGCTGGGGGTCGTGTGTTTTAACTCTGACCCTTGGTTGTAGGGGAGTCAGAGGAAAAGTACAACTGTTAAGGGTACAGGTTTGCACTTGAATGTGAGCCTTCTTGGGCAGAGGCAGCTTGTGGAGATCACGAGGTTGCTTCTCTTTCCTCTTGTACCAGAGAGGCATCTGGATCTGTTGAGGCCACAGGTGATCCTTGTTGAACTGAGCTGTTTGTCCTCCCTGGGTTTTGCCTCTGAAATATGTAACAGCAAAGAAATAAGCTCTTTTACTTCTGTTTATGCTGAGCCTTGTCTCCTTTAACATCTTCCAGGCCCGGATGAGAGGTTAAGGAGTGTAATGTTGGTAGCTGGTGCCTCCAGGTTGTTCCACATGAGACACCTTCCTGCTTCCCTGCAGGTTATGAAAGCCCTGCAGCACTTCCTCTTGGGTGGGAGATAAGGTTATACCTTCCTGACAAGCTGGCACCAGTGTGTCAGTTCCTTCTCTACAGCATGGTGGGGCAGATGGGTGAAACTGGCTGTTTCTTTGGTGAGCTGTTGTAAACAGACACTCCTTTCAAGGAAAGAATTACCTGCACACCTTGGGTCTTCTGTTGCTTGAAAAAGAGGGGGAGTTTCATGAGCACAGGATCTCATAAGTACTTGCTGTGGGCTGTGGACCAGCCTTCTGACTGGGCTTTTTTTTGCTCTGTACCATAGTCTTGCATACTCAGGATGAACTATTTCTTTGTCTGCATCCTCAATTACTGGAGGTCAGGGCTCCTTTCCAGGGTGTGGTATTGTCTGTCCAGCTCTCACAGAAAGGACCACAGGACTCATTAATGTTTTTGTGTAAATACAATTGAGCTATTCTCCAGACTCCAGTCTGCTTTATCTATTTTACAGTAAGTTACAATTCCAGCCTCTCTGGCTGCCTTTGCCTTGCCTGCCTTCCCAGCACTGGAAAAGCTGTTTAGCAGAGAGGTGAAGCTTCTGTATTTTAAGGCCAAACCTGACATTGCAAAGACTTGTTTTCTGTAGAATGTGCAGTGAGTCACTGACAGTAGTTGTGATTCCCAACCTGTTGGCCCATTCAGAAGAGGGGGCAGCAGGTGAGTTTGGTGAAGGCAGAACTGAGAAAATGAGGTCAGGTCATCAGACAGGACATGCCCTTTCTGTCTCCCTTCCCTTTTGTCAGGTTTTACCACTGTCTGTAGAGCTCCACAATGTGGAGTTAATGACAGATCTACTGTCCAGAAGACTCTGCCTCTCTTCATATTCCTGCTCCATGTTTCAAATCCTGGGAGGCTTGACTTTGAGGTCTGAGGATGGGGCTGGACAGCAGGCAAGTCCTCTGGCAGACAGCTTCCAGCAGTATTGCTTGGCTAACAGCATACCTCTGCAACAAATCATGGCAGATACTATCCTGGTCTCCCATTTCCTGAGCCAAGGTTCGTGGGAGATGGAGAGAAGCTGGAGTTGTGCAGGATTAAAAGAACTGGTATCACCAAATATGCTCATTGAGCTGAGCAAGGAGGGTCCCTCTTGTGAATCAGGAGCTCAGTGATGGAGGTTTGTTATCTCTTCTCTGCACTGCAGACTCCTGACTTGCTTCTCCCTGTCTGGCAGGATTTGGTGCAGTTTTCTGGCACTATGTTTGGTGTTACATCCAGATCTTGGCAGGGCCTTTTTCAGGTGTACCAGCAAATCTTGGCATCTCCCTCTAGAAGTGATGCAGTAGAATGAGAGCAAGAAGGTTTTTTTTGTGCCTTAGACTCTTGCTACAGCCTCTGCCTGCTGCACAGCTCTTCTGCATTGATCCCATTGACTTTGTACTTGGATGCTGATATTCTCCTGTTGCTCCCTGCCTTACTAAGCAATCTCTGCTGGGAACTGAGTGCTCATCTGGTCCCTTCCTTGGGCCATGGTCCCTGCATGGCCCAAACAGGGCTTCTGCAGGATATAAGTGCATCTGACAGCAAGTCCTGGGCAGGTGATGACAGTGTCTCACCAGAGCCCTCCCAAGGGCAGCCAGTGGTGACTTTCATTGCTGAGGCAGGTGGTGAGTGTTTCACAAATAGGTGGTTCTTGGTGGAACATGTTCCAGAGGTAGTGGTATCTCTGTGTTGACAGATAAATGTTCAGCCATGGAAATAGAAGTAAAATTGACCTGTGTGTGTATTTAAAGAAGAGTGAACATCATTAATCTCCTGTAAAACTATACTGTGTTTTTTAAAAGGTTTCACATTGCTGGTAACATTAGGAACCACAATGTATTTCAGTTTAACCTAATTCCAGACACTTCTCTCTTCTGAAAGTACTGTTTAGCTTTTTCAACCTGTGAATTTCTGAACAATTTGTATAAAATTACATCAGAAATTTTCCTGCTTGTGGAGAAAAACCTTTTCCCCGTTAATCTCCTTTCTGTTGCTTTTTGTGTTGGTGACTGCTGCTGTGAAGTGAGCAAGGAGTGAAGATCTGCAGTAGTCAGGACTGTGCTCGGTGTAGAGCTCAGTGGTGTGTGAGTAGCTGAAATTATTCTTTTTAGTATGTGTGTTACCTTTCATAAATCTGTTTGCCCTGCTCAGCTAAGGCTGGCTGACTTCCAGATACTCAAGCTCCATTGAAGTCTTGTGAATAAAACAGCAGCAGCCCAGCCTCCTGCATACATAGATTTGCAAAGAGCTTTGCAGACAATCCTGTTTGTCAGGAGTCCCTCTGTTTGGCTGGGTTTTCAGCTCAGGAGTTTCCAGTTGTTACCAGTGCCAGTAACTCAAGGTTTTCATGTTTTTTGCAGGACAGACTGTAGCTCCAAGACTTGCATGCTTGTAAGTCTAAGGTCTCAAAGACATTAAAATGTCACTGTTGCTTTCTGGATTAGAATTTACCCCTTTAAAGGCAGTTAGACAGGGTCAATACTCAAAAATTGCATCCAGGGTAGTATGATGTGAACATGACTATGCCTGGACACTGGAGCTCTCTGCCTAAGTGCTTCAGTGCAGTTATTTGTATCCTGGGATCTCTAATGGAACTGGTCATACTGCAGTGTTTTGTGATTGCTCAGACACTCAGTGTTTCGCTGTCTGGTGCTGTCCCTGAATATAGCAGGAGAATGAGAAGAGCTATCCTCCATGCTGAAACTGATAGCAAGCCTTCCCCCACAGACCTCTGTAAACCCAGAGAGAAACCTTGCAGAAATGCTGGTGATTGATTTTTTATGATTTCTCTGTAACAGGGGATATTGCTTTCTTCAGGGTCAGCTGTTGGGCACGGGAGCCCTGAGCACAGGTCAGAGGCTCTGCCGAGGCTGTCAGTTTTCACTTGTCAGCATCAGCATGTGCCTTCTAGTTCCAGCTCTGATAATAATGAGCATGCAGGCTGGCAGTTCAGTTCTACATGAACCACGATTTTTATCAGAAATGGCTTTGCTCTTCAAAACTAGAAGGCCTTTATGATCCTTACCTGGATTCCCTGTGTGATGGGAAGATAGTACAGTGTTGTGCCAGCCTTGGGAGGCTCTGTGGCCTCTTTGAAGTGCTGTGGGTGAACTGGGTGCTGAGTGATCTCCCTGGCTGATAACACCCTTGGAGTAGCTGGGATCTGCAGGAGGGGCAAGGCAGCAAGGTCCTGCCAGTCCAACAGCTCTGACCCAGCTCATGCTGCTGCAGCCTCTTTGCACAGTGACTGTGGAAATTGCTTCACCTCTCCATGGTCTCGTTTTCCCCTTTGGAGCACTCACATGTCACAGAAACAAAGCTGTGCTTCGAGTCTTCAGAGCATTGAAGGAGTTGAAAGTAAATTCCATTTATCCAGACAGCAGTTTTGTCTGTCCCAAAACGTTTCACAAGGGGCTTTATCCTGACATGTCCCCAGCTTCTCTGTTGTGATGAAGTGGTTGTTTATTCTTCCTGTATCCTTTTAATGATAGAAGATGTAATCAAGAGGCAACTGAGACCTGGTTACATAACTGTTGTCAGGGTTTCTCTTTGGCAGCATTGCCCTGTGTGCTGTTTGCACACTGACTTTCAGGAACTCATGGCTTTTCTGTTAACAGGTAACTCCTGAATCTGATCTGGGTAGGTGGTTTGTTGTTGTTGGGTTATTTTTAAACACTTCTAATTTTGTCTGCTTTGAGCTTTCTAAACTTCAGAGTAGATTTTACTGCTTTTATTGTGAGGTTGGTACAGGGTTGACATGGTGTGGATAGGCCCTGAGCCAGGCTCCCTCTGCAAGGCTCAATATACCTGTAAAGGCAGGTGGTTGTGCTCTTGCCAGCACAGCACCCTCTGCTCTTTGTTCTGCTCTGGGGCTCCCCACAGCTCTGCCCCTTCAAAAAGCTCATTGTTCTCAGTCCAACTTGTGCTTTCCTGCCAAGTGTATGCTAATCAGTGTGTTTTCTCCCTCTCTTTTATGTCTGTCCTACTAATAAAATACAGTGCAAATGGGCAAGTGAGGGAGTAGCTGTTGTTTTCTTTGGCACATCTGAGCAAAGATGAACCAGACTGGAGCCAAAGATCTGTTTGCTACTCTGCAGGAAGAGGTGCCTCAAGACTGCCAGCCAGCCCTTTTGCCTCCACAAAACCTTCATACTGCAGCCCTGTGTGGTGGTCCAGCAGAAATGCTGTGAGGGGCTTCTTGGGAACCCTGATGTTTTTCCTGAGCATCCTGTGGATGCTGCTGTTGAGTGACAGAAAACACTTTTCCTTCTCTCCTTAAACACCTAGCACAGTCCGTGGCTTCTTGCTCCTGACAGACGTGGTTTAAATCCTGCAGTGCAAGAACAAATGCTGTGTAATGCCAGGCTTATTGGTCAGACACCTGCCCCATGGGCTTTACTGGGCCAGTTGCAGTTGGCACTGCATTCCCAGCCTGGCTCTGTCCAGCATGTTCACAGTCTGTGCTTTAATTTGTACATAATGTGTGATGGACTAATCCTCTTACCTGCAAATCGTATTTGTAAGGCACTGCTGATGGGAATTGTAGCCTTTGGTCAGATACAGTTTGTTTCAGAAAGAGTGATTGCTGTCTGTGTTGGAAAAGGCTTTCAGCTGGGTGAGTTTCAGAAAGTGTGAGGTGTGGGAAGATCAGAGATATGTGTATGTGTGTATATATACACATGCACATGTATATAGTGTTTTGTTACTCCCAACACAGAGTTGAAACCCTAGAATGGTTTCATTTTACCCTAACAGATGGTGAAATGAAACTGCCAGCAGTTTTGGGCTTGAAGTAGAGGCTTTACAACAAGAAATCTGGAAATCTAAATTATGTGAGAAAAGGTTACATGAAGCTCCTAGATTTGAGAAAATTTAGAACAGAATGATGCTTTTAAAAAAATGTAAGATAGGTCCATTGAAAGTAAGCAAAGTGTCTTTTCTGACATAAAAGTTTGATGTACAGTGTGAGCACTGCATGTTTCAACTTTATCCCAGGCTCTAAGAGCCAAAAAGTCAAAGTAAGGAGACTGCCTGCATGATGGGTGTTACAGCAAAGATCAGATTGAAAAATTAACAAACCACATCCGTTACGGAAAGTGTATTTCAAGCTAAAAATTAAGTTCAAGATGCCAGCAACAGAGGAATACAATTTTTTGGTAATGTGTTTGGAGAACTCATAGTAGAACAGCTGAATTCACAGGCTCAAGAATCTGAATCTGTTACAGTTGAGCAGGTTTTTTCTGACTCCATAACTCTCTTTCATGGCCAGCCGATGAGAAAAGGGGATTTGGAGAAATAGTTCTGTTGTCTTCCAGTAATACTGTCAAAGCATTAATTGCTGGTATAACTGTGGCCAGTGTGGAACCACAATCTAAACATTACAAACCCAGTGCTTCAGGGGAAATGCAATGATAAATTCCAGTGTGGTATAAGATACAATGATACCGTGCTTTTCTGGCATTTATGTTAAGGAATCCTTGTGTTTAGCTGTTTATTGTCAGCCTTACTCTTTTAATGCAAGGACTTGTTGACCCCCTCTCTTGTGTTCTCATACTTAAAGAGTATTCTCACTTCCTTCAGCACTGGAGTGGCAGAAAAAAAAGAAGCAATGAGAATTGTATTCCTGCAGTTCTTTTCATTCAGTTTGTGAATCTTAAAGCCCAAAAGCTTCTTGTGACTAAAGAGGAGGAAGTTAAAACTTGTATCGTGGTGTGTGCTCACTTGTATGTTCAGTTCTTGCTGTGGGGTGTGTTCTGTGTTTTGCTGGTTGAACAGTCCATTTGATGGGGTTTTCCTGGTTCTCTTCCATTAAAAGGCAGATCGGGAGCGGCGCAGAGAAATTTCCTTACTAGATGACATTTCATCGCAATGTCCGATCGTTTGGGGCAAATAACCAAGGGAAAGGATGGGAAAAGCAAGTACTCGACTCTCAGCCTGTTTGATAAGTATAAAGGAAAGTCAATAGAAGCTATCAGAACTACAGGTAAGAAACACCTCCAGAAGGCTCCTTTTGATGTCTACACTGGTGTTGTTGCAGAGCTTGTTCATGTTGTTCAGTCTGTGGGACACAGCTGGGTTGCACTGTTGGTGCAGGTGTCAAAGCCTGTGTTTCATTAAGATCTAGAGGAAAATATCCATGGCTTTTTTATTGTGGAGACATAGAGGAATTACACAGGACAGATGGGGGCTCTTGGCCCTTTCATTTAGCCTTCTGCAGAGTGGGCAGGTAGCAAACTTGAGTGGAGGCCTTGCCACGGCCTTAGGCTGTGCCAGGGCAGGGCACCTGAGCTGACTGAAGTGCCTTAAGCTGATCAGACCTTGTGTGAGGTGAGAGTCAAGGGCTGAAGGCCACTGGGAAAGAACCTGAGTTGGTTTTGCAATGGGAATATGACCAAAAGTAGATAGTGGGTTAAAAAAATGACCTTGCCTGGACTGGCCCTGGATTTGGTGTGAGAGTAGAAAACAAAAAATAAAATACATTGTTAATAAATGTGGTCTGGTGTGTAGAGCTGGAAGATTGAGACCTCAGGATTCCCAGGTTAGATCACCTGTTTGTCTGCTAAAAGGTAGACTTGGGTGGCCATTTCCCCAAGCTGTAAAAAGGTGCTGCTGCTTCTCCTTGGTGAAAGGAAAGAGCTACCTGTGCAAATCTTCCTAAAAGACTCTGTGAGCACTTTGTTGGGGAGAAGGATTTTTCTCCCTCCCACTGTAGGAGCTGTTTGCCAGCTGCTACAACAGAGTGCTGCATCTGTGGTCCTGTGGGAAACAACCTGTGTGTTGACATAGCAGCAGCACTTCTGCTGGGGCTGTGCCCAGCCACAGCTTCCTAATTAAGGTTACTTATCTAGCAGGATACAGCCCTCTGACCTGCTGCTGTTCCTTTCTCACCAGTTATTCCTAGACATGGCTTACAGAGTCTTGGGAAAGTTGCTGCTGCCCGGCGCATGCCACCTCCTGCAAATTTGCCTAGCTTGAAGTCTGAGAACAAAGGAAACGACCCCAACATCATTATAGTACCCAAGGACGGTACAGGATGGGCAAACAAGCAGGATCAGCCAGACCAAAAGAGGTGGGTAGAGTGAATCTGTGGTGAGTTTTGTCAGGCAGGCAGCAGTGGTTGTGCACTGCTGTGCATGGTGTCAGACCTTACAGGGTTCAGTTCTCTGTTGTCCATGCCAACGTAGAGCCATTGTTTTGGCTCCATCTTTTAGCAACTGCCATATTGCCAGGAGTTGTTTTCCTGCCTTCCTTCCCTTTGGTCTCACCTCTGCTGTCTCTGCTCAGTTCCAGTGCGACGGCTGCACAGCTGCAGGAGTCGCTGCCGCAGCAGGGTTTGCAGAAATCTGTCTCCAATTTACAGAAGCCGACACAGTCAATCAGTCAGGAGGTAGGTGCCAGCAGTCTCTGAATGCCACCCTGTTTCCCCTCTCCCCAGGCAGCCTGAGGACTTTAATTGCCTGTGTTGCCTTGCACTTAAGAAAAAGCTCCTGTATAATCAGTTATTGTGGAAGTGACTCTCTTGAGTTCAAGCTGCTGTGCACCAGGAGGTTGTGCTGCAGTTACAGAAGTAAAATACACAGAACTATATTTCTCAGATGTGTGCAGTAGAGTCTAGTGGCAGTCTAGGAAAAAATGGCTGGAATGTGGGATGGCTGGTTAGCACTTCTAAGTTTTGGTTGTAATTCAGACATTGCTTGGTGACAGCAGATCCAGCTCTTGCTTCCAGTCTGATGAGACTTGATAGGAAGAGATCTGATCATGTGGGAGAAGTAGCCAGTGGTAGGACCTGAAAAAGCTACTGGCAACTAAGAAGGTGTCCCAGAGAGTGCAAGGACCTGACCCCCCTATGTGTTGTAGATTTCACACTTCTGGTTTTAAAAGAATTCCTAGCCCTTGAGCTTCAGGGAAATCAGGACAGAAGTTATGTTTTGAAGAGAAGAGTGGTTAATGCATGAGAAAGTAGGGTAGCCTTCAAGCTGAGGTATAGCATGGAACAAATCTGGAAGATTAAGGAGATCATTTGGGAAAATGCAGCGGAACACAAGGAAAGCTTGATGGGAGTACAAGTTGAGGAAATAGTTGGTGAAAATGAGCAGAGGAGACATTAGGGCAGAGCAGAGGATTTTTACTGTAGCATTGTAATGTGCTGGAGTGGGGAACAGCTGACTCTAGTCCCAGCTTGAAGCTGTGGTATCTGGGTGATCTGCAGGCCTGAACCATAGCAGGTGCCAGCCAGGACATGAGAAACAGTCATGAATCTTAACTGATCCATGTTGGGGTTTCTTTTTGCTTTGTTTTGTTTTCAGAGTACAAATTCAGTGCCAGGTGGACCAAAGTCATGGGCACAGCTGAATGGAAAGCCAGCAGGACAAGAAGGTGGTGAGTATGATAAACAGCCTGATTTTCCCAGACATTCATGAGATGGGATGAGCTCCATTTCTTCCAGCCCTCCCTGTCAGCCTGGTGCAGAATGGGAGTGAGACCTTCTGAGTCCTGCTTCAGTCTGTGTGCTGTGTTGGCTGGAATGATGCAGCTGAATCAGTTCAGGGCTGCCAGTGCAAGACATGGCTTGAGCAGAATATGTCTCATGGCCACATTCAACCAAAGCAAGTCATGCTCTTGGGATGCAGCAGGGACTTCTGGGAGGGAAGTCTCTCTGAAGGAGAAAGGATACATTTTCCCCCATCATGAGCATCTTCAGTCAGCCCAGAGCAGTGTGTAACAAAGGTGCAATAAACACTGTGAAATAGGGGGGAGATTGATTTAGAAGAGAAGAAAGGGACATTGGAGAGGGGAAATCTCGGTATCCCCATGGGCGGTAGCAAGGGGATCTTCACCTAACTGGGTAGTCAGAAGTGAGGCTGGAATGCTCCTGTATCTGTGAGCCAGGGGAATTGCAGTGGCAGTGGGTGGAAGTGGCAGTGGAGCTGCTGCAGGGTGCACTCGCCTACACATTGGCTGAGGCCTTGCTATTAAGTCTCCCTGAGTAACTGTGCTGCTAATGGCTTCTGCTTGACTGAGAATCCTGAAGCAGTGTTAACGTGAATTGGGAGTTTAGTTGTGTTCAGATGCATCCATTTCCACACAGGAGGTGGTTTCCAGCTGCACTGAGTAGTGCCATTAAAACCATAGTGAGAATAACAGCTCAGTTCCACTGGTCTAATGTGAACAGACCTGGGACCATTCACTTGTCAAGTGAAATTGCAGGGATATTTAAAAGAAATGAGACAGCTGCTGATTGTAGAAACAGAGGGGACAAATTTATCCTAAATTAAATGAGGCCCTTAATGAGAGGGTGTTTCTCAAAGGCTAAATGTTAAAGCAGAAACTTCTATTGTCTGAGGCTGGTGGCCAGTGCAGAGACTGTCATGTTTGGTTAATTGGTACTTTTTTGACTCTTTCTGTGTACACCTCCTGTACAGTCATTTTGAAGTCTGATCATCTAACAATGTTCTTAAAGGATTTTTTGAAAACTCATTCTAGGTCACACTTAACATAGAGTTCTCAACCCAAGAAAACAGTTGCCTATGTGGCTAAGAGCAGCTTAATTAGAAGGTAATTGAATCACAGAAGCATCAGAAATCTGTCTGAAAGGATTTCTTAGGCCATCCCATGCTTGCACCTCTTCTCTAGTGGCACTGAACAATTGCTTTTCCTTCTTAGCAATTCAGGTATTACAGACAAAGAGGAGAATCTCTTGCTTTTTGCTCTTTTTAAGTCTTAGAGCTCTAAAATCTCTTTTTTCATCTGTCTAAAATTTAAGGTGTTTCGTGCAGCTGTTGCAGAGTCTTCCCTGCAAATTCCACATGGGAGGTCTTGTGCAGTGTGCAAGTTCCAGAAAACTGGGAAAAAATTGAAATTACTTAAGCCAGTCTGTTTTGATTCTTCAGGGCAAGGGAGGAGAAAGATAGATGAGACTCTTGTCAAGTCTTCAGTACTCATGGCTGATACTCCTAATGTAATTCTGAAATATCATTTTAAGAGAGCTTTAGCCAAGTAACACTAAGAAACAATTCTCAAAAAAGCAATTCTTTTAATGTGTAATAGTACAATAATGCTTGTAATTTCCTTTTATTCAGTGTTATCTTGCCAACAGATTTAGGAGAATTGCTGTGTTTCGTGTTCCAGTCACTGGCAGATCTTTAGAATTGACAGAGAACTGTTGTTCTGGAGTGACTGATGACTCAGCAAGACAATTTGCCAGGGACTAGAAATGAGCCTGGCCTGGTCTGTCTGGTGATCTGCATCATGAAAATGCTGCAGCAGGGAGGAGAGCACAGCACATCTGTCCTTACCTGTGGTGTTTCACTGATACATCGACAGAAATTTTAACAATAGACTTCCCTGGCAGAGTGAGGTCTGAGCAAAACGAGTCTGAATAGAGATGTCAAACACTTGATAGCAGGGTATCATTTATGAGTGATCTTGCAGAATTTATATCTCTGCCTCTGTCTGAATTCTGTACTTCACAAAAATAATTGGAAGCTGAGAAAGTTCACTGACTTCGTTGAATGTGAGACTTTAAATAAAGATCCCGAGTGTGGGAGTGCTGGGTGAGGACATGTGTTGTTGTGTTGGTGACAATGTCTGAGAGTGTTGGGGATGTGAAGTGAGGTGCTGGTACGATAGTAATTTGGGTTTAAATGTGCCAGAGGCCCAGATTCCCAGGAAACACATTTCCAGGCTGATCTCATAAGGGGTTGAAGCAGTGGAAAGATCTTCTCTGAGTCCCACACTTATTTGTCTGACAGGTTCAAGGGCCTCAAGCCGACTGTTATCCTTCTCTCCCGAGGAATTTCCGACGCTGAAAGCAGCTGGAGAGCAGGACAAGGTTGGCAAAGAAAAGGGCGCCTTAGATCCGTCGTATGGGCCAGGACCAAGCCTCCGCCCCCAGAGTGAGTGCAGGGTTGTGTCTGTCTGCCTTATCCCAGCCCATAACCCCACTGGCCCTGTTGTGGGCAGGGGGTGCCAGTTCACTGTAGTACCAAGAACTTCATCCTTGCATTTCCTTTTATCTTTTTATGATCTTACATGTGTCTGGCTGCTTAGCTGGTGATCACAGATTGGCATGCAGTGCTGATGTTCTGTGGTCCAGACAGCCAAGTATGGACTGTCATCTACTACACTGTTTTATAAAAATTGCTGTGTGATGTTGCAAAGCAGGCTCCTTCCCAGGCTGGGGGAGCCACAGTGAAATCAGTGTGTGGTGTAATGTGGCTTCTCTTTCACTGTTTCTGCATCTAATTGGCCTTAATTCTTCAGGGTAAGGACTGTGGAGATGGGGAGCACTCTGGTAGGAGTTCAGGTTTATTGGCAAATAAGGACACCACTGGTGCAGCAATTACTTAGTAGTAACAGCTGATGCTGCTCCTCTCTTAAGAAAATAAACACAGTTGGAAATTCTTCTTGGTCCTTGATATTTTTCTACAACCTTAGGGTAATTAGGTCTTGACCAGAGTACTTGAGGTTTCGAGACTTTCTGGCAGAGTGGCTGCCTGCATTTACAAATATTAACATAATTATGACCTCCTTTCCAGATGTCACCAGTTGGAGGGAGGGCGGTGGGAGGAACGTCACCTCTGCCACATCTCTGACCGCCTCCCCTGCTGAGCTGGGCAGCAAAACCTCCAGCACTGGAGACGGGGCCCCCTCCTCAGCGAGCGCCGGCGATGCCAAGGAGCCGTCTCTGCGCCCAGCTCAGCCCGCCCGCAAAGGGGCCTCGCAGTTCATGGGCAACGTCTACCAGCCACCCACCTACCATGACATGCTGCCTGCTTTTGTGAGTGACCCTTTCTGCGTGTCTTTGTGGCGACCTTCATTCTTAAGAGAAGGGGGGAGTTGAAGGCAGGTGGGATGTGTTTTCTGGACTCTCAGTTGGCTGCTAGGGTTTGCTCAGGGATCCTTCTCTTGACATGTTTTTAGTTTGTGTAGCACAGCCTTGCTCAGTGTGAAGAGAACTTGTCTCTTTCCCTCTGGAGCTGGAGAAGGAGCCATTAGCACGTGGCCTGTTGGGCAGCCAGATGTGAAATGTTTGTTTCCCCTTTGTGTGGGTGCAGCTACCATGCACATGTTGTAACCTAATCTGGGTAAACCTTCCTGTGGCAAGGAGAAAAACCAGGCTGTTGTGCTTTGCCTCGTTCCAGATGTGTCCACAGCAGCCGTCTGAGACCCCTGCGTCGCTGGACCGAGGGTCTTTCCCCGTTCCTCAGCTTCGGCTTGAGCCCCGGGTACCTTTCAGACAATTCCAGATGAATGACCAGGATGGGTAAGGCTGCCATCACTTTCCTACTTGAGAGGCAGGTTCAGGGTGTGACATGAACCTTAAACTAGGCAAGAATTTGGGGCAGGGATCAAGCTGCATGCGTGAAGCTGCAGGCACCAAAGGTGAACCCTGTTTTTACCCAAAGCAGCAGTGCTTTTCTCCAGCTACAACAGCAGCTGAAGTGTTGCAAGATTATGGGCATTGTGTGTCTGAAGAGCAGGCAGACATGGAATTTGGGGTGTGATCCTAGACTGGAGGGGTTGCAAGCTCTGATCTGTAAGTTGTACTAAGTGGGTACCAGGTAGACAAGGGGAAGAAACTGCTGGACAGGGAGAGAAACATGAATATATTGTATATAAGCATGTAGTAGAAAAGGACTGATGTGGTGTTACAAGCTCAGCTCTGCATTCTTTGATTTTCTTTTTGCTGTTTCTGACCCATTCTGTGTTTTCCTGCAGAAAAGAGAACAGGCTCAGCCTGTCTCGCCCAGCACGCCCAGTTCGGCAGCAGCTGGAGCGAGTGCCTCGGCCCACCATCATCAATGCAGAGAACCTGAAGGGGCTGGATGAGCTGGACAATGATGCAGATGATGGATGGGCAGGTAAAGTGCCTTCAATGCTCTAGCTTTGTGTAGTTGTGAAATTGGTGTAAATGATGACACAATGGATCCTTCTGATCCTTCCATCACATTGTGCTCAAGGAACTGGATCTGAAGACTCCTTAAAATCTGAAAACACCAAGCACAGCAGGAGGGATAGTACTGTGGGTGCTGGGAAAGAGGGTTAGTCCTACCTTTACAGTTGTGGTATTCAGTATTCAATTGCACACAGTCTGGCTTGGGGGCTGCCTGCTCATTTGCAACCCCCACTCCCACCCAGGCTGTTTGCTGCTCCTCCTCTGGGAGCAGTCCAGCTGTTCACTAGTGTGTGTCCACACTGCTCACATAATTTCTTGCCTGATCTAGCTGAAGTTGTCCCTGCTCATTGAGGGAGGTTGGTAGATGGCATTAAAGGTCCCTTCCAACCCAAGCTATTCTGTGATTTCCAGGACCAGTGCTGGACATTTGGTTTTGTGAGTAGTTCATGCCAAGCCTGTGTGTCCTGTAATTTAGTGCTAAAGGGGGGCATAACCTTTATCTCAGGACAAGAGATCTCAGACCTATTTCTCTGCTCTCAAAATCTGTTATCCCTTGCTGCCTTTGTAGGCATTCATGATGAAGTGGATTATTCTGAGAAACTAAAGTTTAGTGAAGATGAAGAAGAGGAAGAAACTCTTAAAGATGGACGACAGAAGTGGTAAGAAGTCACTGTGTTTGCACCTACAGTTTACCTTTAGTAAAAGTGAGCAATACCAGGATCTTAAAAAATTTGTAAATGTGGAGTGTTGATCCCTCTGATTGTTACTGTGACTTCTGATTTTACTGGGCATTGTTTGAATGGTCTTCAAGGATATGTGTAGGTCTAGCAGCTGACTGCCAGTTTGCCAGGCTTTTTTCCTCCTCTTTTCTCACCTTTATCGTGCTGCACAATAGTGGAGTTGATCCTTGTGCACCTTAAGAGAAGCACATCACTGTTCTGCTGTTTTTTTGTGATCTTTCCTTTTTATTAGAGTCCGCTGCCTTTGCCACTTCATTAGGCTCCAAGTGCTTTTTGAAGCAAGTATCAAATGCAATAATAAAGCTGTTTATGTGACAGGAACAGCTGGGATCCCAGAAGGCAGCGACAGTTGTCCCTGAGCTCTGCAGACAGTGCAGATGCCAAGCACACCTTGGAGGAAGGAAAGAACTGGAATGATTCAGTTGGCTTGTCCCGGCCAGTCCGGAAAGCACAGGATTCCCAGCAGCCTCCAAGGAAGCTGAATGGCTGGAGCTCTGCCTCAGAATACCAGGTAGGTTGAACTCATGAGGGTGAGCTGGAAGCCCATCACTGTCCCTAAGAGGCCAGTTTGACATTTTATTGGAAATGGGATGCTGATGAATTTCTCTATTCTTAGTTTATATCCACCTGGAGAGAAATCTATCTGCATAACTTCCACTAGGGAAAAGAAATTGAAGCTGGTCCAGAACAGTGGGGTTGTCAGTGAGAAAATGAAGTTACTGAACCAAATATCAATAACTCTTTCCAGTAACTGGGGAATTTGTGTTTGAGGATAGAGGGGAGGGAGTCAGAAGGGGATATTGTCACCATGGGATGCAGATCTCAAGATAGAGGAACTGGTTGGGTCACGCTTATGGAGGAATGTTTTTTCTCTGGTAGAAGCCTGCAATGGGAAGTGTTCTCAGACAGCAGTCCCTCGAGGATAAAGAAGAAAAGGTGCCTGTGAGACAGAAGTTTGTGCACTCTGAGATCTCTGAGGCTGTCGAGAGAGCCAGGAGGCGACGGGAGGAGGAGGAGCGGCGAGCCAGGGAGGAGCGCCTGGCAGCCTGTGCTGCAAAGCTCAAGCAACTTGATCAGAAATGCAAACTGGCTCAGAAGAGTGGGGAGACACAGAAACACACAGAGAATGAAGATGTGCGACCTGCCAGCACAGAGAAAAGCACTGCACAAGAAAATGGCCCTGCTTTCCGTAAAGGTACAGAAGCACTGCCTGCCTCACCCTGTAAAAATTGCTTTTTTTGCTATTGTGCTGATCTTTTAGCTGGAGTGGGGGAGTTCCTGGGAGGGAGTGTTCAGAGGGTCCTTCAGCTGCCCTTGAGGGATCAGCTGCTGCTTGTATTCTGCAGAGTATTTTGCATTGTTGACAAAGGTTGGTTAAATAAAAAAAAAGCTATTAAAACAAATGCAGACTTCTTCAGTTGCCTTTATCTGTGCTCAGTGAGCTGTGCTAGCAGAGGGCCTGTTAGAATGGGCCTTGTGGGCTTCTCATGATTGGATGATAATATTAAGTGCTATCAGAAAACCAGTAAGTGCTGCCAGATTTAAGAACTGATGGGGAAAAGGACTTTCTCCACAGTGCTTAAGCAGAAGGCTGATAGCAAAGGAAGATATCAGAATTTATCATTAAAATAAGATAGACAAAACCCTCTATAGGGCTGTTTAGGTAAAGGATATGCTGTATTTGACTGTAGTAAGGTTCAGCCATGTATTACAGTCAGGACATGCCCACAGCTGTGTATGTTGTGTGGTGATGGTGCACTCCCAGCTCTGCCATGAGCAGGCTCCTGAGGGCTTGTTTTCTTCTCTGCAGCAACCCCTGAGTTTCACACGCAGGATGCCTCTGTTGGCTATCTGGAAGAGGAGAGTCCTGCTCCAGCAGCAGCAGCAGCCCAAAGCAGCAGTGAGGAGGAGCTCAGAGAAGCTCCCTCGCCAGCACAAGAATTCAACAAATACCAGAAGTCTCTTCCCCCACGATTCCAGAGGCAGCAGCAGCAGCAACAGCAGCAGGTAAATGGCTCACAACCCATTTCCTGAACCCCCAGTGAACCATTGTGTTTGCTCAGTTCTCAACACCCTCAGTCTTTGGGCTGGGAGGAGATAAATGAGGTTTTACCTTGGCCTTTTTCAGTACTTCTGATCATGGAAATGTCCTGTCTAATTGGGTAAAAAGGCTCTCTGTGGGCTACATGAGTTTTCCTTGTACCCTGTGATAGGTACAAGGAATAGGGCTCTGCCAGGTTTGTCACTTGCCTGGGAGAAAAATACACTGCTGTCAGAAATGTTGACTTTTCTTGCACGGTTGTCTGGGCATCTCCTGACAGCTGGAACTCTTAGGACTGTGTGGTTTGTGGCAGAGCTCTGGTTTGCAAATGTTCATGAGCAGGAGAAGCTGCGCATGTTCCCACATCCAAAACCATGAGCGTGTGAGTGACTCTCTCAACCTCCCTTGGCCTGGCCCAGGGGAGGTTCTCTTCCTTGAACCTAATGAACATGTCTTTTTACTCTTTGGCACAAGATGAGCTGCTGTTCTTCAGCACTGCTGCAGTGCCTGAATACACAGGACAGGGGAAGAGGAAAGGGAAACTCTTGGGGTTCAGCTGCTTCCATTTCACTCAGCGCTTGCTGTGTCCTTAAATTGTAGATATGAGCAGCCATTTGCTTGCCAGGGGCAAACTGTGCTTAGTTTGGCAAGCTCCTGCTTCTGGGCTTGGAGGGAGTTCTGGAGTGGCACACTTCTCATTCCACCTCCTGCCTTTGCAGAGGGCTGGTCCTTTGCTGTGCTCTCATCTAAAACCTACTTGGATTTTTTCTGTGAGGCTCTTTGAGATCATTGTTTTCATCGCACCATAAAAATGTTTGGTCTTAAATGTTTCATTTTTGTGGCATTGAAAACTCTTCTGGGGCACTGAGACATCAGCTGAGCTGCTTTGTGCTTCTTGGCTCTTGCCTGACCTTTCAGTGCTGTATGTGCCATACGTGCCGTGCAGCTTTGCTGCCAGATGCAGTGAGCCTCTGTAGCAGCAGAGCCAAACCCAGGGACAGAGTATTCAGGCTTCAGATAATGCAGAGTTAATTGCCATTCTTCATAAAATAACCACTTGAAATGGGATATCATCAATGCTGCTGCAGATCTTAGTGAAGAGCTCACAATTGGCTTTTGCTCAGTAATTGCTCTTTTATGGATGCTCCCCGTGCTCATTGCTCTGCAGTTGACATTTTCATGATTCAGATGTACAGCAGCAAATGCTGCCTAATGTTGCTCTTGAAAAGAGATGCTCTTAAACTAAAAAGAATTGGTTGTCTTTGCTGTCATGCTAATAATACCACAGGTCATCACTAGTGGAAGAACATGAAGTTTTATTTTATTTTCCTCTTATTCTCTGTGATGTTAGTATGTATGAGGCAGTGCATGTTTTGGCTGGCTTGTATTGCTGCTTTGGTAGCTCCATGAAAAGAATAAAGTGCAAAAGTATTGGTATTGTGAAGGAAATATTTTCTCTAAGGTACCAGAGGACTAGGTAATGTAGATATAATCTGCATTTATCAGAGCCTTCCCTGTTGTAATGATGTGTCAGATTCAGATTTAAAGGTGTTTCTTTTGCTCTGCAGTTGGGGATTGGCTTTTTTAATAACAGTTACAGTATCTGACACTGTTGTAAGTTTAGCAAAAAAATATGGTGGCACGTTTGACAAGTAAGTAGATGCATTGGATGTTAATTGGAGCTGTTCAGTGTTTGAAAACTTTCTTCAGAATGCAAAACTCCTTTCAAATATATATTCTTTTTGGACCTTCAGCAAAAGTTAAATGTCAAATCAAATTAACATCATGACAGTCCTCGGCTGAGGGAAGGTGAACTGGCTGTGTGGGAGATGGGGAAACAACCTGCAAGTGCCAGCCTGTCTCTGAGGGACGCCCAGGAAACACTGTAAAATATTAATAGCTCTCTTAATGTGATTTAGGTTGTTTTTATCTAATCTGTTAAGCTGACAGGGTTGGAACTAATATATCTACACACTAAATAAATTAGAGATGCATTTCCTGAAAAATGCAACATCTTCTAAAGTGTTTGGTTCCAGTTATGAAGTGGTGTTTGACAGGAAGTTGTCCTGTATTCGTAGGAGTGCTGAGAAGATGCAAATTGTGGTCTTAAAGCTGATCAGTTTTGTTTGACCACATAGCCTGGCCCACAGTGGTGTGGAAGTCTGGCTGCTCGGTATTTACAGAATAACAACTGCCACATTCCCACTGGTAGTGAATTACCCCTGTCTGCTCCACCCTCCCATCTGATTAGAGATTGATCTTTTGATGGATGGCGTGCGTTTTCCTTTGGCTGACCAGTACATCAGTGTGATTGCTGGCACCACAGCCGTGTCCAATGGCCCATCCTGTTCCCTGCAGGAGCAGCTGTACAAGATGCAGCACTGGCAGCAGCAGGTCTATCCTCCCCCATCCCACTCCCACCCCCAGAGGACGTTCTACCCGCCGCACCCGCAGATGCTCGGCTTCGATCCCCGCTGGATGATGATGCCATCCTACATGGACCCTCGCATGGCCCAGAGTCGCACCCCCGTGGATTTCTACCCTTCAGCCCTTCACCCTTCAGGTGAGGTGTTCTCTGTGTTTATCTTGGCTGTTGAGTTGGTTCACATCTGGAAATTCGCTGTGTGTCTTAACCTCTGTGCACACTTTGCGTTCTGGCTGGCATCCCTTCTCTGGGGATGAGAAGGGATTGCAGTGGGAAGTGGTGGGAGACTGGCAGGGAGGACGTGTAGACAGGTGTCTATCCATTCTCTGCACTGCAGTGGGAGACCTTCCCTGACTGCTTTGTGACCTTGGTGGATGTGACTGATCTTGCCCCTTGGATGAGAGGGTAGCAGATCCACTGATCTTGCCTGTTGGAGGAGAAGGATAAGTTTTGGAGATATTGTAATCATGTGAAATCTTAATAGACCTCTTTGAGGCAATGGGATAGGGAAACCCTGTAGTTCCTAAACTGTTTGCACTTTGCACCTTCCTCTCTTGTCCTAATCTACAGAGGTGTAAACATGAGGATGTATAAATCATTCCCTGGAGTTGGTGAATTGCTTGATCCCAAGCCAGTGATGCTGTGTAGTGTCTGTGTGGGCTGGGCTCTGAGAGCTGTGTCATCTTCTGTGTCACTCCAGGTGCATTTCCCAGCTGTGCATTTTCCAAGCACAGACTCCCCTTTACAAGGGAGGTTTCCATGGCTGCAGTTGCCTGCTGCCTGAGAAGGAAGGGGAGTCAAGCTAGGGAATTGTTAAATTCTTCTTGTCTGTGAAATCCTGGTGCTAATGGCATGAACTCTGTTGTGAGCAGGAATTATGAAGCCCATGATTCAGCAGGACTCCATCAGTGCGAGCAGCTGTCGGTCTGAAGATCAGAACTGTCAGGCAGGGCAGGCAGAGAGGAAGACTGCTCCCTTGGATCCTGTGCCAGTGTGGGGCCAGGACAGCTACACCTCCCTGCAAAGCAAAGGATACTCCTTGTCACATCAGAAACAGGCTGACAACATGAGCATGGAGGGGCTGCATGCCAGGTGAGTGCAGAATTCCCCTGTCCTCATGCATGCTGGGATGGGAGGTGCTCTTATAAGCCATCTGCTGAAAAGCAGGTGTAGAGCTGGTCTGAAAGACAGGCCCAGGTACTGATCTGGGAGCACCCTTACACTCCTGAGCGTTTACAGACTAGGTTATTCAGAAGTTTTCTATCTGACCAGCTGTTTGGAGGGAGAGGGGGCCCTATATAAAAAACAATGAGTGCAAAATTCTGATGCTTGCTAGTTTGTCTCCTACTTTTTTGGACATTCTAAAACCAATTATTTGTTTTTTGATCTCCACATTGTAGGTTAAATCTCCCTTCATTTCTTAAGTTTGCTGCCCATCACAGGAACTGTTTTCTTTATCATGCATTGATTTAACAAACCAGGCAGTACAGACTGGGGCCACAGCCTCTGCCTAGCATTTTGGTATTTATAGGTTAATTGCCTCATAATTTACCATAAACCTCAGTTTATTTCTTTTCACCTCTTGTATCCAGCCTGGGCCCTTGGAGATGTCCTGTGTTCTGCATTACCTGACTTTCCTTTGTTTCATTCTCAGGAACGAAAGTTACTCTGCTTCTGGAAGGCCGGAGAGTCTGAGCACTCAGCGCGATCTCTTTGAGGAGAGAGGGGAGGAGTACTTGAATGCTTTTGACAAGAAGGCCCAAGCAGACTTTGACAGCTGCCTGTCTTCTCAGAGGATAGGCCAGGATCTCTTGTTCCAGCACCAGGAGAGTGTGCAGGAAGCCTGTCCTGCTGGCAGCCGCCATCCAAACCTGAGGTGTTCACCCCTGGAGCCTGATTTTATCCAAGCAGAGAAGAAGCCTGAATATAACGGTTGGGATATCAGCCACCATCAGAAACCTGCAGAGACAGCAGCAGAAGTTGCTGAAGAAGTACCCCGGGATGAGCAATCCTTCAGTGCTGACCCCTGGAAGAAAGAAGGAGCCAGTACCAAGCAGGCCCCTGAGGAGACAGCAGAGTGGGCTCCTGAGAGCCGCAACACCAGCGGGCAGCCCCAGGAGCAAATGGGGAGGACACGGAGGTCAGGTCCCATTAAAAAACCAGTCCTGAAAGCCCTCAAGGTGGAAGAGAAGGAGAAGGAGATGGAGAAGGTTAAACTGGAGGGAGAGGACAGCTCACGCCCGCTGAAGGAGAAGGCAGCTGTTCAGAAGGTAGAAAATGAGTCAGATGACTCTGCTGCCTTGCTGAACTCCACGCGTTACCTGCTGGATGACAAAGGTTCTTCCCAAGCCAGCCTTGCACGAGAGGCTGAGAAGTCTCAAGAGGAAGAAGAGGAGGAGGAAGAAGAAGAGAAGCCAGAAAGAACCTGGGAGAGCAAACTATCCAGGGAGAGCAGTGATCTCCCTCCCACAAAAAGAAACAACTGGATCTTCATTGATGAGGAGCAAGCCTTTGGTGGGAGAGGTCAAGGGCGTGGGCGAGGGAGAGGCTTCAGAGAGTTCACCTTCAGAGGCCGAGGCACGGTTGTGAGCAGCAGGGGGGTCTACAACAACAACCAGAGGAGCAGCCGGGGCCGAGGGCTCCGGGAGTTCAACCAGCCAGAGGACTTCCCCAGAGGCAAGCCAAGGCGCCGGATTGCCAGCGAGACACACAGTGAAGGGTCAGAGTACGAGGAGCTCCCCAAGCGTCGCCGGCAGAGGGGCTCTGAGAACAGCAATGAAGGCTCTGTGCTGGACAGGGAGGACAGTGATTTGAAAAAGGGAGACTTCAAAGAGTCTTGGAGGTCCAACAAAATCTATTCAGATGATCACAATAGCCTGGATCCTAAGATGAGGGCTCCAAGAGCCTTTGGGAGATCACTGCCACCAAGACTGAGCAACTCTGGCTATGGGCGAAGGGGGTTCATGGGTAAGGAGCCCACCCAGTGGCAAGGCAGGAGTGGGGGAGGAGGGTGGCAAGAGTACAGCCACACATCTCCATCAGACACTTTTGGGAGCAGGCAGCAGTCTGACAGGGACTACATTCAGGATTCTTACAAACACACGGATTCCTTCTCCAGCCGGGTTTTTGATGAGAGTCATCTGGATGACAAAAGGCACTTTTTCCAGGAGGATTACTCAGCAGATCAGGAGAACATAGAGAACAGGCCCTTCAGGAGGCGGCGTCCTCCTCGCCAGGACAAACCCCCACGGTTCAGGCGCCTCAGGCAGGAGCGGGAATCAGTCGGGCAGTGGAACCCCGAGGAGGGAGGCAATAATCTGCTGCCCAGCCAGTGGCCAGGCAGACCCAAACTGGGCACTGCAGAGAAGAACAGCATGTCGGGCAGACGCTCTCCTGAGCTGTCCTACCAAAACTCTTCAGACCATGCCAATGAGGAGTGGGAAACAGCGTCTGAGAGCAGTGACTTCAGCGAGCGGAGGGAGAGAAGAGATGGAGCTCCAGAGAGTGAGGGCCAGCTGGAAGGTGGCCTTGGCACTGGGAGCTTGGGAGAGAAGCGGGAGCTGGCAAAGAGGAGCTTCTCAAGCCAGAGGCCGCTGGTGGACAGGCAGAGCCGCAAGGCTGAGCCAGCAGGGTTTGCAGAGCAGTCTGTCAGGACTGGTGTGGGAGCAGCTTCCAGATACGAGAGCCAGCAGAATGGGACCCTGATAAAGAGCAAAAGGTAAAGTTGTTTTCTCATCTGTGGTATATGCAGATGTTGGAGTGGACATGCACCCCATGCATTTTCTTCTTGTCACTCCTATTTGCATTCTGACAAAACTAAATCCTTTCCCTTCTTTCTGTGTAGGTCTCCAGAAGAAGGAGGAGGCCTTGGCAACACCAGTGGTGGGAGCAGCCACTCCATTTATAGCTTGGATAGGGCCTCCCACGTGAACTCAGAGAATGCTGAGGGGCCAGGTAAAAAGCCAGAGAAGGAGCACAAATCCACTGCACAAAGAGCAAGTGAGAAGGGAGAAGCCTTGTCACAGTTTGAACTGAGTTATGGAAGTGAGTATCTTGATTCATTTGTTTCTTTAAGAGGATAACATATGGCTGACTGATTAAAGCCAGACTGATTCTATCCAGTGTAATTTTTAATATCAGGTTAGGGACTTTTTTTTTCCATTTATTTAAAGAAACAAGAAAATTCTTGTGTATCTAAATACAAAAATGGAAGGTAAAATTGTTAAATTTTAAACGCAAACTTCTCAGCCTGATCTGACAGTGTCTCTTATGTTTCTTCTATAGAAAGTTTGTGTTTAGGAGAATATTTCTGTATTTCTCTCTAAGATGCTAATGTATTTTAAGCTTAAAATTTATGTTGTGTGAAGGAAGTTGAGGGAGCATCCAGAGTGGAGAATTTAAGGCTGAGCTAATGGCAAAGAGGCAAGAAATTAATATATCTGAAAAGACAGTTACCCGAGTTATCACACAGCTTCTCTGGCTGAAGTGTGCTCATCTTGAAACAGAGGAGACAGCAAAGTTCTGCGAGATAAAGTGGCTGGTAGATGTCAGCAGACTACGTGATTTTGTTTTCTGAAGGTAGCTGCTATGTTGCTAGGTGAACTTATTGTGGCATGGATCCTCTTTGGACTGCACTGTTGAAATTATTGCAATTGCAAGGCTTTATATGCACACACATGTGCACTGTATTCTCTGTGTGCTTTGTTCAGGTACCATCATTGATAATCGGGTGTCGAACACAGCAGAAGAGAATGAAGTTGGTTCCATGGCAGGGGAAGGCTTCATTGAGGTTCTTACCAAAAAGCAACGTCGTTTGCTGGAAGAGGAGCGAAGGAAGAAGGAACAGGCTGCTCAGGTGAGGAATGGGAGGCAGAAAAGTTGGACCTGTTCCATGGTTTGGGTTGCAGTCAGAGAAACAGGGCCCCAGAAAGTGTTTGTATGAACAGAAAAACGTATAGTTGACAGTGCCAAAGTAGTACAGATCCTGTCTTGGGCCCCAGAAACGTATTTAGGGCCGCTGGTCTGAAAAGCAGAGTTTGATTTCTGACTGTTCTTGGCTTGCAGCAGAATTGCTAATTGGGAGTTAAGTTTCTAGAGTGGTCTTCATCCAAAGCAGCTTAGCTCTCTAAGCCAGCTGCTGGCTGTAGTTGGTGGGATATTGGGCAGCAGGAGCAGTGCAGGACTCTGCACTCTGACTGTGTTGTTGCCAGAAGAAAACCTCACACTGCAAAAAGCAGCTCTCTCCAGCCTTGTTAGACTGGGGGAACCTCCCAGCCTGACACCTGTGCCTTTCCTGTCACAGGCACCAGCCAAGGCCCGCGTCCTTCAGTCGCGCATTCCACCACGGTTTGCTAAGAAGCAGAACAGCCTGTGCTTGGAGCAGGGTGATGTAACAGTGTCTGGAAACAGCCTGGGCACAGAGATCTGGGAGAGCAACAGCCCAGGTAGGCTTGAGTCTGTTTGTTCCAAAGGGTTTTGCAGAGCTGGAGTCCTCTGGGATGTGCAGCAAGGATGGGGTCCATGGTTCAGAGCAGGCAACCCTCTCCTGTCTGATGCTGGGAGTGGGAGGGGAGCTGGCACACATGTGGAGTAGCCTCTGTTCTCCTGTTGCTGGCCATGTCAGTCTCCTAATCTGCTTCTTGGGTCTTTGTTTCACATCAAGGTCCTACTATACAGCATCTTATAGCTGCTTGGGCTGGATCTACTTGAGACTCTTTCTTATTTTGCTTTCCTTCATTTTCTCATCTCTAATCCTGAACAGCTAGTGCCTCCCTTGTTTCTCTCTGACCTGTCTTTCTCTGTTATGTTGCCTAAGAAATCTCCTCCCTGTTCTCTACTCTCACTCCTCATACCCTGTGTTCTCTGCTGCATCATGTCTCAGATGTCTGGGCAACATATTCTGAGGTGGTGAAAATACTCTTTCTCATGTCTAGAAATGGAAGGTTGGTGGTGTAATGTGCACAGGGTGTGCTCATAGCTGTGTTTCAAGCAGCTGAACCCTGCCCTCCATTCTCTTCCAGCACTTTCCGTTCAGTCTCCTGGCAGTGATTCCTGGAGCAAGCCTGTAAATACCTTTAATGGTACTGAGTCCAGCACTGAGGTAAGTGGCTCCTAAGGTGCTCTTCAAGGTATTGTATGTATAAAGTATTAATGCAGGTGGCTTTTATGCTTCTCATTGCTCCATCTGTGCTTAGTGACTCTCAGCTCTGCTTGTGCCATTTTAAACTGTCTCTTTGCAGTTTTAATTTGAGCTTGACGTTGTTCAAATCTTGACCAAAAGAACCAAGCAGTGCTTGGTGTGTGTGGGTATAAATCTGGAGTAACTGTGTGATAGAGCTGTTCCAGGGTTATGCTCATCACTGGGTGCACACTGTGGTTGAGGAGGGTGGAATCCCTTAGGTGCTGTTTGTGCCTTGTGCATGTGGGCAGCGTGTAGCCTTAACGCAGGGAAGGCAGAGGAGTTCCTGAATAGTTCATCTCTGGACACCAAGAGATCAAATTTGGTTTGGGTTCCATGTGAAGTGAGTTTGGCAATCTTAGCCTAGTTGTTCTATGGACACATTTCCTTACTCTGAAGCATTGGTTGGTGCATCAGTTCACCTCTCTCAGGGCTGTGTAGAGCTGAAGGAGCAGCCAAGGGGTGCTGCAGGTCAGGCCCAACTCCTTTGCAGTTAACCAGGATGGTGATTTGAAAAGGGACGTGGTCTTGCTGTTTTCTGGGCTGTTTTTTCCTCGGTGGTGCTGGGTCGGAGTCCGGGGCTTTAACACATTTCGTGCTTTGCATAGCAGGGCTTTAAAGGCAGCCAGGGGGATAGTGGCATTGACTTGAGCGCGGAGTCTCGGGAATCCTCCGCGACCTCCTCTCAGCGCAGTTCTCCATATGGCACCCTCAAACCAGAGGAGATGAATGGGGCTGGCCTGGTGGACTCAAAGCCTGACTGCCAGAAGGAGCAAGTGCAGAAGCAAACTGATAAAAAGGTAATCTGGATTCGCAGCCAAGCCAGAGCACAGAGTGAGAGACGTTGTGAAGTGGTTGTGTTGTTCTTGATAGCATTTTTAAGGCTTGAGGTTGGGTTATTCGGTCTTTGTGTCTCAGCCTCTCTGCTTTCCTGTTAAGGATTCAGATCAAGGCTCAGGACAGAACAAGGAACACAAGCCCGGACCAATCGGCAACGAACGCTCCCTGAAAAACAGAAAGGGTTCGGAGGGAACGGAACGGCTGGAAGGGAATATTCCCCCTGTTAATGGGGTGGAAATTCACGTGGATTCTGTACTTCCTGTGCCACCCATTGAATTTGGAGTAAATCCTAAAGTGAGGATTGAATTTAATTTTATCTTCTTGGTGATTTGATCTTGTTGAGGCATGAAAAGTGGTTTGAGGAAGAAGGATTATTTAGAGGAAGCTTCCAGCTGTAGGTTTGCCTTAGATTTCATTACTGACACAGACCAGGTACTCAGGATGTCCTGGCAAACATTTAGTATCCACTTGGAAATACTGTCCCAAGGACCAGCTGGGGTGGTAACAGAGGTGAGGGACAAAATCATGGCCAAGCTTTTGTGTGCCTCTGGGGGTTGCCTGCTGCTGAGTGCTGAGAAGTGTTTTCTGTTTCCAGCAAGGCTTACTGGAGATCAGTCTTTAGTTTGTAGTGTCATAATTCAGGCAAGAGTCATTAACCATGAAAAGCAGAGGGGTGGCCCATGGACCTGGATTTAAATTTTGTGTTTTGCTTTTTCAGGACTCTGACTTCAGCTTGCCACCTGGTTCTGCCTCTGGCACTGCAGCTAACCCTGTCACCAAATTGCAGGATGCCTTGGCCAGTAATGTAAGTATTTTTTTTCTTTTGACATTGATTCAGTGGAGATACTCCTTAGGTAAACCTCAGGTGCTTCCAAAGAGAGCAAGCATGTTTGCATCTGACTTCATATTTCATGCTTAGGCAGCACATGTCACTGAAATCCAAAATGGAAATCTCAAGATACTGTGGTAAAATGAGTGTCACAAACTCAGAAGTGATGTAGAGAGCAGGTTCATTGGCATTGTGACCTGTGTGAAGCCATCTCTGAGATGGCCAGTCTCTTCCCCTGAGACACACTAGTGTTGGACATGGCCATGGTCCAGATGGTGGCATATTTAGACCCAGAGTGCCCAGCTTCCTCAGAAGGTTTCACCTGTCCTAGCAAGGCAGAAAACTGTAACATGGTGGTCAGGCTTTTTGGAGGTTTCTCAGCTTATTCCAGCCATCTGGGTATTTCATTATTCTCTGAAAGACTGAGCACACTGAAAGCCCAGCTGGTAGCTCAGCTGTAGACAGCAAAGTGAGACACACACAAAGCTGCTTTTGAAATGTCTTCAAGTTTGTAGGGTGTCTGGTTTTGATTTTGGAGATTTGTCTTATAGGGTGTTTTTTTCAGAAACAGATTTTGTCTGAAACTTAAGTAGTTTCTATATATGGGACAGGAAGGAGAACTCTTCTGCAAATGGAAGTTATTGGATCAAACTGATGTTTAGGAGGAAGCTGGTATAGTTCAGCATGGAGGAGTGTGTCTGCACATAACCAAAGCTTCCTTTATTGCAAGAGCAGAATGAGCCCTAGATGAACATGGTACTTGGCTCCTGTAGTACCATTGGGGACTGAATTCTTTGATGTGGACTTACTGGAGCTCTGTCAGCCTTAGTGGCTCATACCATTCTCCTAAGAGTTCACAAATATTCACCTTTTCTGACTCTCCCCTCAGGCAGGGTTAACACAGTCCATTCCCATCCTGAGAAGGGATCATCACCTCCAGCGCTGCATCGGCCTGAACCCCATGTCCTTCCCCACTGCAGACCTTACTCTTAAGGTAAGGAAGCTGAAGGTGTGTGGATACCTTCTGTGGGGACATCTTTCCCAGAGTATTGTGTTAGGTATTGCTAAATTTTAATTAGCTTTTGTAGAAGTTGTGCCTATGTGGTGTTCAACATGAGTGCAGAGGTGTATGTTTTAAGTCCTGAACACAGTAAGTCTTTGCCAGTTGTAAAACCAAGTGCAACAGAGCTTTCCTATTTCAGTACTGAGCAAGTTGGCTGCTCAGGGATCCTGGGAAGCAAGAGGGAAAATCCAAACAAAACCCACCCAAGTGTACAAACAAGAGCAACAACAAAACCAAATAAACCAAACCAAAACTCACCTCCATCCCAAACCCGAGAAGCTCAGCAAATACCAAGAGATTTGAATATTTGTGAAGGATTCTTGTCCATTAGAAATTGTTGTAGAACCCCCTGACCTCAGACCTGTCAGCTTTCCACTATGCCTAGAGTGCAGGGAATTTGAGCTCATAGGACACAGATGAGCAGCTGTAGGCTTTGGTAATGTCCTCCCCGTTTGAACTGTCTGTAGTTATTGTTCTTTGTTTCCATAGATGGAGTCTGCTCGTAAAGCTTGGGAAAACTCTCCGAGTTTACCAGAACAGAACTCCCCAGGAGGTGCAGGCTCAGGCATCCAGCCTCCTTCCAGTGTTGGAGCTTCCAATGGTGTCAGCTACAGCTCTTTTGGTGGAGTTTCTATGCCTCCTATGCCTGTGGCATCTGTAGCACCTTCTGCATCTATTCCAGGTACCTGCAACCTGCAGCAGCATTTGCATTGTCTGATTGTTATCTGGGAGTCATCCTCTGGTTCTCTTAGATGAGAGCATGGTGAGAAGAGCTTCTGTAGAGTAGCTGGTGTTTGACAGATCCTCAACAACTCAGGCAAGGCAGAAAGGGGGACTGTCTCCCCACTTAGAAGATTGTGACTGGTGGAAGTTTAATAGACAGCTTTCCCTGTGTAGTGGCAAGTCTCTGATGTCTCAGTAGATCTTGCTTTACCCTTTACAGTGTGCCCAGTAGAATAGAAGGGAAACGACCTATGGCTGAGAGGCTTCAACAGTCCCAGTATCATTGTCAGCCATTCTCTGCTTGTTTTGCCTTTGAAGCCACAGGTTCTGAGCACCTTTTGCTTTTAGCAAAACAGCAACTGGCTTATAGCTCACTGAACTCTGGGAGGGGAGAAGGTGTTGCTGTCTTTTAGTTAAAGGAGAAGCTTAACTCAGTGTTAGTGTGTGTAATTAGGGAGAGCATCTGGAAAGAGGAAATGTACTGGGATTCTCTCCATGGGATGACTCCTGGGTCCCAGAGGGCTTCTCATGTATGCACTGTCTTTCTCATGTCTCACTTCAAGAACAGAGTGAAATGTGTGGTGACTCTGTTACTAGCTTTCACTTGGTAAACAGATTGTTCCAAGTCAGGTGATTTCCTTCCTCACCCACCCTAATCTTGCTGCTTAATCCTGTGGTTCATATCTGCACAAAAGCACAGGAGTGGCACAGCAGTTACTGATTGGTGCCACCCCTGGGGTGAATATGGCTTTTAGATCTCATGTGTCAAGGCCTTAAATGCTGTGTTTGCTCTTCTGTCTGTCTTAGCTGCAGAGATGAGATGATTGCTGAGCAGATTTCTGGCATTTAGTTCAGAGTACAGGTTACCAGCTTCTGAGCTGCTAGTGTCTGACTCTTTTGTGGAGGTGGGAAACCTGGGTTTACATTTAGCCTCTGACAGGAAGGTATGATTAATTCTCAGCAATCGTGCTACTGCTGATGTTATGTGGATTTAGGAGCTTTACTTTACTTTACTTTATTTAGACTCTTCTGAATGGGTACTATGTTTGTGTTAACTTGCTGAGAGGTGGGAAATAATCTTGACCTGCAGATCTCTGCAGTCTGCTGTGCCTGCATCTCTCCTGTACCTTGAGTTACAGCCTGCCTTTTCTGATGTCCAGGTAACCATATTCCACCCCTGTATCTGGATGGCCATGTGTTTGCAAGTCAGCCCCGCCTGGTCCCTCAGACAATACCTCAGCAGCAAAGCTACCAGCAGGTAAGGGAGCAGTACAGCTTGCAAATTTCAAGGGTTCTTCATGGTGGCATTCAAGAAACAAGGAGTAATTTTTCACTTTCATAGCCCAAAGGCTTCCTTTAGGTTCCTTGAATGCTGTTTCCCAGTGGGTGTCAGAGGTTAGTGGAACTGAAGGGAGGGAATTGAGGAGTTCTTCCCCTTCTGTACCAGTGCCCTTGGACTGATTTTAACTGAAGCAGATGCTGAGACCTGTGTGAGCTGAAGTGACTTCCAGTGAATTCCCCAGCCAGTCAATAATAATGAGTAACTTGACTAGTAAATTGGCTGTTGATAGGGCTGGGGAGAGCTCTTTCAAGGTAGAGTACAGGCAGGTGAGAGCTGGGATTGTCACTACCTGCTCTGTGTGAAGAGCATGTTGGCTCCCTCATGTCCATCAAATGCCCCTTGCAGGCATCAACCTCGGGGTGCCTGTGCAGTGTCTTCCCTGGCAGTGCTGCAGTTCTGGGGAATGATGCAGGGTTGGGTAAAGGCCCAGTGTAGGTAATTGTCACTGCAGATTTGACTCATGCAGGGAACAGGGGTTTTTAACAGCCCTGAAGAGTTTCTGGCTCTTTTTGTACTTCTCAGTCATATTAATTTCTTCTGCAGGCTGCTGCTGCTCAACAGATTCCCATTTCCCTGCACACATCCTTACAGGCCCAAGCTCAGCTTGGACTGAGGGGTGGTCTGCCTGTTTCCCAGTCCCAGGAGATGTACAGCTCCATACAGCCCTTCAGGTAACTGCTTCCTGTTTTCCTTTCCTTGTGGCTTGCTCTCTTAAGTTCCTGCTGTCTGTGTACATTGGTCAGGTACCCCACACTCACCTTACCTTCCCTCTTTGTTCAAATGCTGTTTCCTTCCCCTAAGAACAGTGCCAGTGTAGGGAGCATGAGAGTGAACAGTCTGAATTAGTACTAAAGCCTAAACACTGAGGTTTAAAAAAAACCCTTCTTATTTGCTGGAGATGTTGGAATCTATAACTTCTGATTTTTTCCTGCTTTGCAAAACTGCTGCAGACTTTAGGTAACCTGAATCCTCCCTTAAACTGCTAATGCACAGGTTGTTATGTGGGATATTGAAACATAAATATTAGATATTACACAATGTTGTTCTGTTGAATATTCTGGCAACATAAGGACATGGTTGTAAAAGCTTAAGAGTGGAAGTAAAAAATCCTGGTAACTAAAATGGAAGGTGGCATCACAGCTTATTTCTAAACTGTCAGTTTAGTTGTCTGACAACTGATGGCAGACCAGATATGGTTTGGCAGGGTGTGCTTGTACAGTCTCCAAAGGTTTTGTGCATCATGACTGAAGCATGTTTTTTTCCTGCAGGTCTCAGGTGTACATGCACCCCAGTCTGTCCCAGCCCAGCACCATGGTCCTGACAGGAGGCACTGCTCTGAAGCCTCCATATTCCGCCTTCCCAGGCATGCAGCCCTTGGAGGTGGTGAAAACCCAGTCTGGGTCCCCCTATCAGCCCATGAACGGAAGCCAGGCACTGGTTTATGAGGGGCAAATAAACCAGGCTGGTATGGGAGCCTCCCAGATGATGGACTCTCAGCTCACACAGGTTAGGAGCAGGACTGGCGAGCCACTCCTTTGGTCCAGGCTAATTCACAGCCACTTGTTTCTGAGGATGGGTTGTAACATGTCTGTGTGAACTAAACTTTGTAAAGAGGCGGAAGATTTCCCCGAGACACTGTTCTGTGAACCATGGTTTCACATATGCAGCACCTTATTTAATGAGATGGTTGCTCATACCTTGTCTGTCCCTGCTGAGACGTCATTTTGTCACTTGGAAGTCAGACCTTCCAGTGCTGCATGCATAGGAGGCCATGATGCAATGGTTGTCCTAAAAGCACCTCTTCTGAGAGCCAAATCCCAGTCATCTCTCCCATCACCTCAGCTTCCAGGGCAACTAGGAACTTGTATTAAAGGCTCATCCGTCTTCTCAGTTCATTTGTCGTCCAAGTCTTATTTACAGCTTCAGCTGATCTGTTTGGCAGAATCCTAACAGGAGTTTCAATGTGTGAAAATGTTTTAATAAAGCATGGTTCACATAAAAACATTGAATTCTACTGTGACCATAGCTGTGTTTGTGGGCATGTGCTCTGATTCTCTGGAGAAATTTGATAATTTTATTAAACTCATCTTACGTTTATCTTGTGCAACTTGTTAAGGTTTATTTTTTGTTTCAGAGGGATTTTTATGTTGTGACTGACGTAAAGAGTTAATCCTGAAAGTAACTTAGGTGAGGAAAATGCAGAGAACACTGGCAAACAAAATATTTGAAGACATGCTTTATCCATCATAAGCGAGTAACTTAGTTTCTTTTGCCAGCCTTAGATTGGTTTATTTATTTATCCTAAAGTGTTGATAGAACCTCCCAAATCCAGCAATTGTGAGAAAATCAGAGGGAACAGGAGGTGCCTCAGCCCCGAGCTACAATATTTTTTTGTAATTGCTCTTAATTATGTCCATCATTGGTTTGAAGCTCACTGTGAAACATGGAAGTGAGGTCCCCATCGCTTTCTCTGGAGATCCAGTCCTCAGAATGTTCTGGAGAGTGTAGGAGATTTTCAAAGGTGAAAACAAAGCACCTGACACTGCACTGACACTGCCATTGTATGAAGGGAAAACCAGACCCATGAAGTGACCATGAGGAAGACTGGAAAACTGGGCTCTAGGAATGGAGAACAGCCCCCATCCATGGGCAGTTAGGTTAACTTGATGGCATGTAAAAACCCAGCTGATCAGAGTGTTGGCAGCACTGCCAGAACATCCATTTCAGTGTGAAAGTCCCTCTGTTACAGTCATTTGCGTTTATTCCGTGCCAGACTGCACTGTTTGGGAGCTTCCTTTTGGCAAGGCTGTGCTTTCAGGGTATTGGGAGGCAGCATGTCAAACACGAGACTGTTACTGCCTTTAAGGTAACTACATGTCCTTGTCACACAGCTGACAATGCCTGTGCCTGGCTCCCAGCTGCCTCTGCCCCGCTACGGCTCTGGCCAGCAGCCCCTGCTTCTGCCACAGTCCATCCAGCTTCCCCAGGGGCAAAACCTGCCTGTAGGAGCTCCCCGAAGAATCCTCCCTCCTGGATCCCAGCCTTCTGTTCTTGCTGCCAGCAGGGAGGTAAGGATTAACTCCTGGTGCTGCTCATGGCATTCAGTAACCCCTCCTGCGTTGAAGTTGTACTCCTTGCGTTTTGAAGGGGAGAATGGCTTGTTTGGGATCCTTAAATATCCAAGCCAAGGATTGCTGTTAAAATGAGGGAACCCTTTTCCCCTCATCTCCAAGTGCAAGCCAGCAGCTTTCAGGTTTTGCTGCTGGTCATCATTCTGTTTCCAGGGAGCCACATCTGCCTTGATCCAGTTTGGAGTCTCCAGTTTTATTACATGTTTACACAGGTTTCCCCAGAGTGCTTGAGGGGTGGTGAGCTCCAGACACAGTTGGAATACTGCCCAGATATTTCACTCTGTTGTGAAGCTTGTCCATTTGAGTAGGTATATTAATGTCATGTCTGGTTTGATGGATTCATATCATGAGTTGGTCTTACTATAGGGGAGAGAGAGCACAGCAGTTAACTTCCAGCTTCTGTATTTGCTTGTGCTCCTGGCTTGGTGCTTTAATACAAGCAGATTATTTCACTTACAAGCCCACTTTCTTCACCTGAAAAATATTTCTTCTTTTAATGGGCATGATGGGGAGAAGGGCAGACATTTGGCTTAAGTTTTTCTATGAAGTAATGAGTGATTTGTGAATGCAAAGATGATACTCTGTCTCACTCATTTTCCTCTGTAGTCCTCCCAGATGGAAATGAAAGGGTTTCATTTCTCCGATGGTAAACAGAGCATGTCCTCCGGAGGGTCAGTCCCGTCCCCACACACGTACAGGTGAGACCTGCACACAGCTCGGGCTCCTTAGGATGGGAGAGCACATGTGCACCCATCATCCCTGCACGAGATCCACCTGGCTTTTCATGTCTAGAACGTGCTCACTTCAGTCCAAGTACATGTGTCAAAATGCATGGTCATGGCTTTCATTTTGGGTGTGCACCAGTGTGTGTATCTGACCTGGAGCTTTGTGGGAAGTGCATGAAGTTACTTGTTCACTGAATCTCAAAGACAGGTTGGAATTGGTGTGTGCTTTTGTTCCTTGTGAAGGTGGGAAAGAGAATCATTGAATAAGTGTTTTTGGTCCTGAAGATGGGAGCGCTCATGTCTAGACACATCAGGTCATTGAGGCTTTTGGGAGACTAATTTTTTTTTTCCTTAACCAAACCAAAAGTGTTGTCATTTGGGCTGTGGAGCTCACTGATCCAGACAACAGACTTGTGCCCTGTCTATTGCTGCTTTGCTGTCTCTTTTTCTTTCACACATGAATAAGGCTCTCATTCCATTGTAGAATTTACTCCATGAATGTTGTCGACTCTTCGATTTCCAGGCCTAGCTCTGCCAGCCCCAGCGGGAAGCCGTCGGGACCAGCAGTGAGCATGGGCTCTGTGCAAGGACACTACGTACAGCAGGTAGTGTACCTGAGTTCTTTGCACAGCCCAAAAATACCTCTCTTGTACTCTGTTGTGTTGTGCCTTGGGCTGTAGAGGAAAGGCCTGTGTAACTGAAGCTCCGTGTGGGAATTGGTGTTTTCCCCTGGGTAGCGGGTGTTTTACTGTGCCCAGGAGTAATTCTGTGTGATTTGGAAGTCAGGAGAGATTAGTTCTACTAAGTTTTGCTGTGGAATTTTTGTAAATTACTGCCACTGCCAGATATGTGAGATGCTGAGATCCTGAAATGTGAGGTGTTACAGGAGCAAATTGAGTGTCCTGCATGAATGATGATCACAGTTTGCTTGTTCTGCCTGCCTAGAGGTGTCTGTCCTAGCTAATGCTTTGGTTTTTGTGTCAAAAGGCAAAGCAGCGGGTGGATGATAATAAAGCCAGTCTGGGAGCAGTGAAGCTGCAAGAAACCTCCACAAACCAGATGAAGCCAGTGCGCACAGGAGCGATCAAACCTCAGGCAGTCAAAGTGGAGGAGAGCAAGGCCTAGGAGCACCTCTGATGCCCAGCTGGTCCTGCTGCCTGAGAGGCACCACAGCTTAGACTGGACCCCACTGGATCTCCTGAAAATCTCACCAGATCTATCCCCACCCCACACTGACTGACTACAGCAACATCATTCAAGCCCCTCTCCCAACAAAGCAGTTTGAAACAGTGGATGTGACATTGACCTGCTTGCTTTAAAACAAACCAATCATGTGACTTTTAAGTGGCTTTAGCCATTTTTTTTTTATTTCCCCCCTCCCCATGCCCCATCCACAGGTAGCTGTGATCGCTCACTTGGCAAAGCCCATCCTTCTCCTTCCCTACTTCTGTCTCAGCAGAGTGGCAACTGGGGGAGAGGGGTTTAGTTTGAGGTTTTTCATTTTAAAGGCAGCTGAGGTTTTTACAAAAAAGCTGTATCTTTGTTTATAGCAGAACTTTTATATGTTCTCTCATTCCCCTCCTTCTTTCTGCTTTCCTCATTCCTTTCAGAAAAGATTCCCTTCAGCTAAAATGATGTTCTGACAAAACTCTGCTTAGTTTTGTATATGGTTCTGTGCTATGTTGAGAGTTCGAGTTTGTTTGGGTGTATTTCCCCAGATGATTTAGCCTTTCAGACTACTTGATTAAAAAAAACAGGACAGATACGACATTTGTTAATTTTTCAGTATTTTTGTTTTAAGCTAGAAGTAGTGCTTGCAGTAGGAAGAAACTGTACTAAAGACATATAGTACATTAGTGCATAAATCCTGAAACTTGCACCACTTCAACACAGCTTTGGGGTGCTTTGTGCGCAACAAAATTTTGCATTTTCGTTTTAAGGAAAAAAATCCAAACCACCAGATTTCTGTTGCAAGTTCATGCAGATCTAGGTGTTTAATTTTTCCTTTTTGTGCGTTTCGGATTTTTTTAGTGACTGCAAAACACACGCCAAAATGTAAATCATAGATTTACAAAATGTAACATTTGCTAGGAAGAAAAAAATTCTCACAGCACATGGGTCAGAAGAGTTGGCTAGAGCCAACGGGTCTGTATGGACTACTTTTTGTAGTTGTGATGCTCTCTCATGCTCCCTGCCTTGGCTGCTCGAATTCTTCGTGTCTCCTGAGACTTGTCCTATATTGCGTTCATCCCTCGGGGCTGCTCTCCTAAGCTTTGCTCTTTTCCCTGAGTCTTGCTTTCTATTCCTCTATTCCATGGCCTTTTGTAAAATTTGCATAGAGATACGTTGGCAAGGGAGCCCCTCTGCAAGGCACACTTGGAACCTCCTGTTTTGGGTTGGAAGCGCGTGGTTACAGAGGCAGATTGGAATCATCCTTCTCCTCCTCTCCTTCCCCAGGTGAACAGCAAAGGGTTCTTTACTCTGATGCAGTTACATACAGTGTGTGTACAGCATCATCACCTCACCACTCCTCTCCAGTGTTTGATGATCTACACAAGGAAGATCCCAGTGGGAGAGGTTGGGTTTTGTTTCTTTGGCTGTTTGGTTTTGGTTTATGTGAGCGTGCGTGTGTGTGTGTGCGTGTGTGTACGTAGATTTTTTTTAGGATAGACCTAAAAGTTCCTGAAAGGGCATTGAGTCCTTCACCTGACGGTAGTCTAAAGTAAAAACTACTTTCAGCTAACTTGGTTTGTGTTGTTTAGCTCTTTCAAATGTAAAGTAGGCTGGTCACTCTGAAGTGAGGGACAGAACCGTTTTTGGAGATGGTTGCTTGCTCACGGGCTGTGTGTCAGCCTCTGCTGGGTGGCAGAAAGTCATTTGGTGGTGGTTCCAAAGAAGATATTTTGAACAAAGAATGTATTGGGGAAGGGATCTGAAAGGTGTTCTTGTTTCTTCGTTTGCTTATTTCCACCCCCCTCCCCTTTCTGGAAAAAGTTCCTTTGTAACTTTGTAAGGATGCATTTGAAGTTTTAAGCTAGGCATAAATATGATTTTTATACAGTAGCTTTAAAGAGCTTAGAAACCTAAACTAACTTAGGCATAGTAATGTCCCCTCTCCATAGGTGTCCCCATGGAACATGGCAGAGAAGCCGAAGGGAAAGGGATAGGATGGTACTTTAAGAAAAAATAAGAGCTCTTTTTTTCTTAGGTTTTATGGATTTTAATTTCAGAGCAGAGTGTGCCAGCATCTCTCTAGCGTCCTCCTTAAAGTACAGGGTTTGAGATTTAGTGACAAATACTTCCCCAACCTTCAGACATCTCCCAGATGTGCATCCTCATCTGCTAGTCCTGCTCCCAGTGTTTTCCAAAGATTGCACCTCCAGTAAGTCATCCCACCCTTGTTTCTATTTTCTCCCTTGAAATACCATTAACAGCAGAATTGTCTGTTCAGGATTTTTTTTATTATCCTTCTGCCCAGCTGGCCCTAGCTAATACAAGCCCAGAATCTAACTAATGGCTAAAGAGACTTACCTGAGCCCCCTTCTCTCATCTCTTCCCTACTCTAGACACACTACTTCAGCTTTACAAAGACACTAACCTCCTTCCTCCCACCTGTGTGACTCCAAAATGGTCAAACGTGTTGGAGAAACTGGGTTATTGCAAGATCCAAGTTACTGCAGTCCCTCTGGTGTACATGCCATCAGAACTACAAAACTTCCTGTTGAAAAAGGTCACCCTTCTTTCTCTTTTAATCCCTCCATTCCTTCCCCCAACAGAATAAAACACTAGAATTTATTTATACGTATTTGATGTTGTAGGTCTAGGTGAAAAAGTAATTGTTTCACTGCTCTATTTATATATTATGTCTGAATTATTCTGTGCAGGAAAGGCCAAGAAATGCATGTGAGCTTCATTCCATTTCTCAACTTTGCGTGACTGTCAGCTGCAGTTGGCAAGACTCTCTCACTTAGTGGAGTTTTGTGTGATGGAAAGCAGTTTTAGAGCTCAAATTTCTTCGGTGCAATATCCTTCTCTGGCATATATTTTTGCTTGTTTGTTTGTTTGTTTGTTTAAAGCTAGTCCAAGGTTAGTGCAGTTTGTGGTGCTCTGGAGTCAAAAGGAAAAGCCTCTGATCCTCAAAGGAGCAGAAAAGCCAAGGGAGCTGGAATGCTGATAAAAATCCAGCGTGGAGAGGAGGATGGAGGTGCACAGAATGTGTCTGTGTGGTAGAGGGTCCTTCTGCTTGCTGTCTGCACTATTGAAGGGTTGATTTATTGCTGATTTATTCCTTTGTGAGTTGTTTTTGCTTTGACTGGAAGTCAGCTACCACACTGCAGTCTCCTTCTGCTGGGAAAGAAAGGTGCAGGGTGCAGTGGGAGGGAAAGGTGGATGCCATCTTTCCAGCAGCAAGCAGGAATGTTCAGAGGCTGACTGCTGCCCTAGTTCAGCAGAGGGTGTGAAGCAGCTGTGTGATCAGTTCCCTGTCACACAGTGACTCCTGGCCAGCAGCTCCAGTCAGTGCTGCTGCCCTCACCCCTTCTGTGGTAGCTCTTAATTTAAAAACAAATCAACATTGAAGTCTAGGAATAAAAAAAAAACAAAAAAAAATTTAAAAAGGGTTAATAAAAAGGCACTCCAGTATATTCTAAAAGAAGCAGAAGCAGCACAGTCACCAGTGGCACAGGTCGTGCTGTTGATGCTCCATGGCTTGCTCCTGGCTGTGCAGTGCCTGCACCTCTGGCTGTGTTTGCTGCCATTGCACTCCCGTGTGTAGAGGCACTCACTGCACCAACACCTTCCTTGCAGCAAGCTGCAAAGCCACAAGCTGCCCTGTGGTTCCTGTGTATCTGTAGGTAGGCATTCCAGATGAGCTGGGTGTTTTTGCTGTGTCTCTCCTCTTGGCTACGCCAGTCATTGCAGCCAGCACCCCTGCATGCCAGGACCTCCTTCTGTTGCATTTTCTTAACCCTCCCTTTTGCTCCAGGCTGGTTAAGCACAGGTTAAATCCTTGTAGCACTGGTTATTTTTTATTCAGCAGCCCAGTTTCTTCATAAAAAAGTTACATTTGTGAATAAAACTTCATTTACGGCAGCCACCAGCGTGCTTAGTTGTGGCACACGGACAGAAAAAGTGCATTTTGCTGAAGCAAAAGAGAGACAGTAGAATCAGCTATTTTTGTTTTATTTTAACCCGAAGACCACCAGGTTTTGCAGTGGCCATAGCCACTCCCTTGGGTTTAGTGGCTTGTTCTGGCTGCTCCAGAGGTCCTTGGCTGTCCCCAGGAATGGCAGCTGCAGCAGTGAGGCGCTCACCCTTTAGCATGTCTCGAGGCATTGTCCTTAGCTGGAATCCCCCTCTGGTTCTGTAAAAATTGCATTTGTTGTTTCTCAAGGGGATACTGTCCTCCTTAAAGCTTTTAACTTCATGACCTGTATAGTAAAATTTTTTTTGGCCTTTCCTCTCTTTGTCTTTTCATGTAGACCAGATATTTGAAAGGGCAGACGATGGATAATTGTGTAACGTGCAACCTGTTTATATTTTTTGGAAACTTTAACTCGGACCGGAATTCGAATCACGGAATCACCAGGCCAGTTGCGGCACACTCTTTATTGCCCTTCTCCTCGTTTCAGTACCTATTGTTTCTCCTTTCAAATATGTGATTGTATTAGCTCTTTCCATATGAAAGAATTCTCCTTATTTAAATAAAAAAAAAAATTAAAAAAATAAAGCAGATTATGCTTTTCTCAAATTCCCCAGTCCCTTGTCTGGTTATTTTAGTTAATAATAAAAAAAAAAACCCACAAAAATAAATCCAAAACGAAGACAAAATGAAAACAACATCCCCCCAAAAATAAAAAAATTAAAAAATAGAAAATTTTAAAAAACCACAAAAAACACAAAAAAATTTAAAAAACCCCAAAGAAACAAACTAAACACATGACACAAAACCCCCAGCGGCCGGGTCCGTGGTTATTTCCATGGAGCCGGGGAGGCCGGGCCCGCTCGCCACACACGGCGTTGCCATAGAAACACTTCCTGGTTCCGCCTCCGTGCGTCTGACGCCACATCCGGTATCGGCAGGTAGGGGCGGGTGGAGCGCGGCGCGCGGGAAGGCCACGCCCCCCGGGCCGTGTGGGGCCGTGTGGGGCCGTGTGGGGCGGGGGTCCCGCTCTGATCCCCATCCCGGCCCCGAGCCTGGACCCGGTCTTAGTCCTGGTCCTGCTCGCGATCCCCGTCTTGCTCGATCCCAGTCCTAGCCCCGATCCCAGTTCCGGTCCTAGTGCTGGTCCCGGGCGTGTTTCCCGTCCCGCTGGTCGCTCGCCCCCTTCACCCCCGTACAGCTGAGGGCGGCGGGCGAGCCCCTGGGTGGGCTGGTGCTCCTCTGCCCCCCAAAAACACCCAAGGGAGCATCCAGGGCTGGATCGTGGGGATTAGTGACCCTCTGAGGGCCGCCTGTGCGGTCAGTGGTGCCCCCCGAGAGCTTAAAGGGGGAGATAAATGGGGCAGGAGATCTTTCTCCTTTTCAATGCCTTTATTAGAAAGAATCAGCTCAGTTGGGGAGCAGCCGACGGATCGCGCCCACGCCGCCGGTGCTCCCGGGAATGGCACGGAGGAGGAGGAGGATGATATAGCTTTGTCCGCTGGTCTGCAGGCAGAGCTGGGGATTCCTCACGAGAGATTAGGAAATTCCCCTTTTTCGGCCGAACATTCCAGGTCCTCTTTCTAGTTAAGACCTTTAGGTTAGGGTGAGAAGTAAAAGGATCTTAGTAGATACTGGATTAAGTTCCTCATCCTTAGATGTCACTTAGGTCTCTTAATTCCATGCTGGCTCGTTGTTTTTAGGGTTTTTTTCCCTGAAACTTACAGGTGAAATGCATTCTCATCTGCATACTAACTCTGGTGTCACTCCCCTTCCCCTGCTGCCTGCGGGGTCTGGTATCACCCCTGGCAAGCATTAGAGGGGAGGATGGCTAATCACCAACAATTAACAGGTAATTGAAGATGAACTCTTAATAGGTGGCTGCAACATGCAGGTAACCTTCAACTTAACAGCAATTGGTTCAACTTCTTTTAACTTTGCAACCTTAAAAAAAATTGATAACTTTTTTATTCATAACAGGGTGGGGACGCTGGCCGTGGTCCCCGCTCATGAGGGGTGCAGAGGTTTGAGGTGTCCCAAGGTGCTGCTGCTCACCTGCCCAGGGGCTCCATCAGGAGGTGACAGAGCCCCGGCGGGAGCACAGCTCTGCCAGGGGCTTCTGAAAACCTCTGCTCCACGCCGTGCTTGTGTTTTGTAGGCAGAGAGAAGCCAGGCCGGTGGCACGGCTCTGGGCGGCGGTGATGTGCTCGCGTCTCGCTTTGTTCTGCCCTGATCAAAGCCACGCAGATGGATTTGTTCCGGTGACTTTCCGTTGTGTTGAGGTGAGGAGGCACGGCACGGATTCTCTGCTATTTTCTGACCTAGCTTTTAGCACTTCTGCTTAAACAGCACCTGTGCTCCAGTAACCAGCTTTCTAATGCAGAGGGCGTTTGGGGGATTTGCCCTTCCCTTCCCTACTCCCAAAGAAATACCTCCATTTGTAAGGAAGTAACTTGTTTGAGTGGTTTTTTTTTTAAGCTACCTGGGCTCTAAATAGCTCAGTTAGTGAGGTCACCTGGTGCCTGAGCACGTGGGTTGTCCATCAGTAGCATCAGAATTTGGACTGTGAGGTTTGCTTTGCTCAAAGCAGAGTACAGGCTGGAGGATGAAGCTGCTGTGCTCCTGCAGAACCAGTGTAAGAATAAACAAGGTTTCTAGCTTACTACTGCAGGCAGAAGCAGGGCAGATGAAAAGTGTGTCAGTTCAGTAACTTTATTTTTACAACTAGTCTTGTAGATGGACTAGAAACACAAAAACATGAAAAGCAAGAGAATTTTGGGAAATTAATTACCATGAGCTGCTTGTAGCAGAAATCAGGCTTGATGCTCTCTGTGGGCCAAAGGGTGACTGCTGTTCTCTTCTGCTCTCGAAGGGTCAGACAAACCTTTGACAGGATGCTGGGATTCCTGAAGGAGCCCGTTGTGGTCACTGCAAGGATCAATGTGAGCCTTGTGGCACTGACTGTGATGGGATTGATCAGTCGTCTCTGGGGGCTTTGCTACCCACGGGCTGTGGTGTGAGTAATGAGTTTATTTTATTCCTGAATGACACAACTTGTTTTTCAAACATTTGTGAGCAAGAATGCAGGAGCAGAAGATCACAGCTTGACTGATGTCAGCCTCTGTAAATCACAGAATCACAAAATCCCAGACTGGTTTGGGTTGGAAGGGATCTTAAAGCTCATTTTATTCTGCCTCCTGCCGTGGGCAGGGACACCTTCCACTATCCCAGGTGCTCCAGCCTGGCCCTGGACACTTCCAGGGATCCAGGGGCAGCCACAGCTGCTCTGGGCACCCTGTGCCAGGGCCTGCCCATCCTCACAGGGAAGAATTCTTTCCTAAAATTCATCTCAACCCACTCTCTGTCAGAGTGAAGCCTTTCCCCCTTGTGCTGCCATCCAGGCTCTTACAGTCTCTCCCCATCTTTCCTGTAGGCTTCCTTCAGGTACCACAAAGCCACAATCAGGCCACCTCTGTGGGCCTTCTGTTTTCCAGGCTGAAAAATGCCAATACAGTGATAATCTTTCCCTAACAAAACCCCCTGAGGAGAAGGGGCAAAGCCTCAGTGCTTCCTTGCATTCTTAGCTATCTGCCAACAAGTTGGTGTTTGCTTTCTGAGTATCCCTGCAGAATTGCTGTTAGATTTGACATTTTTCTGCCTCTGGTGTTTCAGTTTCGATGAAGTTTATTATGGCCAATTTGTTTCACTCTACATGAAGAGGATCTTCTTTGTGGATGACAGTGGCCCACCCTTTGGCCACATGCTGCTGGCCTTGGGAGGTAGGGTCTCCTGGAACTGGGAAGTGCCTGTTGCTTGTGCAAGAGAGAGGTGCTGGTTAGAAATGAATTATTAAATCCACTTATGGGGGAAAGCACAAGGCAGATGAGAAACTCTGGTGTAGAGAGAACTGAGTTTTATTTAGGATTGTTAGGGGATGTTGCATGAATAGAGGGGGGATGATGAAGCCGTGTATCCATCACCTCACTGTTATCCAATCCTTTGGATAAAGAGAAAAGTAAGATGAGAACTGTTAGTGCAAGAAATAGCCTCAGTTCCTTTCTGTAGCTGAGACACCACAACATCAAAGTGTCTGTATGGTTGGGAGGATTAAATATACATCTGACTTTGTCACTGAGAATCCCTTGTTCCCAATTTATAGTTTTTGTGCCTCTGCACATTGTCAAGTATTGCTGCAGACAGAACAGTGTCAAAGAAAACCTTTTTGGGAAAGAGGGCCTTCATGCAAGGAAAAGCTGTGTGTGTGGAAAAGGATTCCCATTTTAGCACCAGGTTTTGTGTGTGCTTTGAGACTGGAAAAACTCTTGTTTATGTTGTAGGTTACTTAGGAGGATTTGATGGAAACTTTCTGTGGAACAGGATTGGAGCTGGTAAGAGTTGCTTTTAACTGTTTCATTCTTTACAGAAAATAAGCAGAATTTCAGATTCCTTTTGCCTGTCTAGTGGAAATAACACTTTTCCAACACCTTCACTTCTCTTTTAAAATAATTCTTCTGCAGGTCTCTAGCACAAGTTAAAAGCACTATGAATTCATAACACAGGCTTTCTAAATCAGCTGAACAGTTTAAGCAATACAAGATGGACAAATCAGTGCAAGTAGGAGTTAGATTCCTCTATCAAGAAATTCTGTGTTGGTCTGTCCTCTCTGCAGTTAAGTCTGGTGGGTCACTGTTTCCTGTTTCAGAATACAGCATGAATGTTCCTGTGTGGTCCCTGCGACTCCTGCCAGCCCTGGCTGGTGCTCTCTGTGTGCCTTTAGCCTACCAGATTTTGGTTGAACTGCACTTCTCCCACTGTGCTGCACTTGGAGCTGCTCTTCTGATTCTCTTGGGTAAGATTGTTCAATTGAGCCCTGTTCTTTATACATGGGGAGAAGAGTCCCTTTTCCCTTAGGAATGTTTAGGGTGGAGCAGCATCTCCCCAGACAACATCAACAGCCCTGGCCTGTGTCAGTCTGTGCTGAGCCTCCCTGGTCTCCTCCATCCTCACAGCTGTGCAGCAGCCTGCCCTTCTGGGCTTTATACAAGTTCTTTTCAATATTAACCAAAGTAGGCAGCCTTAACAGCCTCACAGGAAACCACATTTCTTGTATCCAAGGAGGCCTGTACTCCCTTCCTCAGAGGTTTACAGGGGGAGTTACAACTTGTGGCTTTTAACAGCAGGACAGCTCAACTGCAGTCAGAACCCATCAAATGTCTTCATCTCCAAGCTGCAGCAAACCAGCCTGTGTCCTTAGCACTGTGATTTGACACGGTTCTGGTGTGTACAACTCAGCTGGTTTTGTTTTCTCTGAGGGGCTGCTGGCAGCTGCCTGAAAGGGAAAGAGCCTCTCAGCAGCTCTTTAGCAGCCTGATAAGAGAAACCTCTCCTAGCTACCAGCTGCTCTGGTTCTGGCTCACTGCAGCTCCCTTTCCTGCAGATCTGTTGTGGTGCTCATTGCTTGCTGTGCTTGCTGCCTGGACTCTTTGCTTTGAGAAACACCTCTCTGGAGTTCTCAGGACTGATTTTCTTTGCCTTTGTAGGAGTGCAGCAGCTTTATCTGCCTCCTGATAGACTTCACTGCTTGCCCACCTCTTTGTCTTGGAAACGGTTATGTCCATGTAATTTGCTCCTGCTGGAAGGTTTTTGTCCCTCTAAACCCAGCACTTGCCCATTACAGCCAGTAGGAGCTGTCTGTTCCTAAAAGAGAAGGTCCCTCTGTTGGATAACAGTGTGATTGTCTGAGGTAGCACTTGCCTATAGACAAGTTTCTCTAATTTTGTGTCTGTTTCTCTTTTCCAACAGAGAACTCTCTGATCACTCAATCAAGGTTCATGCTTCTGGAATCAATACTGATTTTTTTTATCCTGCTTGCAGTTTTGTCCTACCTGAAGTTCTACAATTTGCAAAAGCACAGGTAAAGCTGGATTGTCTCCCACCCTTTTGGATATTGTCATGGTGACTTTATTTTTTTTGTCACAGGCTGTGTTTTTCTGTGCCTCTTAACCAGTCTGAAACTCACTTCACCTGTCTGTTAAATCCAATGCTTCATCCTCTCATATGGTTGCCCCAGAATTTTTCTCCTGAGCAGGGTTAAAGACTGCTTTTACTATTAGCAGGGTTGTCTTTTTAAATTTTAAAATATAAATAAAATCTCTTGGGAGTATTTCTTTGCCCACTCAGATTTTTTACTGGAAGGTTTCCTTCTGTGCAAGAAACGCTAATGGTGACAGGTCACTTAATTCTCCTTTGTAACTGTTTACAGACACTGAATTTAGAGGATGAAGTAATCCTTAGTAAAGTAAAATTATCTTTAAATTGAGCCTAGCAAGTGATTGAATACATTTATCTTTAAGTGCCTTCTCTGGAAGCTGGTGGTTTTGGCTCTTGCTGACTGGAGTAGCCTGTTCTTGTGCAGTTGGGTAAGTGATGATGTCTTACCTGGACTTTAATGCCTGCTGTTCAAGAGAATGTTACAATATTTACGTCTTGTATTAGGTAATTGTGTAGTTTTTAACCATGTTCATTTTTTATGCACTTTCAGAGTGAAATATATGGGCCTGTTTACCTATATGCTGCTCTTGGCTGCTGCAGGACTCCACTTCTGGCACATGATAGGAGACCAGACCTTGTCAAACGTATGTAGAACAGCATGCAAAAGATATTATTTGTCACTTTTCATTGCAGGAGCCTTTTAAGCCCACAGGTAACAGTGCAGTCTGTAGCTGGCTTTGGCACTAAAATTCCTTGTCTGGAAACCCTCCTGTCATAGTAGAGTTCCCAGCTCAGTTGCTGGGGAAGATGGAATTAAGTTTAAGAAAAATATGTGTGTGTGACTGTCTTTTCTGCTGTTATCCATGTTTTGGTGATGTGTAACTCAGAACATGCACTTGTCTCACACACTCCTGCCAGCTCCACTTGAAACCCTTGCTGGAAGTTACCCAGTTGTCCACAAAGTTACAGCTGAATGACAGCAGTGGGGAAAACTTAGAAAATACAAACAAAACAAGCAAAGTGCTCTGGAATTTTTAATATCTAGAGCATGAAACAAGTGAGCTTCCTCTGTTCTTGCAGGTTTCCTTGCTGTGCCATTTTCTAGCCCGGGCTCTGGCCCTCATCATCATCCCCATGGGGCTGTACCTCTCCTTCTTCTACGTTCACTTGGCTTTGCTCTATCGCTCTGGGCCTCATGACCAGATCATGACAAGTGCTTTCCAAGCCAGCCTAGAGGTAAAGGAAATGTGGTCTTGGAACTGGTTTATTAGAGACAAGAGGGGAAAATGTTCACTATTAGGTGGTGTTTAATCCTGTTCCTTTGATCCTGCCTGTGTTGTCCCTTTTATGTCATTTAACGATTTTGCTGCTCTAGTACTGATTTAAGATGAAGCAATAATGACTGAAATCCTAATAACATATGAAAACCTTTTCCCAATGAAACCAAAACAATATATTCACTCTTCTGCTGAAGGTTTGTCCCTTCCTACAGAAAACTCCACAGAATTAGATACAGTACTGAACTCTCTTGTGGTGACATGGTGTACTATAGCAGTGCTTAGCCTTTTAGAATATGGCTTTAGGGATATTTCCTGAGACCCTGTAGTCTTTTAGTTTTTTAGGTGTTGCTGTATTTACTGTCTATTGAGTATGGTGCTGCAAGACTTGATTTTGGTAGATAAAACCAAACGAGAAGGCGCTGTGTGAAGATACTGCTGTGTTGAAGTGGGATGTGACTCAATAGAATTTAAACAGCTTCTGGGTCGTTCCTTCTTTGTACTTACCCTGTCCTTACCCTTCTCAGGGTGGGCTGGCTCGGATCACTCAGGGTCAGCCCTTAGAGGTGGCCTATGGCTCTCAGATCACCCTGAGGAACGTGCTGGGCAAGCCCATGCAGTGCTGGCTCCACTCTCACACCAACACTTACCCCATCAGGTGAGCAATCTGCCTGGGTCTCTGTGGGGAGGGTCAGCTCTGCTTCTTCACCTGCCAGTCCAAGTGTAGCAGTTTGGGTCCTGGCAGTGTCTTCATTAGTCCTTCAGAGTCCCTGTGCTCTGTGGAATGATCAGTGATGTGTGCTGGTTTGTACTGCTGGCACTGGTGAGCACAGAGATGTGCCTGTACACCTCTGTGGGGTTTTGTTATTTCCTGTGCAGGTATGAGAATGGCCGAGGGAGTTCCCATCAGCAGCAGGTGACCTGCTATCCCTTCAAGGATGTGAACAACTGGTGGATTGTCAAAGATCCTGGAATGTGAGTATGCAAGAGATTTAACTTCAACCTATAGGCTTCCAAAACCCAACCAGGGCTGGACTGGATTGGACATAACTCTTCTCTGCTTATGGGTGCAGAAGCCTGGTGTGATCTGTGATTGCAGCCCTTTGCACAATCCTTCTCAATGTGGTAAAAGCATTACTGAGGACTCTAAAATCCTGTCTGAACTGCTCCTGCCAGAACATGGGCTATGCTGTGCACAAGTGGAGCTTGAAAGACTCACAAGACTATTGGAGATTCTTGGGGTGTTTTGCATGAAAGGGAAGCTCTGCTTTTGAAGTGTGAGCCATGGTGTTGGAGTGTGTTGATGAGTTTTATCAAACTTGAATGAGTCTCAGAAAAGAGTAGAAAACACTTTTGAAAAATGAGTAGTTCTTTGTATTAGAAGTATGGCATGAGCTGTAAGATCTGCCACATAGGGAAGGATTCCAAGTGGTGCCTGTACCTGGGGCCTGGTTTGTGCTGAAGTGTTTTGTCACTGGCAGTGCAGAGCAGGACTCTCTGTCCTTGTTTTGCCAGTAAAAGCTTTTGAGTGACATAATTTCATACTGATCAAAAAGTTGCTTTTGTAGGTTTCTTATGTTGTTCTGAGAACTGTATAAAGAGTCCTATCAGAAGGACTGTGTGCCATTAGAAGTCATATCCACATTGGGAAAGTTTGTCCATGGTGCAAACCTTTCAAGTAGGGACTCTAACAGGACCAAAGACCCCAAATATATTCTTAAAATTCTTCAAACTCAGAAGACTCCTATGAGCATTGGAGGATGTGAAATTCTTCTGTGGAACAGTAAAATACAGGCAGCAGTTCAGTGAATTGCAGTTCCCCCTTGCCATGGCCCTGTCCAGAAGCCAGGTGAGAGTTTATTTTATAAGGTGCAAAAGCCATTGATCTCCTATAATCCTGCCAAAGTGACACCAGCTGTAGTGCAGCACCCCTCAGACTCAGTGCAGCACTCAGTGTTTCACACGAGCCACCAAACAGCTGTGTGACAGTAATAACCTTAATTCACTCCTGACTGACCTGGATTCAGAGCACTGACCTAATGCCTGGAGTGTCAGTATCCCATTACTGATCCTCTGACTCATTCTGCCCTTAACTCACCTTTGCCTTGATGAGCTTTGTTTCCATTCTGGTACAGCCTATATATTGCTTTAATTTCTCATTTTCTTGCCCAAATATCTGTCCCCGCCTGCAGCTTCCTGACCTAACAACTTGGGCATGACAAGATTGTGGTATATATAGAGATGCATATAGTTTAACCATTTCCAATTTAACCATTTGGGTGTGCCTTCCCCAGGCAGCAGCTGGTGGTGAGTAACCCCCCACGGCCCGTCAGGCACGGCCACATCGTGCAGCTGGTCCATGGCATCACAACTCGCTACCTCAACACGTAAGTCCTTTCCTCCTGCTCTGCTCTGCCAAGCCTGCTGGCTCATTCTGCTGGGTTGGCTCTCAGAATAGGTGACCTTGCATTCAGATATGCCATAAGCTGCCTGTTATTTTGGATTTTTACACCGGTGAGCCTTGGAGGGACCTCATGTGGTTAGTTCCATATGCCATCCCTGTGGCCCAGAGGAAGGATGCTGTATGCTTATTTATTTTTTTCTGATTGACTTGGCAGTGGGATTTGATCCTAATCACAAACTTCTTAATAGTTGCTTACTGCTTCTGTTCTTCCCTACTAGTGGCCTTTAGAGGATTTCACAGTTGTTCACATTTCATGGTAGTTCTGCAATTTCCTAAATACAGAGTCCCCTCTGTCAGTCTTCATCCTCACCCCTTCATTGCCCCCACTCTGGACAGGTACAGGTATTCAGTATTTTGTGTGACTTAACCCAAATCCAACTCCACTGACTTTGATGGCATGCTCCTACCTGAAGGACGTGCTCTGGGAATTGGGAAGATGTGCTGGAGAATCCGGTGTGCTGTGGCTGATTGCCAGAGATTCTTGCCTGTTTTGAAAGCCTGCAGTATGAAGTTGCCTCCTGACTGCTTCCCAGAGGGCATCTGTGTGTACTTGAATATCCCTCAGATTAGGAAGGAGGTTGTTCTGAGCTTGGGTTTTTGCTATGTCCCTTCCAAATCTAATTTGTTCATTATTGGAAACCTCAGTGAACAGCGTCTCTGTTTGTCACAATCAGTGCTTGTTCTTCAGCCTGGCATCACAGGCATCTGCACTGGCTTCCTCTGAGCCTGTTCCTGGCAGCCCTTGGTTGTGGGGAATGCTCTCTCTCAGAGTAAACAGTGCAATCCTGCTAAGTGAGTTACTTTTTGCTTCATTACTGAATCCAGTCTAAGCCAATTCCTTATGGATTTGCTTTTTATATGTATTTGGGAAGTGGTGGTGGAGGACCTTCCTTTATTTCTCTTCTAGGCATGATGTTGCTGCTCCTCTTAGCCCCCACTCCCAAGAAGTTTCCTGCTATATTGATTATAACATCTCCATGCCAGCACAGAACCTCTGGAGAGTGGTGAGTGGTCAGAGGGAGGGGAGGAGCTGATCATGCTCCAGCAGAACAGCTGAGACAACATGGATCAAAATCATCTTTCTGTTGTAGGAAATTGTAAATCGTGAGTCTGACACGGATGTGTGGAAGACAATTCTGTCAGAAGTGAGGTTTGTTCACGTGAACACCTCTGCAGTGCTAAAGGCAAGTGGGTTATGTTTATTTGCCTGTAGATTTTGCTTCATGCAGTTCTTATAATCTCAAAAACTCTGCTCCAAAATAGCTGCACCACTATAACGAATAACAAGGTAAGAAATTAAAGGAAGCAATCGCTCAGTGTGACAAAAGAGCATATTTTGGGTTGTCACACTGGTACTTCATCCCTTTCACATCAAAGCTGTCCTGCTTCTCAAGAGGCTGTGACCACTCTACACAACTGGGGCTTACAAACTGATGCTGAGTCTGGGTGCCTGTGAGAGCAGCTGCAATAATTAAGGATCTTTTTCTTCACAAAGTTTGTCAGAATCACTGATTTTATGTCTGTAGCATTTATTGAGACAGTTTTGTGTGGTGACTCTTCACACATTTTCTGGCAGTCCCTTGCTGTCATCCAGTGCTCAGGCAGAGCCTGAAGTTCAGATTGGTAGAACTTGGCATTTAAAAGTTGACAGTTGTCTTTCTCTTTCAGCTCAGTGGAGCATCTCTGCCTGAGTGGGGATACCGGCAGCTGGAGGTGGTTGGAGAGAAGCTGTCCAAAGGCTACCACCAGAGCATGGTGTGGAATGTGGAAGAGCACAGATATGGGAAAAGTATGTCTCAGCCATGTTCCAGGTTTCACTTTGTAGTGGTGGGAAGGTGGTACTGTGTGTGTGTGCTCAGTTGGCTCTGCCGTGGAGTCAGAATCCTTACAAAGTCCCTTCAAGTGCTCTTGCAGTTGGATGATGTACTGGAGAAGGGCTCCTGGGACAGTGAGGAGCCTGTGTGCTCTCTCTCCTTTCTAGCTTTCTGCCTGTTATGTGCTTATTTCTGAGCTTTGCTGTTTTCTTCCAGGCCAAGAGCAAAAAGAGAGGGAAGTGGAACTCCACTCTCCCACACAGATGGACATCAGTAAAAACCTCAGCTTCATGGCAAAGTTCACAGAATTGCAGGTGAGTGTCTTGTTATTCCCTTCATTCTTCCTTCTGCTGCAGAGCAGGAACCTGAGCATTTCTGCAGACTCTGAGCCTGAGGATTCATTGTTTAATCCTTGCTGATAGTTTGGCTTCCTCACTGTAAAAAAATGTTTCTGAATGCACTTATAAGGGCATTAAAGACCTGGGCTGTCCAGTAATGAATACCCAAGTGATTGTGTAACAAAAAAGGGGGAGGAAAGTTGGTTGGGCACCCAGAAGCTGCCTGAAACTGAACTGTAATGTGTGGTACATGCAGTGAGTAGTGGTGATGCCCCTTACTATCTTTGTAGAAATCCATTAAGGAAAGTGCATTATTTCATAACAAAATTTAAAAATTGTATTGATCAGTATCCATAGAGATATGTAAAATATTTCTCCACTCCCAGCTTAGGGACTTACCATCTTATATCTGGAGCTGTTCACCCATGCCTGCTGTCCCACCTGTTCCAATCTGAAAGCCTTCTGCTTACCTTTTTTTTTCTAGTGGAAAATACTTACATTAAAAAATGAAGACACAGAACATAAATACAGCTCCTCTGCCCTGGACTGGATCACAATGGACACCAATATTGCCTACTGGCTCCACCCCACCTCGGGGGTAAGTACTACATGTAGAAGTAGCTGTGAAGCTGTTGAGAAAGCAGAACAGCTCAGATGTGAGCCCCAGGTGTAGGAGTCAGAGCAGGGCTGCAGCTTCCAGCCAAGGACTTTTCCTCTATTAATATATTTTCCATGAGGGGTGAGGTATTTGTTTTAGCATGAGATACAGCTTTGACAGTAGTTGCTTTTAATTAAATCATGTTTGCTTGTGCCTTTTTTTTAAGGTAAATTGCAGTTTAATAGTTTCCATTATTGATTTCATTTAGAAGATGAGTTCATCTCCAATAGCATCCTTTAAATGCTTTCCATTACACAAGAGTCCTAAAGCAGCAAAGTTTATCAACCAGCTTGGTTCCAGGTTACTAGGCAGGCTCATTCCGGAGCTTAATTTAGCAAGTTTGTGAAAAGAAAAGAACCACAGCATGTTCCTGCTTCTGGCTTAGACCATCATCTGTCCTGCAGGCCCAGATCCACCTCCTTGGGAATGTTGCCACCTGGGTTTCAGCTAATGCTGCTGCTCTGCTTTACCTGTGTCTGTCCCTGTGGTACTTGCTGCGGCGAAGGAGGAAGATCTACGACATCCCTGAAGGTCTGACTGCACTCTGTGTGTGCCCAGGTGGAGGCCTGTGCCTTGCTCTGCTCTCAGGTGCCATCTCCTGTCTCCTGCAGATGCCTGGCAGCTCTGGATGTCAGCGGGAGGCATTTGTGGTGGAGGCTGGGCTGTGAATTACCTGCCCTTCTTCCTGATGGAGAAAACACTTTTCCTGTACCACTACCTGCCTGCTGTCACATTCCAGATTCTCCTGATTCCTGTGGTACTGCAGCATCTCAGCGATCATCTCTGCAGGTATTTGGCTTCAGCAGAATAGTTCTCTGGCACAGTTCTTATCCAGGGCTGTCTCCTGGGCAAGCTGCTGCAGGGAAAGCAGTGTTTTAACAGCAGTGGTTTTTCCAGTGGTGGCCAAACTCTGTCATTTGCCTTTAGGGAAGCCAGGCCAGGCACAGGTCTTTTGGATGAAGTGTTTGGCCAGCCTTGATGTAACTTGAGTGCTCTTTCCCTGTCTGCTCCCAGATCTGTGCTGCTCAAGAGCATGTTCAGTGCCCTGGTTGCAGGCTGGTTCTCCTCGGTGTACTTTGTGTACTGCACCTTCAGCCCCGTGACCTACGGGCAGCCTGCACTGTCCCTCCCTGAGCTCAAGGCCCTGCGCTGGAAGGACACCTGGAACATCCTGATCAGAAAGCAGTGACCACTCCAGCCTGGTACAGCAAAGGGAAACACCTCTTGTGCAAAGCCAAGGATTTATTGTTAGAATCATGGAAATCTTAACAGTCACTTCAGGTATTTTGTAGTAGTCCAGGTCTAATGGTTACAGGAGAAAATAAAGGAACGCTGTTACAGAAAAGGACTCAACAGTAATACAGCTGTTGTGAGCACAGCTCCCAGTTTCTGCCCCTCTTGCATTCACCCCTCACTGCCCCTCAGGGTGTGAAGGCTGCTGACTTCAGTCAACAGCATCCCAACTCCTTTGCTGGGAAGAGCTGCAACAATTTCTTCTCTTTCCTGGAAATACAGTGGTGGTTTCTTCCTTCTGGCACTCCACTGCACTTAGGGCTATTTCATGTGTTTCCTATCACTGTGGTCTACAATCCCATTATAGACTTACTAAAAATGGACTCTCACCAACACATCAGATACTTTTTTTCTGTTTTCTTTGTTATGCCTGAAACCCAGGTTTTCCCTTTCTAAAGCTTGCTCATCTTTAACAATCAGTAACTGGCCCTGCGGCCTTACAGCATCATTCCATGACTCTGTTCCTCAACAATGCATTATTTGCCCCCAACTTCCAATGCTCTGCTATCATTTCTATTTCTGTAAATACAGCATTAAGCTACATTTATAAATAGTTCATTCTGCATAGAATAATGACTTGTTACTATTATCTATTTATAATCATCTGACATAAGCATCACTTTTAAGAAGATAAGCAAAATAAAAAGATATTAAAAGTTGCTGTTACAGCTAAAGAAGGCTTCAGGCAAGCCAGGAACTGAGCCAAAGCCAGAATAATCCTTTGGCCATGTGGCACTAATGTGAAGCCTGAGGCCTGCTACCAGCAGTGGCAGTATTGCCATTACACCTCACATCCCATGGGAAAAGAACTCTGGGCAGGATAGGACTGATCCTGCTGACAGGGAAACCTGCTCCAGCTTGTGCACATGGGTTCAGGGTGAAAACACTGAAACCAGCCCATGGCCTGGCCTGCACCAGCAGAGAAGGCAGAGGTAAAGCACTGGGGACTCAGTGGGGAGTTTGTGATGGCTCTGTCCAGGTGTCTGGGCAGGGCTGTAGTACCTGGGCCACATTCCATTGCTGTATCTCCACGTGGCTGCAGCAGCAGGTCCTGCAGGGCAGCACAAAGCTGCCAGAGCAGCATTCCCTCACCCCAGGGGCTGTGCAGTTCCTCACTGCTCTAAACAATTCTATTCAAGGCTCCCCCACCCCCTGAGGAAGGTATGATCCAACACCACAGTCATTCAAAGTAGGTTTTAGTGACTATTTTGCTCCTGCTGGAATCAGCCCTGAGAGCTAATGCTTCAGTGCAGTAGCTCATGCTCTAAGTCTGTCACCCTGAGCTAGAGAGCACCCAGCAGCAGTCAGGAAATGCTCTGCCTTCTCCTGGGCACTGCAGAAGTACCAGAGACACCAAGCCTTCACCCCCTTCCAAGGCTGAAAAGACTACAGGGATGGAAGTGCAGACTGCATTTCTTAAGTTTGGGGTTTTTTTTTCTCTAAATTTTCAGCCACAACAAAACCAAAGGTAACAATTCTGAGTTAAGGAAAGAACTGAGTATAAGAGGCCCTCCAGCAGTGTTCCTTTCTGTGCCTTTTTGCTGGCATAGTGAATGTACCAAAATTACCTTTTATAAAAATGGTCATTTCTGATCACTTTTAATTTATTTATTAGCCAAAGTAACACACCCACAACCAACACAGCCAAGCCCTGCTTTTAGAAAATTAGCAAATATGAAAAAGTTCCTCTTAGTAACATTTTCCTCCCACCCTCATTCTCAAAATTACACCTTAAGTCCAGACTCAAGAACAGTATCACAAGGACATTTTCAAAGGTCCAACCAGCACTTCATTGCAGTTTTTTTCCAAACAGACACTTCATGCTGCTGCAGTATCACTTATCTGGGGTAAACTACAGAAACTGGGATATCACTGTTTGTACTTCTTGTCTGCTCTTTTTAGAAAGCCAGACATTCTTGAGTTGAAGCTGCTGGAGTGCAAGGCAAGTGCTCTGACCCTGTCTGAGGGTGTCCAGGCAGCTGCTTGTGCCAGCAGGAGGAAGGTCCTGCAATTCCCAGTTTCCCCCCTTGCTGACCTCACCAGCCATCTCTGGAATTGGACGGATTCTGCCCAGCAGAATTTGCAACCAGCAGTACAGAAATGCACTAAAAGACACTAATACTGACCAGGTCAGGTTTCTGTCTCCATGAGCAACTCAATCCAGTTGGAGCTCACACATTCAGTAACTGTGGTAAAGCACGCTGGGTACAAAAAATAACCAAAAGGTGTAGCAAGATCCAGGAGCTTGGAAAGGAATAAATTAGGAATCACTAGAACCACTAAACTTCTTGGGCCTGTCCCCTGGTGAACTGCAAGTTCCCATCTGTCCCAGTCAGTTCTGTCTCACCCCTCTCTCAAGGGAGAGGGGCCTCTGCAGGTCAGTTCCTCTGACCCCACAGGCTGGCCAGCAGCAGAGCATGGCCACAACTCAAGGTGCCAACAAGGTGGAGAAGAGTAGGAGCCTGTTAAAATTAACAGCATGTGAGCTAGTCTTGGATAGAGAGAATAACACCCAAGAGGCAGATGGTTTTCCTGCTACAGACAGCCATCATCAGGGAAATGGGGTGTCTTGCTAGTCACCTGATAGTGCTTAATTTTCAGGGGAATCTTCAGCATTAGATCTCATTCTGAAAATTAAAAAAAGGCAAGTAACACTGCCTTTAACCAGTTCACCAAGTAACAACTCCAGACATCTCAGAGAGAACAGGGAGGGCTTTGGAGGGAAGCAGGATGGAATGCCAACCCCTTCCTCTCCCCTCTGTGACAAGATCCCCACCAGGATCCCCTCCGCTGCTAGCACGACTTAAGGGGCACTTCACCAACCATTCCGTGGAAGTCCTTTCCCAAAGTTGTCTTCAGTGTCGGCGTGGACCAGAGGCAAACCCTGGGGCCGTGCCGGGCTAGTGCGGGCGGCTGCTGGACTCGAGGTGGGAGCGCTTGCCGGCCGCCAGCACAGCGGCGCTCTCCGCCTGCTCCGGGAACGGCCGCTTGTAGGTGCGGCCGTGCCCGTTCAGCGCCCCTCGCTGCCACTTGCAGATGTCCCCGTTCAGGATGTCCTGGATGTGCTGCACGATGAGGTTTATGGCAACTGCAGAGAGGAACGGGGAATGGAGGGCATGAAGGATCTCCTGGTTGAGTTATCTAGAAAATGCGGAGCATCCAGCTCTGCTCAAGTTTTAACAAGCCCCTAAATGAAACTCTGCCTGCTGTCTGCAGAGAGGTCAGACCTCAACAGGTCACTTGTCCAGCCCTCCACAGGCTGAGCAGCTCCCTCCCCTCCAGCCAAAACCCCTTCCTCAGGAGCAGGCATCCCAGGCAGCAGGGAGCCTCCTGCTCTATTCCCAACCCCAAAGGTGTCTCCCCAGGGACATCAGGGAACCCAGCTCCCTTTTACCCATGTTGTCAACGCCTCTGGGGATGATCACATCCGCATACTTCTTTGTCTGCAAAACAGAAACAGTGGTGGAGGAGGCTGTTAATGGGAAAAGTCAGCTTCATTCCACGAAGAAGCAACCAAAGGCCAGAAAACTGGGCAAAGATGGAAGTGCTCCAGGGTTGTAAGTTAAAGCTCTCTCTCTCATGGTAACAACATAAATAAATTCCAATATTACACTGGCAAATGTGCACTGGATTTAAGCTCAGGGATTCTTCTTACTGTCCCTTTGCAGAGAATCACCAGGCAGAAACAGGAGGTCAGGTGTGGAGTCCTTTGCTTTTACCCATTTGGAGCTGCCTTCAAACATTGCCCACGTCAGGCAGGGTCTGTTTGCCAAGAGCTGGTTTTAATCAGCATTTCGCAAGCCATTGCTAAATCTCTGCTGAGAGCCAAGGTATCCAACGTGCATGTGAAATTCCTGCCTGCCTCTGATAACACTTTATTGATCTTTACCACCACAGCACTCCTGCTTTTTCTTTCCCTCCACAGCTGAAAAAAAGCTGGCAAATTCAGCATTTCTAATGAGTAGTTTTAGAATCCCAGAATTCCTTTGATCTGGAGCAAGAGGTACCTGAGTTAGCCTTTTCCAATTTATTTAATCCACATACAGGATTTTGTTCTCATAGGGTTTTTTTACAAATTAATTTGATTATTTGAGTACCTAAATTGGCCTCCCACTACATGGTGTAGCAAGCAGAGCTAGAATGGCCTGCCCAGGTTTTCACCAGTGTTCCCTTTGAGAAAGGCTGCTGGAAACCAAGCTTTTCTTTCTTCCTACAAGGCTTAAGAATAAACTGAGAGTGGGAGTCTTTCATTCAGAGAGACCCATACTTAAATAGCCCCAGCAGCCAGCAGGGAGAAAACGTGCTTGAGGCATTTCCATGGTGCTCTGCCAGCAGAAGGGACCATTTCAGTTCCTTAACAACCAGCTTGAAATGGTTGAAGGCATGAGGCAGAGAACGTGGGATTTGTGAAATACAAATACCAAAAGTCACCACTGCTGCCCCTACAGCAGCTAAATCCCAAACAACCCTGCTCCTCTACCCCTCCCCAAAAAAGAAGACCCCACAAATGACATCAGCAAGAGGCTTCGTACCGGTAAGCAGAACTCCTCAAAGGCAGGCTTGACAAACGTGGTGTACTGCGTGAGGATCTGCTCCAGGTCCCTCCCACGCTTCATATCTCGCAGAACTGGGGAGGGGAGATAAAAGCCCTGAGTGCTGTCCCCTGGTGGGGATGGATAAGGAGCGGGGGCACGGCGGGGCTTCACCTCGGCGCGACAGCCGCACGTCGGAGTCCGTGTCCACAAAGAGCCGCAGGTGGAACATGTCCCGAATGTCCTGGTTGTAGAAAACCAGGATGCCCTCAAAGAGGACAACGTCAGCAGGATACACCACCGTGGTCTCTGCCAGCCTGCAGGGAGAGACACCCAGAGCCTGTTACACAGGCCTCGTGCCACCGCCAAGGGAGCTGTGGGGACACCCCAGACAAGGCAGGACTCTGGACAAAGGCAGACCTACCTAGAATGTGTCACGAAGTCGTACGTTGGCACCTCAACCGTTTTGCCCTCAACGATGTTTTTCAGGGTTGAATGCATCAAATCGTTATCAAAGGCATCTGCCAGAGGAAAGTTCAAAGAGAACGACTTTCAGACGCTGCTGTATCAAATGATCTGCTCAGATTTTTCCAGACCCAAAGGAAAAACCCTCTGCCCAGTATTTCCCCAGGAAAAAAGGAACTTGCAGCCTGCTCCTTCCTACCACTAGCAACACAGCACTCTCAGCCCAAGTGAGAATGGCTGTGTTTGGTTTCAGAGATAAGGAAGAGACAGTTTGCTGTTCACAAGCAACTACAATACAGTGAAATTAAGAGCTCAAAGGTGAAGCTGGTCATTTTATAATTTTATCAGCCCGCTTAGTAATTGCATAATTTTGTGCAACTTTGTTCAGCTGTTAGTCAGGAGCCAATTGGAAAACCCCAGGCATCTTTCATGGTTTCCATTACCCACCCCAGAGGCACCAGACTTCAGCCAAGGGCAGCTCCCTGTCCCGCCTACAATCCACAGCACTCCCCCGGGCAAGGGGAGCAGCTGTTTGTGTGGACAAGAACTAACAGGAAAGGATTCGGGGAATGATGTGGTTCATTAAGGAACCTCTGAAGAGCAGGGAGTGCAGCAGGCTGGGATGCTCTGCACCTCTCCACAGCTCCAGAAGCACCGTCAGTGACAACCAGCACAAGGGAAGGACAAATGGATGTTATGGTGCGGGAAAGCACGTGTCTGTTCTCCAACACTTCCCCTTTCCTACAGGTGCCTCCCGTGAGACCCAGCTGCTCCCCAGGCACCGGCTGAGCCCCGCAGGGGCCGGGCCGGTGTGCGGCTCACCCGGGTGGTCGAAGTTGTACTGTCCCTTCAGCGCCTTGGCCTGCTGCTCGGCCGTCAGCACCTTGTAGAAGCTGTCCTGGCTGAGGATCAGCACCTTGCGCTGCCGCTGCTCCACCTCGTTCTGCCCCAGCAGCTCCATGATCTTCTCGCACACTGTGGACTGAGCGGGACGGGGGCTCAGCCGGGCCGGGGGTCCCCGGCCGCTCCCGCGGCGCCCGGCGCGGCCCGGCCCCCAGCCACCGGCGATGCCCCTGCGGGCGCCGCGCGGGTCCCGCGCCGCGCGGGCTGCGGGGGGCGAGCCCCGGCACGGCCCCGGCACGGCCCCGGCACGGCGGGCTCACCTTGCCGCTGGCGGTGCCGCCGCTGACGCCGATGAGGAAGGGCTTGGGGTGCGGCCGCTCCGCGTCCGGGCCGCCCGCGGACGCCATGGCGGGATGGACGGCGGGGGGCGGGGCCCGAGGCGGAGCGGGGCGGGGGGCGGGGCGTGGAGAGGGGCGTGGCCATGAGGGGGCGTGGCCACGTGCGCTGAGCGCGTCCGGCCTCAGCGCCGGGCACGGAGCACCGGCACGGACAGACGGACAGACGGACAGACGGACAGCCGGGCGGCTCTGCCTTGTTACAGACAACGCTGTCCTACCCAGTCCCTTGTTGTGAGCGTGTGTGTGAGTGCGCGCCTGTCCCCGGCTGTGTGTGTGACACCTGTACCCGTGTGTACACCTATTCCGGGTGTGTTTTACACCTGTGCACATGTGTACACCTGTTCCGGGTGCGTTTTACACCTGTACACATGTGCATATGTACACCTGTACCCGTGTGTTTTACACCTGTGCACATGTGTACACCTGTTCCGGGTGCGTTTTACACCTGTACACATGTGCATATGTACACCTGTACCCGTGTGTTTTACACCTGCACCCGTGTGTACACCTGTTCCGGGCGTGTTTTACACCTGTACCCACGTGCATGTGTACACACCTGCTCCATGTGTTTTACACTTGTTCAATGTGTTTTACACCTGTACCCATGTGCATGTGTGCACCTGTTCCCTTGAGTTTTACACCTGTACCAGTGTGCGTTTGACACCTATTCCCATGTGCATGTGTACACCCCTTCCCTCTGTGTGTTTGACACCTGCTCCCATGTTTTACACCTGTTCCTGTGTGTTTTACACCTGTACCCGTGTGTTTTACACCTGTACCTGTGTGTGTTTTACACCTGTACCCGTGTTTGACACCTGTTCCCATGTGTGTTTTACACCCGAACTCGTGTGTTTTACACCTGTTCCCATGTGTGTTTTACACCTGTACCCATGTGTGTTTTACACCTGTTCCCATGTGTGTTTTACACCTGTACCCATGTGTGTTTTACACCTGTTCCCATGTGTGTTGTACCCCTGTTGACGAGTACAGGTGCGTGCAGAGCGCGGTACATGGGAGCTGTGAAGAAACACCTGAAGGTACAACACAGAGACACCAGGACACATCCATACCCATATGGTAAGACACGTACACACTGTGTGCGCACACATCCTCTGCGTGGGTGCGACAGAGATATCCACACACACACATTTTAAACATTAATAGCTGCAGCTACAATATACAGAATTTTACATAAATTTTGTGTATAAATAGATCTGGAACACACACCACACTCTACATGTCAATACAATAAAATAGAAAAAAAAAATAAAATAAACACAAATCATATGTTTAAACAGGAAGAAATGGAAGGTTCTTGACTGCTCTGCGCTGCACGGGCCGGACAGACCCCGGAGCCATGGCCAGCCCGGTTTGCCTGCCGGGGCGGCGGAGCCCGCGGTGCAGGCCCGGGCAAACAGCGGGTCAATGATTAACCGGCCCGGCCGCGCTCCCGCCGCCGCGCGGGGCCACGCGGGGCTCGGGGGGCGGCGGGGCCGGGCCCGAGCGGCGGCAGTTGGGACCCCGCGGGCACGGCGTGAGTGCGGCGGGGATGGGGCGCCGGGGGGGAGCACGAGGGCGGCCCCATCGCACCCCGCACCCGCGCTGACCGCTCGGCTGGGCGTCCCGTCCCGTCAGAAGCTCGCTGTCCCCGCAGGCGTCTCCGCGGATGGACGGTGAGCCGCCAGCCGGGCCCCAGCCCCGCGGCCCCGCTGCCGCGCGGGGAGCGGAGCCGGGGGACGGCGGCGGGCCGGCCGGGGGGCTGCCCAGCCCCGGCACCCGCAGCGACGCGCCCGCGGCCCCCGGGGACAGGCCCGTGGCCGTGTCGGTGGTCACCAACTCAGCCTTCGAGGGGGCCCCTCCACCCTACTCGCCGCCGGACCCCAAGAGCTTTCACCCCCTGTACCCGCCCTTCCCAGCCGGCTGCTCCCAGCAAGGGCCCGTCTTTTACCCGTCGGGACCGCGGCCCTTCCCAGCCCCGGGCTTTCCCCCCGGCCCGCTGCCCTACAGCCCGGTACGTATCGCCCACCCCGATGTTCCGGCCCCGCTCTGCAGCGGGGCTCCCCCGTGTCTCCCCCGCCGGGTTTCGGGGTTCCCGCGGGGCCCTGAGGGGCGCGGCCCGGCGGGAGCACGGCGGGCTCGGGCCGCTCTGAGCAGCCCGTGCCGCAGCACACCGCGCAGCCGGCCGCGGGGCCCTCACCCGCGGGCCGCGGGCACCAGCGGCCCAAGGACTACACGGTGGAGTCGGTGCTGGTGACCCTCTTCTGCTGCGTGCTCACCGGGGTCATGGCCCTCGTCTACTCCCACGAGGTAAGCAAAGATTCACCTGGCGGCCTAGAAGCCCCTCATGGTGCTGCGGGTCTCTTCTAAACCTTCCCCTTCTCCCCCTGGCCCAGACCCGGGCTGCGCTCGCCCGTGGGGACATGGCCCAGGCGTACGTGGCATCCCGAAAGGCGCAGTCACTGGTCCTCATCAGCCTCCTCTTCGGGTTGTTCGCCTCCATCAGCTGGATCATCTACGTCCTGGTGTCCCTGTACCTGTGACAAGGACCCTGGGCGTGTGCCAAGGACTCCAAGGCTCGCCGCCTGAGGCGGGTGTGTGGGGCACGGGCAGGTGAAGTGGCCACAGCTTTGTGTGGAAACGGGTTACAACGGAGAGTTTTTGAGGCTGCGGGGCAGCGTCCATCCTTCCCGGCAGGGCGAGGAGCTGCCCCGGAGCCTTCAGCCATCTGCTCAGCCCAGGGCAGGGAGATGCTGCATCCTGCTGGATCCAGCTCTGGGCAGGGAGCTGTGTGGGATCCATGGGCAGGATCGGGCTCTGCTGCAGGATGCTGAATCCCATTGCTGTGGGCTGTCCCTTGGAGCTGCCAGTGGGAGCATCTTGTAGGATTGGGGTCGGAGGTGGAGCAGAAGTAACAGGTGCATGGGAAGCCCTCACTGGTCATTAATAGTGGGAGAAGATACAAACCCATGCATGCAGTTCTACAGTAATTCTGCACACACCCACCCCACCACACAACACCTCCCCTGTATTGCCACCTCTTGCTGCTTCCAGATTGAAATAAAATTCAGCTGTAGCCAAAGCTTCCGTTTTCTCTGCACACCAAGGACCTGCATCTCCCTTTGCCCACCACAAAATTCAGGGTAAGTTCTCCTGCAACAGCTGAAATCAGGCTTTTCCCAAGAGCAGGTGGGCACCAGCCCATGCAGGACCCCAGGGAAGGGGAATCTCCACATGGCCCTGGCCTGGGGGGTCACTGGCCGAGCACCTTGGGGGGACACTGGGCTGTGGGCACTCCCCTCCTGCTGAGCTGGTTCCCTGGGATGCAGCCCCACATTCCAGCCCTGGCGCGGGGGGCACGTGCTCGGTCACTGTCTGGGCACTCTCCTCCTGAGCCAGCCCGTGACAATTATTTCCAGAGGAATTTTGAACCCCGTCCAGGACTGAAATAGCAGCGTGGAGCAGCTCGGCCGCTGCAGGGGTTATTTATAGCCCTGGCTGCGGGCACACGGCCACTGCACGGGCTGGGCACACGCCGGGGCCAAAACCCCTGACACGGGGACAACGGTGCCCAGAGAGGGTGACAGATTTCCCAAGTGTATGGCTTGTATGGGGGCAAAGCCATCTTGGCGCAGAGAGGGAAGAAATTTATAGTGAAAATATAAAGGGGAAAGAGGCAGGGGAAGAGGAAAACCACGGGGGGCACATGAGAAAACACGAGGCCACACCAGCGCCAGAGGCGGATTCGATTGTCACTTTAATCCACAGACTGTGCATGCACTGTAAACAGGATCAGCAGGCAGGCTCGTTACTGGTGTTTTATTTGTCTTTAATATAAAAGTTACAGGTCTGAAATGTTTGCAGAAGATGCCACCATGGGGGTTAGTGGTAAATCTATAATACAACGGAACTGCTTGTGGGGAGGGGCCTGGGGCAGGGGGCTGGTGACTGGGGACATCGCTTCGCCCCACTCCCTGCCCCGTGTGGAGAGGGCACTCACACTCTTCCCTCTCCCCAAAAAGACGTGATGGCCTTGAGGATGCTGCCTGCAAGATGGGAACACGCTCATGGCCAGTCTTGCACATGTTCTGGGTTTCTGCTCCCCAGGGACTGCTCCTGGAGTGGAGGGGGGTCTCTGGTCAGCAAACCTGAAGCTGCTCCAGGCAAGGGGACGCTCCTTTAGGGTCCCTCCAGCCCTGAGAGCCTGGCCTGAGGGTGGGATACGAGCCAGGAGCTGTGGCGGGGACACTGCTCAGCAGAGGAAGGGGTGAAGGGGGAGGAAAGCTGGGGGGCACTGAGACCTCCCATCCCCACACCACAGGCTGAGCCTTTGGCTCTGGGGGCTTGGCAAGAGAGCGAGACCTCCTTTGGTGCCAACTGGGCTTGTGGGCTCAAGTGCAGGGAAGAACCTGGAAACAGCTCCCACTGGTTGGGGATCACAGAATTTCCTGACTTGAAAGGTACCCCCCAGGGTCACTGAGTCCAACTCCTGGCACCGCACATGTGAGAGCACTGTCCAAACACTTCTTGATCTCACACAGGCTTGGTGCTGTGCCCCACCACCCTCTGGGGCAAGAACTTTTTCCCGATTTCCAACCTAAACCTCCCTGACACAGCTGCAGCTGTTCCCTCGGGTCCTGTCACTGCTCACAAGTGAAGAGATCTGCACCTGCCCCTCCTGAGGCTGCTGAAGACCACAACATCTCCCCTCAGTCTCCTCCAGGCTGAACAAACCAAGCACCCTCAGCTGCTCCTCATGAGGCCCCTCCAGACCCTTCCCCATCCTTGTGGCCTCCTTTGGACACCCTCCAATAGCTTAATATCTTCTTTTATATAGTAGTGCCCAAATTTAGTGTTGTCAGCAAAGTTCCTTAGTATCCCTTCCAGTCCTGTGTCCAGGCTGTCAGCGAAGATGTTGAAGAGCACAGGGCCAAGGTGGAGCCCCGTGGAACCCCAGTCACTGCCATTTTTGGGGTGTCCTGCTGCCCAAGCCACGAGCCACTTGCTCACCCCTCATGTCACACGGTCACTCAGCTGGATGAAGACAAGCTGCCCCCCCCGTCCCTCTGAACCCCCAGGGCTGTGATTGCAGAGCACACACAGCCCTCCCAGCACAGCCTGGCCACGGCACCCAAGGGCTGCTCAGAGCCACCAGGGTGAAGCCCACACCACATCCTGGGTGTGTTCATTGCCCTTTTCACCACCTCGCCATGCTGGGCTCTTAAAAGATCTTATTTACAAAGGAAACATGGATATTGCTTCCTGGGAAGCCTTTGGGGATTGCAAAGCCTTGGCTGGACAAAACACACAGCTCCAATGCCCTCAGTGCCATGAAAATAAACCACTTTTGAAGTGTTGTGGCTCAGACACCGTGGTTCAGCATGAAAAATTCCTGCTCCTCCTGCTCTGGGGTTGCACAAAAACTGTGCTGGACCCACACTCCCCTCTCCCAGATGCCCTCATGGGCAGGGGGTCTCTCTGTGCTTGGCCACTGTGTGAGCCTCGTGCCTGAGTCTTCAGGAAAATAACCAAGCAGGGTAAAACCCCGGGCTGTCCCTCCCTCCTGAGAGCCAGGCAGAGCTGGCCAAGGCTCTGCAATCTGTTTGGAGAAGGAAAGGAGTGCAGCTCTGATTCACCCAGAACAAACAGGGGCTTTAGCAGGCACAGAGCTGCCATTGAGAAATAAGTTAAGGATGCTCTGTGAAACTCCATGTCTGTATTCCTTGGGAATCCTGCCCTAAACCTGCAGGATTTTGTCAAAACCCTGTAAAAACCTGTGACCACGTGACAGGGAGCTGAGGAGGGCTTGGCAAGGCTGCTGAAACCCGCAGGGCACACTCAACACCCGCCATCCAACTGCAAACCACTGGAGCAGGACAGAGAGGAGGGATGTGAGACGGCCTGGGTGGGACACAGAGGGGACAGAAGGGCTGAATAAGGCACACTGAACAGATTGGGGTTAACACTGTGTGTGTGGGAAATTACACCCCTGCCTTGCCCTTCCACGCTGGGCTGTCCCTGCCCTGCTGGCACCAGCATGGTGGGACTGGGGACAGGGACTTGCCAAAGCACAGCTCTCAAAGGACAGCACTGAGGGTCCCAACAGGGACCCCCAGAGAAAAACATTTGGCAACAGAGAGAGGAGAGAGGAGTGGGTGGGAGGACAGGGTGGCTCAGCTGGGCACAGGGCTCCTTCCTGGCTCCCACTTCCAACCCAGACATGGCTCCTTCACGAGGCTCCTGCCCCTGCTCTGCAGCCAGTGCCCACCTGGCTGCCCCGAGCCTCCTTTATCCAGCACTCGGAACAACATTGTCACTGGTTGTGGATTTTATACAGACTGGTTTGCACTTGTCTTTTTTTTTTTTTCCTATAAACTCATCGGTATTCAGACATGCATCAAAAAAACCTCATGGGGTTCTAAACACTAGGTATGTACAGTCTGTGTCCTACAGCATTTCCTGTGCAAAAGCTAAGTACCATCGCTAAGAGACAACGGGGTCACAGGCAGGTGACCCCAGCACCTGGGCAGTCCGTGTTCCCAGGTACAGAGGGATTTACTGTTGCTTAAATAATGAGATCTGAGAGGAGGAGGGGGGTGTGATGACTGGAGATGGCGGGTCCCTGCCCACATTTTCAGTGCCTCTTCCGTATCCACGACCGGTGCCTTCCTCCCGCGAAGAAGGCGCCAGAGATCTGGGGTGAGCCGAGACCCCTGTAAACACAAGCAGCTCTCTGGAAGCAGAGCTCCTCTGGCAGGCAGCAGGAGACACTTCCATCCTCACGAACATGTTGGGAAGGTGGCATTGCAGGGGAGACTCCAACCCTTGGCTTCCACGGCCGCTGCTGCCCGACGCCGCTCCGGAGATGAGTCAGTGGGTGCTGAGCTCCTGCTGCCCCTGCTCTGGATGGGAACAAGAGCCAGGGAACACCTGAATGCAACAGGCCAGCAAACCAGCCACACGCTCGCGTGGGACACTCCTTCCACACAGCTCTGTCCCCGGGGTTAAAGCTGGTTCATGGCACAGAGGGACGGGAGGAGGAGGAGGGCGAGTGCAGCGAGCACCGGCCGATCTCTGCCCTCGGCGGCTGCGCCGGCGCCTCGCGCCCGGCATTCCCACCCCCAGGGATGGCTGCCAGCTGGGAGGGAGGGTGTGTCATCCAGTGACAGGTACAAACATTGAACTCCAGTCTCATAGCTGCCCTCGGCGCCTCTGCGGAGCAATTCTCCTCGCACAACCCCTCCTCCTAGGTTTTCTCTTCCCGATCTGTTTTCCGCCTCGTGATGTTCCGAGGTTTGATTTTCAGGGACAGTTCCCACAGGGCCTCCTCAGCCAGGTGGTCGCTGAAGTCGTTGAAGAATGACACTATGTCGTCGTTCCTTTTGATGTCGTAATGTCTGGAAAACCACAGAGGAGCTGCAGTTACACAAGGGCTACCTGGGGTCCTCTCCTGGCTTTGGGCCACCCACCCCTGTCCTGCTCTCAGGACACCCAGCACTGTGGGCTGTGCCCTGTACTCATGGCAGTGGTGTCGCACCACAAAGGGGAAAACCTGCTGCTGAATTGAGGGGAAAAAGGCACTTATCACACAGAAATCAGCAGTTAGATCTGCTGCCTCTGCTGCAAGACAGCACTGAAAAAAACCCTGAATATCCCAGAGAACACAGGCACCAGCAACGGCAAAACCTGAAAGCAAAACTTGTCTGGATCTTAAAACTAATATCAGAAAAATGTCCTTACAATGTTTATCTAACCGAGAGAGGGAAGGAGACTGATTAGAGCCCTGCTGCTCCCAGCTCTCCTTCCAACTCCCTTCCCCTTCAGACCCTTCTGCTTGCACAGGGGCTTCCACATGTCCAAGCCCCTGTCCCAGTCCCCAGCGTGGTCCCCAAAGCCACCTCTGAGCCCCACTGCTGCACTTACACTTGCTGGAAGCACCTCATGCTGTCCAGGATGTTAAACTGCTGCCAGCGCTTGGAAAAGTTCACTTTGCTGTCAATGTAATCAGGGTTTCCCAGATGGACAAAGGTCAGGTCCTGCAGAATCAGGCCTCTGAAAGAGGGAAAGAGGCAGCAGGCCAAGGGAGTAGGCAAACAGACACAGAGGTTAGTCACAAAAGGCAGCCCAACAAAATCCAACAGCCTCCCACTGCCACCAGAATGGCAACCTTATCCAGAGGGAAACATTCCCCAGCAGCAGAGCCAAAGGTGTTTATTTGCAAACAGCCCCAGCTGGCCACCCTGCCCCAGAAAGGGCCTGGGGGCTGATGTGGCACGGTGCTGCCTGACCCTGGGTGCTGGGCAAAAGGCAAGGGCTGAGCCCAGCAGCAGCTGCTGAGAAGTCCTTGGAGGAGCCATTTTGATGTGCAGAAGCAGTGTCGGGGAAGGAGCTGGCACTCACAGGTAGGGGATGCAGGGGGGCTCCACGTCGGCCAGGGCCGCTCGGTAGGCGCGGAAGGACGAGGAGCTGTCGATCAGGGTGCAGTACTCAGCCAGGCCCTGCAGCACACAAATCCCCTGCTGACACCCCTGCTGCAAGCCCATGTTCCTTGTCACCTCCCCCCAGAGAGCCACACAGAGCAGGGAGTTAATGCCATGCTGCAAACACCTCCGGCTGATTTACTCAGCCTGACCATGGGGTGTTCACGTGGAACATTGCTGCCTTCAGCCTCCCCAAGGCTTGGACTGCAGGAGGAGGAGGAGGAGGCTGTTCTCCCCTGCGACTGTGCTGGCACTCCTGCAGCTGTCAGAATGCCCAGCCACACTGAAGGCTTCCAGCACTGTGGCATTTTACCCACTGGAGAGGAGTTATGCACCATGCCTCCACCCTGGGACACTGCTGGGATGTAAAACCACTCAGCTGTTTCATACATAACCACACTTAACCTTCCCCCAGAGATCACAGCTCCCACTGCTCCTCACCTCTGAGGTTTGCTTCTGCCACTCCAGCCTTCGGATGGGTGCAGAATCCAGTGCAGAAAGAATGGCCAGATAGGAATTAAAATTATTCAGCTTTCGTAAGTGCTGTGAAGAGGGAGAATATTCCAGTTACTTGAGAGCTCTGAAAAGCCTTCTAGCATCAAACAGCTCTACCAAGCAGAGAGCCCCACTCCCTTGCTCCTTCAAGCAGCAGTGTGTGTGATTCACAGGAAAAAAACAAGCCAATACCTTCATAATCTTTATAAATTTAAGGAGCAGCCTCTCTCGGTCCTGGGCTTTCTCTTGTAGCATAATTATTGAACGGACCCTGGAAGAACAGACAGAATAAAAGATAAACCTACTTAAGCAGAGATCAGATTTCCTCATTTCATTAAGAAAACTGATCACTAATGGGGATGGGCCAATGCAAAAAAGTTCACAATAACTCCAACTCAAATGGAGCACTCTAATCCACAGCAAAGACAGGATACTTTCACAGAGTGCATTTATTTGCAAGGGGAATGTTTCTTTCAAGAGCTCAGTGATACTAATAATTAATTCCTCTGGATTACAAGACCCTCCTTATTTTATTTCCGCTGTGCTCTGGGGTCTTAAGACGAGTGCTCTGGAGCTACTTCCTGGCCAAAAATACACATTATCCCATTTGTAATGAAGGAACCCAAGTCTACGAGGAATATTTGGAATATTTGCAAGGCATTGGAGGTTAGGCACAGTTCAGTGCCATGGCTGTTCTGAGCTCCTTACCAGTAGGACATGTTATTAAAGTGCTCTGTGAACTGTGTCAGGTTGGGACTCTTCTCTTCATTTTGTTCCTTTGCCCAAAGCAGAACTTCTGGGATCTGCCAAGGAAGGAGAGGAGAGGGGTGGGAAAATACCACACATTAAAATAGGATTTCTACCCCAAGATTCCCAGCTGCAGCCTTTGTTCACAGCCACTTGCTGGCACAAGATCAGCTGTGTCCTACAATCCAGCAGGTGTCTGGGAGAGCTGACAGGGAACAAACCCTCCCACTGCCCTCAGCCCATCCTCATCTCTGTACCTCGATTTTATAGAAGAGTTCAGCATCCAGCAGGGTCAGCTGCTCGGCTATTTCATGACTGTGGAAATCATGCAGTGTCCCTGGCCTGTGTAAAACAACCAGGAAGTACAAAGGCTCAGAAAACGTGACCTGTTTTCTTATCTTTCTTGTATTTTGAACTGAGGAAACTCTTTGTGTTCCCAGGGAAGGGGTGTCCTGGCTCTCAGAGGACACAGATATGGTCAGGTGCAACTCTCTCACCTGGCTGCCACCCCTCTGGCCGCGAGAGGTTTGATGGAGTTGGCGTAGCTCAGCATTTTCTTCTGATCCACTTTATCCAGGATGTTCTTGCGCAGCACTCTGGCCAGGCTCAGCTCCCCGCTGCAGACCAGCCTGAACACCAGGTCCATCAGCAGCTTGAGGATCTCCTCTGTCAATTCCACCAAGCTGAGAGGAAGGTGGAAAATGCGGGGAAAGCATCAGAGCTGAGACACTGAGCTCTGGGGTTTGTATGTGTACTGAGTCTCACTGCTCTTTCCTACCAGCAGAATTGGGTGACTGAAATTCCTTTTCCCAGCTCTTTGTTTACCAGAGATTCCATTTTACTAGTTATTTTCAAACCACTGACCCAGTTAGGACTCACAGGAAGAATCTGTTCTTCCAAGAGAGTTCAGCACTACAACTGGTCAGGGTTGTGGGATTTCAGCTGTCATTGCAGATGGGGTTAAAAAAATACATCTTCCCCAAAAATCACATCTTCCCAGCTGCCAGATTTCTGTGAGTTACTGACCCTGCATCCCAAAATGAAGAAGACAACTCACCACAGCTCATCCACCACTCGCACCAGCACGAAGAAGGTGTTCTTACTGACTCGCTTCTTGAACGTGTCCGGGAAGTGGCAAAACTTCTCATATGTTGGTTGCAAATTAAAGAATCAACTCAGTGTAGCCAGACCAGCATCAGTGCAATTCCCAACTCCTCAAGGAATCATAAAGTCATTGAATGATTTGGGGTGGAAGGGACCTTAATAATCATCCAGTTCCACTCCCTACCATGGGCAGAGACGCCTTCCACTGTCCCAGGTCACTCAGAGCTCCATCCAGCCTTGCCTTGGACACTTCCAGGGATGGGGAAGCCACATAAGAACACAACACTGTTCTGTCCTGATGGAAACTGGTGTTTGATCTCTAGGAGATAAGGGACACTGATATGGCTCTAAGATGGCATTAAACTGACACCAGCTGCTGGTAGCAGGGGGTGTGAGGAGGTACTGACACCTCATAGAACTGAGAGCAGGTGTACCCTGAAACTGTTCTCTCTAAGGTGAAATTTAATGAGCAGCACTTCCCTACAGTGATCTCCCCCACTGATCTGTGACATCTGGTCTCAACAGATCTCAGATGTCACCTCTACCTTCCTGGCTGCCCAATCTGCTGCAAGGAGGACACTGATGGGGTGACAGCACAGGCTGAAAAACCTTCTGCCAGGTGGACAAAGGGACAGAGAACAAGGCTGTCGGTAAGGCAGCACTGGCAGGGCCTGCAGGGACACCCCAGGCAGGATTGTCACCTGGCTGAGCCGTGCTGTGTCCCTGGCTGCTGATCCCAGAGCAGCAGCTCTGCTGCAGATGGCACTGACGAGCTGCGGCAGGACACGGTGACGTCAGGCTCCCTCTGACGTGGCTGCACAGCACCACAGCCACCACAGCCACTACAGCCACCACAGCCAGACCCTGCCCTGCTCTGCTGGCAGGGAACCCAGCCAAGGGCAAGGGAAGGCAGCAGGGTGCTCAGGGAGTGACCCTCTCCATCCTCTGCCAGGAACGCTCACCCTGCACATCAGGGCCCTGCCTCGTTACCAGTGACCAGCTCAGCTCAGGACTGGGAGGCCAAGAGCATCTTCAGGGCTGAATTTATTACAGTAAGAGAGAGAAAGCCTTGATGGCTTAATCATCTCTAATATTAAACTACACTTTCCCATGCAGGCAATGCCCATGGCCCCTCTGGAAGGAAGAAGGTTCTCTGGTCCCCACGCCACAAACGAGATGTCCCAAATAAAAGACCAGTTCCCCAGTGACATACAAAAAAGCTGATTTGCCCCTAAAGCTTGCCAGGACCCTCAGGAGACAACTCAGGTCCAGTATCCACTGTGACTGAACCTGCCCTGCAGCAATTCCCACTGGATAGAGTGGAGGTGAAGGGATTCCTGCCTGGGACACCATCAGGACACATCACTGACCAGCAGGCTTTTCACCAAAAAACTTGCCACCAGCTCCCTCCACACTGACCATCCAGCTCTGATTCCAGATGGCAGTGAACTGCCACTCATGAAAGGATATCTGTACTGCAGCTTCTTGATGAGCTCTTCAGGGGTAATAAATGTCCTGTATGTAGTCAGAAAGGCTTCACAGTACAGCACCAGATCTAGGCAAAAAAGCAAGAAAGCCTCAGTCAACCCTGCTTTCAGAAAAAGAAGCTTCTTGTGAGGTTGAATGCAGATGTACAGAGGAGAACATGGACACATTTTGGTGTGAGTGAACTTCCAGAAATGCTGTGCTGTTGGTCCTTACCAGCAGATGGACCCTTTGGCACAAGAGCAGCAGTGACACTGCCCTGTCCCCACCGGCCCGGCCCTGGCTCCCACTTGCAGCACTCAGCCTCATAAAAGGGTCAGTGAAAAACACCTGCTTGTGGGACAGGAGCTATCAATAATGTGTCAAGGGAAAACACAGTTTGGACCTTGAGGACGCTTAAAAAAGATCTGATGGCAAGAGGTGATGCCTGCTCTGTCTTTGCTGCTCAGGCAGGTCACTCTGCCCTCCCAATGAGGAACACACATGTTTCAACACATGCTGTGGTGCTGCAGATCCTCTGCCCTTGCTGAGTTCCAGGAAATCCATCCCAGGACAGTGTAAATAGAAGATTATTTCTAGCCAAAAGAAAAGCAAATTGCACTACAAAAACTGATGCTGCCCCAACAGAGATGTGGTGCCTGCAATCAGGCTGTGCTAATTCATCTGCAGGACAAGGTGCTGTAGGCCTGGAATTGCAAAGGATTTGGGCATTATCATGGGCACAGAGGATGGAATTTGAAGAAAGCACAAACTGCAAACAGGAATGCAGATGTCAGGTCAAGATTGCAGTCCCAATGCCTGGTCCCTGTGGACAGCAGTGCCAAAATGGGAGCATCAGGCATTAGTGCCAGTACAGAGCAGGGCAGGGCAGCAGGGTGGGCAGCGGATGGCACCCTGCCCCTGCCAGGAGCACTGCACCAGGGCAGAGAGAGGAAGAGCTCCTCTGTGCCTGCCCAGGCTGGGCTGTGCATGCAGAGCTTGTTCCAGCCAGAACAGGCATCACCCCATGCCCACGTGCTGTAACAGCCAGCCACTGCTGGGAGCTGGAAGGAGCAGGGCACAGAGACAGAGCTGTGTCTCTCTACCTGCTGTGTTTCTCTTGGCAGGAACCTCACCTTCCTCCTGCTCTGAAATCAGGGAGTGCTGCTGCCTCTGGGTTACAGACAACAGAGGCTGGGTGGTCACAGCAGGGCTGAGCCCAGGCCTTGTCCAGCTCTAACCCTGCACTCACAGCAAGTGTGTGTGGCTCTGAGCACTAAACTGACCAGGGATTTTATTCCTGAAGGCCACAGGTCTCTCTTTATTCCTTATGCCATTTAGCTTTTTCAGAAAACTCAAATGGACAAGAAGCATCATGCAATAGGGCGTGGAGTTACATTTATTCTGGGTTCCCATCTGCCCAAAAGGCAACGTGAGGTAATACAGCTGGTCTGCTCTGGCACTTGAAGCTGCCAAGAAATTCATCTTTAAAGGAAAGCCTCTTAACTCTACCCCTCTGTGCCGTTTGGCTGATTGATTTACAAGCCTGGAATTCTTCTCATTGTAAGCTTAATTCATTAACCCTCTCAGTCACCCAAGCAGTGGGTTAGCATAGCACAAATTCCTCTGTGCTCCATTCAGCTCCCTGGCTTGGCAGGCTGAGCTCTGGAACTGTTGCTGCCCCAGCTCCCTCCACCCAGCTCTCCACAGCTGCACCACTGGGCACACAAAACCCTGCTCCAGCTTCTCCCAGCTCTGAAAGGTTCTGCACAGCTCTCACCCCACAGCTTGCAGAACCCTCAGAACCCCCTGTTCATCAACTGGAGGTCCAGCACTCACCCCTTATCAAGCAGCTGTCTTTCAGCAGGAAGAGTAGGGAAGTTTTTTTGTGCTAACACTTGTTCGAAAGAACAGAGCAGTTTCTCTGTCCCACTTTCAGCATGTTTATGAGGGGTATTTCCACCATTTCATTTAGACTATTTTCTTTATTATAGATTTCCAGCCTCTCTGGTGTGCTCCTAACTTTGGTCCTTTCTGCCTGGATTCTGTGCCCATGCAGACTGGGAAACACAGCTGTCAGGGGAAGGATTTTCTGGCTAGCTGAATGGTGCTGGTAAGTAATTGCAAACATCTTATGCTACAGCAAAACCCCTGTCACTTAAAAATGTACATGAAAGATATTTCCCCTTTGACTATCAACCTCTAAACTGAGTGCTGAGTGATTCTGAGGGCTCGTGTTTTGCCTCCCAAGAGATAAGGAGATCAATCCTGGTTAAGGCCATCAGCACAAATGTGTTTGGCAGGTTCAAATCACTCTCTGGAAACACTGCAAAGGCTGTCTGTGCCACAGGTCTTGGAAAGGAGCTGCTTCATGTGTGTGGTGCCTAGGTTTGGACAGATGAAGAGGGGTTTTAACAAATCTGGAGCTCAGGGTCGCTGATGTGCCTTTTCCTGCCCCTCATCTCTTCTTTTGTACTGTGGATTCCCTCTCTGAACTGGCTTGGGTGGCTGCCAGGACACAAGTGGTACAGAGTGGGACAGGAGGTGGCACAGAAAATTGAAAATACGGGTGCCAGCAGAGCAGCACCTGAGCAGCTTCCCAGTGCCCACGGGTACTGCATTAGACCCAAACCAACATCCCCATTGATGCACAACATTCCAGTAACTCCACATCACCACTGCCCTGACATTCAAAGGACCAGGAGCACCTCTGGAAACAAGATCCATGCTGGTCACACCTGCTCTCACAGCAGGCAGTGGCCCAGCTCAGCAGGTACAGGGACACAACACAGCACTGTCCCTGCCTCATCCTCCACATCCAGGCAAGGGCTGGGAGGAGTTAATCCCATCCCTGCTGCTAAATGGAACCACCAGGGGCTTATCCAGCTTACCTCCATCTCCCAGAGATAAACACAACCCCCCAGGCTCAGAGGATCCCTGCAGAGTCCCCCAGCCCAGCTGTCAGTGGCCGTGGGGCAGGGGACAGGCAGCCAAGGCCGTGCCAGGCTGTGCCCAGCTCTGCCCTGCTGCTCCTACCTTTCCTGTCGGTCTCTGTGGCGTGCACCAACAGAATGTCTCCAGATCCACCACGGACATCTGGCCCATCATCCCCCTGCAAGGGCAACACAACCACGTTAGGCACGGCCCAAGCTGCCTTAGGCCTGGCTTAACACTGCTGTGATTCCAGCTCGGCGACAACTGGCAGCGCACAAAATGTTCCTGGCACTGCTCGCAGCACAAGCTGGGACATGGACTTCAGAGCTGGGATAGTCCTGGAATCTGAACAGAGCATTTGGTGTCCCAGATGAGGAGTGGGCCGAGCCTTGCTCGGGGTCCCTGACTCCCTGAGGCCAGGTTGTGAAGCTCAGGGAAGGCTGAACCTTTGGCCACAGGAGAATGAGCAGAAATGCCACCAATACTCCATTAACAGGGCAGCAGCACTGTGTGAACTGTCTCAAAGTGCAGGGTCACGTAGCACAGTGGCTGTGGGGTGGGAGGTCATGCATTCAACCTGCATGTTCCTGGAACATCAAAACCTAGCCAGCTCATGCCCTAATCTGGAGCCATTTGGCCGGAGGTCACCTGAAATGATCCAGTAACTGGCAGAAGAAAACAGCCCTGCTAATTGCTTGACCCCTGAATTACCACTCTCTAAAACACATCTTTCTTTTAGCTACTGCATTTCACAACTTAAAATATGCAAAACTGATCCACCACTCAGCCAGCAGTTCCCACACTGCAGGAAGAAGCTCACAGTGACAGTTCTATACTGCTTCAGACATGTAGATCAAAAAGAAAAGAAAGAAAAAGGACACTAAGACACAGATCTGCTAGTCCCAAATGTTCAGAAATCACTGGTTTTTAAATGTTTTTAAAAGGAAACAATCCATCAGAGGAGGCTGGAGTTCTGTCTGGCATCTCTTAGGAGTGCCTTTATCATTTCAACATACAAAACAGTGAAACAATCATGCATTACACTCATGGAGCAGCTCTGTCCAAGATGTGAATTTTTCAGGTGACCCTCTGGCAAGACCCATGAAATACTACTTAGAGAACATGTAAAAGCTTCTCACTCTCTCCTGCACATCTCAGCTGACCAAAGAACACCCCTGAAGTGCCAGTAAATGATCCATTCTCTGTGTTTTCCAGCCCAGCCCCCTGACAGCCTGAAAGCTTCAAAAGCCTGCATGCTCCCTCCAGCTGCACGTCAGAGTGAGCAGAGCTGGCTGGGAGTGCACCCAAGGCTAGACACAAAGCTATTTCTCAAACACTGAAACAATTCTTTTGGCTGCTTCTCCACATCAGTAACATCATGTCCTGCTCATTCACCTGCTGAACCTGCCCTGAAAGGCCAGCAGCATCACCCACACCTGGATGGATTGTGCTCAGGCTCTCAGGTGATTCATTTCAGACTGTCAGAGGCTGAAGAGGTGGAAGGGGCAGATTGGGAAAAGGGCACAGGATGTGCTGGCTTTTAGGGAGACATCTCACCTTTTGTTAAACCCTCACTCATTGCTGGTGCTCCCTGCCTGTACCAGCATCTCATACTTAAAACAGCAGCCTTCACAACACCCCACTTCTGCTGCAACCTAGTTTTTCCCATCTAATAAAAGTTGATGCCTTTGTTCGTGCATGCAGAGAATCAGATTTCAACTCAGAGTAAACCAAAGAGTATGAAAACAAACCCTGAATGCACCTACCTCTTGCTTCAGTGTTAATCTAGACATGATTTCACTGTGGTCAATAAGGGACAGCTCATCTACCTCTTCCTCCAGCTGTGATGACTCCAAAGCATCTGGTGACTGTGGCTGCCTGTGACAAAGAAAAGGGAAATAACCTTCATCAAATGACAGTAAGTACACAGACACTCTGGAGGTAAATCTTTTGCAAACAAGCCCAAATGTCTGTCTCTAACTCTGCTGTTTTGTGCATCTCTTGAAAAAGAGAAAGATAAACCCTTAGGACGTGAACACTTGTCTGTCTGCATTTCTGGCAGACAGGATTTTACTATAAGTACACACTTCCATGTCTCCTTAATCCACCAAATTTTTAGTGCACACAAATCTAAGCCCTTTCTCAAGTGTATAGAGACTGAGCACACTCTACTCATGCACATCTTAGTCAGTTCATGACCCGCTGTGCTGAGACAAGGGGAGATGACAGGCTCTTGTGCTGCAGGAAAATAGAGCAGAAAATCAGGACCATTTTTGTGGTCCACATCCCCCTCTAGAATTGGTTGGTAGTCTTGTGCCAGGACATGTCCTCTCTGTGCCTGTATTTCTAAAAAAAACAAAACAAAGTACTCATGTTCCTCATAACTTTCCCCAGGCCAAAATCCCGTGCACCAGTCAGTATTTTGGGCAGATAGTGAGCTTTGCAGAGCACTCTTGGGTTGTCTCCTTCACTGCAGGGATTAAAACCCTCAAACCAACTGCAGGAAAATGGGGGAGGGAAATTGACTGTCACACACAAATCAAGGCTGTTCTTGTTTTTGCTTTAGAAATGCAATTGCAGAGCAATCTCGAGCAGCAGGGAAGCACTCACTCCACTCCTCCTGAAGCCCATCTGTTACAGCTTGCACCTCTTCATTTACATAGGCAAATGACAGCTAAGAGCATTAGGAGGGATATAAAGCCTCCTGCTCCGGGGCCTCAGCCAGCCTCTAACTAGCAGGGTTAGGAAGAAATTTCCCTCTGGAAGACTATTCCAAACAGCAATACAGACTCTTTTCACACATTTCCCTGGAAGCAGGAGGGAGCAGCCAGTGTCAGGGACAGCACAGCCACTGAGATGGACTGAGGATGCTAACACAGGCTGCATTAACCCCCTTGGGCTCCTTGACATCTTGCCAGGGCTCTCCTCATTCAGCAGGATCCCACCAGGCACTGGCTGTGCAAAAAAAGTGGGCTTAGAAGTTTAGACAACATGGAGGGTTAGGGCAGACCAGGCAGCCCCAAGGATGATTTGGCAGAGGGGAGGTTGGGGCTCTTTTGAACCTGGAAGGAGGACACCAGGGGTCAAGGCTCACCTTTCAGCACCATCTTTGCCCTCCTTCCCCACGGCACTGCTGTTCGAGGCCGAGTCTTTGGAGTCTTTGACAGGGGGAGATTCCTGCCAAGAGAAAGGAGTTTTTCAGCATTACACGGGGTCCTTGAGCCCAGCCAGCCTTGCATTTACAGTCTGCCTGCCTCTAAGTGGCCCTTTACTGTAAATTCCTACAGAGCAGTTAAAGATTGATGCAAGTTAATGCCAAATGCCAGGAAAACACAGAAGTTAATCAGACAGGAAATTTGGGACCATCTCTGGAGACTAGTGTAATTAGTACTGTTTGCTTTTAACATTGTGAAATGATGCTGAAAGTTACAACACAAGTCAGCTGTTGTCTTGGATTTTAACCCTCTCATGACCTTTTATTTTTCCTCCAGCCCTTCCTGCTGAAATACACTTTGCCTCCTGCTTTAATCCAAACAGACACAATCAGCTCTAAGCTCTCCCGTTTCAGTTCCCCTCCTGATCACAGCCCCCCTGCCTCAGGGGGTGGATGCTCACTGCTCCCTACCTCCCTTCTCTCCCATCAGAAGAGGTTTTGCAATGATGCAACGTTTCCACTCCACGACTCAGGGCTGTGGAAATGAGGCTAATGCAAAAAAGCAGAACCAGCTGAACCCGCGGCACGGAACAGCAGGTAGAGAGCTCAGAGCAAAGATACAGCATTTTAAATTAGCCATTTATTAAGGAGACAAATAGCCATGAACAGCAAATGGGAATATTAATCCAGCAGTGTCGGAGTTCAGAATTATTTAACATCATGCAGAGTGAAGCTTGGAAAATGCAACCTAGTGAACAGACAGGACTGCAAGCACCTCCATGCTATCCACTCAGCATGGAAACACCCTGCTGAGCCTGGGTTTCTTGGTGTCTGCAGGATTTTTCCAGACTCTATCTGTAAAGGCCTGTGCTTCAAAGTTGGGAACCTGCTCAGAGCTGCCCAAAAGGATGGGCCTGCCCAGATGTGTCTCCTGAGGGGAAGCGATGGGAGCACTATCTCTTGGCGTATTTAACACCACCATGGATAAAGGTCCTGGAGACATCCTGCAGGAGATGTGCCTTCCAAGAGAAGGGCAGGCAAAAGAATCACCACGGACTGCTGCCAGCTTCCTATGACCCAACAGGAAGATGGGACCTCCCTGGAATGGAAAACGCCCTGGCTCCTCTAGGAAATATCAAAGATACAAGGCTTGGGTAAAGGAAGAAACAGCATGTGAGCACAATGCTAAATCAGTCATTTACTGCAACCAAACAGTGAAGGAAAAAGTAAGTATTTAGTGCTAGTATTTAAGCTTTCTGTATTAAAACAGGGAAGGCAAAGCAGTTACAAGAAAAGATGTGGCTGCAGGATGGCTCAGGGTGCAGCTCTCTGGAAGGGAACTTCACGCAAGCAGCTCCAAACAGGCAGCGAAGCGCAAAGGAAACGGCGCAGCAGGAGAAGCCACCCTTGACCCCAAAAGCATCTCCTGCTCTGCACCTGCACCAAGAGGGTCCCCAAACCTGCAGCCAGGAGTGGGCAAGCAGAGGGATGGCTGGGGAGCTGGGGCAGCAGGATGGACAGGGAGCTGCAGGGTGTGCAGAAGAGGCCGGTGCCAAGCGCGTGAGCCCCGGTGTGAGCTGGCATGCACCAGACAGCCCCTCCCAGGGCTGGCCTCTCAGGGCTGTTACTTACTCCTTCAGAGCCTGGGAGTTCCCCGTTGCTCTGGCCAGAGGAATACAGATTGACATATTCACCCTCACCAGCCTCCTCACTGGCGTTTTCACTCTGAGGGAGACAGGATGAAAGGAAATACGTGACGGTGCCCCCAGCTGCTGTCACCTCCCTCTGTCTCTGTGGCCAACAGCGGCCACTGAGGCTGTACCATGCTGGGGATCATTATTTCTGGCTCTGGAGGACTATCCTGAAGGCCCTGGGCAGCAGCAGGCACTGCTTTGCAAGAGCTGTGGACTCCAGGTGAGAGTGCCAAGGTGCAGCGGGCGGATTTCAAGGTGCTGGAAGCAGAATGTTCAGAGCTGGACACAGAGCTCCTGTCCTACCCCGGGCAGTCCTGCTGAGTGCAGACCAGCCCTCAGCCCCACAGGCATCAAAGGCATCCCCCCAACTAGGCTACAAGCATGGACTAGACCCAGAATAAACCAAACCTGAGGCCTTCTGGGATACAACAAGGACCTGGTGCAAGGAAGATGCAAAGCAAGGTCACGTCCGAAGCGTGAAAAGCTGCACATTTACTCTCTAATCAGTGACCCTCTTCCAAACTTGGCAGAGAGGCAGCACTAGCATGCCCTGTGCTGACAGCTCTAATCCCATCAACTCTCGGCTTTGCAGCAGACCAAAGAGGAACTGTCTTGAAAATGAGGTGTTCAAAAAAGTATCCGTAATGGACAGACCTGCTCAGTGATGTGCAAAGTGATGTGGGACCTCAAACTAGCAGAGTGGGAACAGTGTTAGCCTCACTTCACCAACATGTGACAACCTGCCACCCAGCACACAGCCGGGGCTGATGGGAACTGCCAAGAGCAGGAACCTGGGGAGAACAATAGGTTTTATGCACAGGAGAGACAGAGCTGGACTGTACCCACTGCTCCTGGTGACTCAGGAGGGAGCAGGTGGCAACTGCAGGATGTGAACTGCTGTTAGGAGCCTGCATTTAGTAACTACCAACCTCACAGAACACTCCCTTACCTCCCTCAGCTTTGTCTTACAATTGCAGGAAGCTACAGCCAACTCTCCCCTTTACCAGCATCTGACATTTTGTGTTTCCTACATCTGTGTAACATTTTCTAAAACCTGCTGAGGTTGTCCATTTTTTTTCTAGCCGTTTTTATATGAAATTTCCTCTCTGCAATTCGCACACATTTGGAAACCAGACCAGACCACAATTTAGCATATATTAACACAAGAGACATTATTTTTAAAAGAAAAACCCCAACAAAGGCAGCCTTGCGTTATCATCTCTTTGGAAAGTCTCACCGAAGGCGTCTGGAGAGAATCAGTGAAAGAGCTTTCAGAAGGAAGGCAGACAGGAGCATTCCCGTTAAAGCTGCTCTCCTGAGAAGAGGAGTTTGGCACATCCACAGTGCTGGGTGACTGGCTGGCTGCAGCGGGCACCGCTAGGTCGGGGCTCTGGGACAGATGGACGGGCGGAAAAGGCGGGGTGGAGCAGGAGGAGGAGGTAGAAGAGAGGAAAGGAGGTATGGAGACTTGGTTGTGAGGCACAAAGTCCTGGGAGTAGGACCTAAACACAGATTTGTACTGCAGGACGCAGAGACACAACACAAAAACAAGGAAGATGGGGAAAGGAAAGAGACAGACAAAAGAAAAAGTAATTAGATTGGCAGCAGCATAGCAGTGACAGCACAAGGCATTTCTAACACAGGCAGCACTATTTCACCATCCACATGCTAGAGCAGGAATTGCTACCTGGGACACATCAGCCAGGCTTTTCCTGGAGAGGTGTGTTCTTGCAGCAGCAGCAGCCTGGCTGCTCATCTCAGAGGTGGAAAGTGAGCAGCAAGGTGGGACCTGCAGGTATCCAGCCTTTGCTAGGCACGGGAAAACCTGCACAGCTCAGAACTGCTAATGCAGTGCCCCCGAAAATCACCTGAGTGGAGGAAAGGATGGGAAGGCACACAGAAAGCACAACTCTGAGCATGCTGGAAGCATCTACATAGAGAAAACTACTTCAAGTGCTTATTGCTTTTCTGGGATTTTCCACAGGATCCAAATTTAAGATGCTTTTTGCTCCAGCCCTGTAATTTAACAGCTACTGTGTCAAGTCTGTTCCAGAACACACAGCTCCCAGGGAGGAGTGGCTGGATACTGCCTTCAAAGTTACACTGAAGGATAAAGGAGATTATGCAGCTACTCCTTCCCATTCGTGAAAAACAGGGAGCAAAAATGGTAATTGCCCTCAGGAGTGATGAATTCCTTATCAAACCAATCCTTTAATGCAGTGCCTTGAAGAGTCAGCTGAAGAGATGAAAAGAGATCATCTGCGTAAAGCTTTATTTCACTATCTCTCCTAATCATCAGATTACTGTTCAGATAATATTAAACAGGGTGCAGTGGGAATATATTGTGCCAAGAAAAACAAGAGCAACCCTCTGTCTTTTAACATCTGGTGCTAGTAAGATTTGCCATCAGGGTAAGTCCAAAACAAAGCTGACTACCATTAAAAAAAAAAAAGACAATAATGCTAAATCTGCTGGAGAGGAGTTTATTCTAAAACTTGCAAAGCTGGTCATAGTCAAATGGACTAAAAGAAAAATCACATCATTCAAAAAACTCAGGCTGGAACACAGTTGTGGTGCTGCTCCATGGAGGGATCTGCTGCAGGACAGTGCAGCACAGAGCCCTCAAGAAGCACTGACACAACTTGCTCAAACCAGGCTGAAAAGTGACACCACTGTGATGTGAAAAGAAAAGGAATCAAAGGCAGGAATTGGAGAATTCAGGCTATATTTCCTCAGGAGAGTTGAGCAGTTAAGGAAAAGCAAAGCTTAGTCCATCACCTGAGCCCCAGCAGCAGCACCCAGCTCAGCAGTGGTATTTTTGTTTCTACCTAGGAAAGATGTGGGCTTAAAAAATCTAAACTGAGAACAGCCTCAGGCCAGAAGCCTGGTCAAAAAAGCTTTTCCACTACAAAGGAAAGGAAATGTAAAGGTCAATGACTAGGCTTTACCTTCCACCACCTTAATCCTTGAGTGGCTGTGCCTTGTGCCTTGTGTGGAGTCCAGCAGTGCTCCGGTGTATTCTCAAAGTAGGGCCCAAAACAAATTGCAGGCCATAATACAGAGGAGAGGAGGGGGATGCTTTGGAAAGAGAGCTTAAAAGACTACTGAAAAATAATTAAAATGCAAATCCCCACCATGTGCCCGTGGCTAAAAGGAGACTGGCTCTAGGACAGGCTCCTCTCTCTTCCTGCCCGGATGAGCAGCGCTGGCTCCAGGGACACTGTCAGCTTTTGGAGCTGCCTCAGTAACAATGACAAGTCTAATCTCTGTATTTACTTTCTGCCTGGATAAATGCTCTACATTTATTCATTTTCACTTGCACAGCACAAACCACTAAATCCCTCGTAAGACGCCGGGCTCATGACATCATCTTGGCTCAGCAGATTCATTATGCCTGCCTGGTATTTCATGATCTCACTGGCACTAATATTCCAATGATCACCCCAAGTCCCAGCCTAGACCCCAAACCACTGCTCAACACCTCAAGAAAGCACTCAAAAAACTGCTGTGACGACAGCAAGATCCTTTGCTCCTGCAGAGGAAATAATTAGCTCCAGCAAAGCTCTGTGCCAGCTCCCCATTGCTGGACTTCCTGCACCCACATGACACGGGCGGCACTCGCTGTCCTTCACTTTGTAGTTGATGGACATCTTCCACCCAGGAGGTCCAGGGGGCTTTGTCCCTGACCTGCTGAACCCAGAGGAACAGGCAGGCTTTAGCAAAGCAGCAGTGGAGCTCACGCAGGGCAGGAGTGAAAGGAAATGACTGTCCTCAGCCAAGTCACTCTGGGACAAGCCCTGCGTGAGGTGCTGGCAGGGTTAGCTCAGGGCAGGCTCTGCTTCCCTGCCTGCAGCCTGGACCAGCAGCTCAGGGAGGGGAGTTACTGCTTCTGGGGCAGGAACACTTGCGCAGATCCTGCCTCGAGGAGCTTCACGCACATTAATCCTAATTTGAAGGCAATTTAGACCTAAATATAAAATAACATTGAAGGAATTTTAGAAGTTTGAATGCAGACAAGTCAGTATTGACAATCACTGTGTGTTTCTCTCTCCCTGGTCTCATAATACACCTTCAGAACAACTTGGCATGAGTTATGTTGAAAATGCCAGCTTAAGGCCCAGGTACCCATGAAAATGCATTAATCTTCATTATGTGATCCGTGAACAATCATTTAAGGATGCAGACAGGCTCTCAGCATGCTGTTAACAAAGGGAACAGTGCAGAGAAGCCTTTGGTGTGCTGGCATTAATTAGTCAGCCTGCTCTCAACTTCCAATCTTGTTGTAAAGTTGCATCTTGCAGAAAGGGAGCCCCCTCCTTCCTCCGGAGCCTGCAAGCAGCTCTGGAATTCCAGTTATGCAGCCGTGCTGGGACAAGAGCCAAGAGTGAGGCATACTTTTCAAAGGGAAAAAATCCCACCCTGCAGTGGAGATGATGTCCATATGGCACCCATTCCTGCTGCTCCCCAGTCGGACCCAGCCCAGCCAGCAGCTGCCCCAGGAATTGCAGCAATGGCTTCCATGGGATCTGGGTGTTGTCCTTGTCATCCTCTAGAATAAATACTTTTTTTGGGAGGGGACAGTCCATTCAACACAAGTGTCACAAGGAAACAAGCCATCCTTTAGTGCTCCCCCCAAGAGGCAGCAGTTTATCTTGGAAAGCAATCAGTGCTTGTTTTAATCAGCTTCTCAGAGGTTTCCTGCAGGGTCAGTCAGTCAGGTTATGGCTTCACGGACACAGCCTCCTACTCTATGGCCCTGCTTTAAGTGAAGTGCTTCCAAATAACTTCTGGGAAAGCTACAAAAGAGGCTGCAACAGGAATCTATGGGGAAGGATGCTCTCCTGTATCCCAGCTCTGGCCACACTGCCAGCTCCCACCACAGGACCAGAAGAGGGGCTCCCAGCATGAATAACCTGACCTGTGACAGCAAACAGCTGAGACAGGCAGAAGAGAGAGCTCCCTCTCCTCTCACCAGTGCAGTGGCTTTAAAAAAAACCTCTCTGCCACTTGGGAAGTGCTTGCACAAAGCCAGCTTTGAGCTGGGAGCAGTCTCATCTCCTGGGAGCAGCAGGAAGCCAACGTGCCTGGCCCTGAACATTTACCACACACTGTGGCACAGAGGTCTCCCACAGACAGCATCTTTCAACCTTTTCAATCTGCTGCCTTTGATTTTTTGCAACTGTGAATATTTCAGAACAGCTTTCCATCATTAGAAGCCTTGTTCCAGGATGTCCCAAAGGTCAGTGACATTCTGGCTGTTTATTTGGATTAGATGGCAGGAGATAAGCACTTTTTTCTATTAAAACTTATTTAGGAGAGATGCTTCTTCACACTCACTAGGCATGGCTGCCCACAGCTAACAGGGAGGCAGGGGTATACATGCAGAGAGTCAGTGGTTCCAAGTTACAGCAGTCTCCAGCCCAAATCCAAAGCTGAATTCAATTATATGGCTGACAGAGCATCTGCAGCACCAGCAGACACAGTCTTTACCTTTTAAGCACAGCCTTCTCAGTTACCCCATGGACTTCTGCCAAATTAATCTGCCATCCTGCCAGACACTCCCAGCTCGGGTAGAGCATCAGACTCCCAAAGTATGAAGCTATCAGAGGAAAGGATCAATCTTTTAGATCTCCTCTGCTAATGTTATTAAGGGAACTATGTGGGCAACGTGCCAGAACTGGATGCCCAAATTGTAACAGTACAGAATTATGTTCACAAAATACTGGGTGTTGCAAAGTCATTAGACCCTAAGAATATAATTGCACAGACAACGATTTGAAAAGACTTCCTATCTCATAACACAATGCTGGGCTTCCAGGTACTTTTGCTAATGAGGAAGGAAATGCTCCTGCAATGAATGGCTGGAAACACAAGCTGCCAACAGAATGGCTTCAAGCACTGCCACAGGAAAGGCAGCAACTCCTCAGGCTGGAATGTTTCTCAGCAAGGCCTCTGACCTGGCTGCAGAGCTGACCTCCCTGGTTTTAATTGATGGTTAGCACAGTACAGGCATGGATGGGGCTTTTTGTGTCTCCTGGCTTCTGCACAAGAAAACACAAAATCCAAAATTTTCCTCGTGGAGATTCCTGCACATCTTTGCAACAGAACAAATAAGGGGGCAGCAGGGGAAGAAAAGATTTGTAAGATTTATTAACCATGCATCCCTCTTTGGAAAATATCAGAATTCAATTCAGTTCCACCTACAGCAACAACTCTTTAGCTTGTGGACAAAGTCCCCAGACCAAGGTGGCAGATCTGCAAACTCCAGATCTCTAGACTCTGTCTAGAGACCAAGACAAGACTTCTAAAAGATCAGTCACACGAAAAACATGGGGTGTGTGGCCTGTGAAGTCAACGTGGGACTGGTCAGAAAGACCTACAGAGACCTGCAGTGTTCCAACTGCAAGGAAAATGTACAAACCCCCAGAGGAAGTGGTTTTCATCACCTCAGAGGATCCAGTGATGCCAGCAGGGAACAGCACTATTAATACCAATGTCCAAGCCTGCCACAGGCAGTGGAAATGAACACAAACACAGAAGGAATGCTAAACAGGAAAGACAAAACAATACCTAAGTCAGAGCAGCTGGTTAGAGGGATGCAAATCTTTTCAATCCCCCTTCCCTCTGCTCCAAATTAAGGAGCCAAAGCCTTAGGACAGAAATGAGCAAACACATCATGACTTCCCAGCCGTGGTTTGACTGAGGCTCCCACCATGTGAATGAAAAGAGCTGGGTCTCTGCTGAGGGCCAGAGCCTGGGGTGTGCTGCAGGCTGGAAGTGAGCTCCAGGAACAGGAACAAGGCAGGGAAAACGTGGGGAGCACATGGCTGCGTCGTGCACGCCTTTAACCGCTTCTCTGACCCCCCTTTTCCTGAACAGACGTTAGCATGCACACAAGGAAGAAGAACAGTTGCTGTGAATTTTCTGTGCACTTGCTCAATTTGCTCAAGAATGGTGAGAACAAGTGAGAACAGAAGTGCTGAACTGGAGCTTTCATAAGGAAATCACTTGCGCCTTCTGCTGGAATCTGACAGCCAATTGGTTTCTGGTAAATTACTGGAAATGTTCCTTAATTAAAAAGAAAACATAAGAAAAAACCCCAACATTTTGAGAAAGGCAACTTATTTCTCCACAGTGAAGGATGCAGCCAAATTTCCACTAATGGCATGTACATGCCTTGGAGATACAAATGTTCCTTGTTTCAGCAAGGAAAAGCTTCCAGAGGACTTTCTGCAGCCTTGGTGGGAAACCTGGGGATGGGCAGCAGTGGAGCTCGTCACTGGGAATTTCCTCTACCAGTGCAGAGTTCTCCAGCTGCCAGGAAGGAACGAGGTTCCAAGACCTGATTATTCCTGCTGCCTGCCCACCCATTTCCAGGCAAACAGCACAAGGATTGATCAAACCAAGGGACAGCAGCTCTGTGCTCACAGGAAGGGAGAGAGGGGATGAGCTGGAGAGAAACTACTGCCAACCAGAACCAAGGATGATGCCTCCTTGTTGCAAAGCTCCTTCCCCACTGCTCAGAACTTTCAAAAGAGGTGGGAATCCCTTGAATGATTCTTGACAGCACAATCCAGTTGTCCCCCCAGTGTGGGATTTAATGGCCCAGCTGTCCATGGGATGGGGAACATGATGCAGTTCCTTACAACACCAGCCCACACGACCAACACAACCCCTGCTGGCACAGAGGCCAGACACGAGTCAGACTCGGACAAAAAACAGCTCAACTTGCCAAACCTATGAGGTCTGATGCAGTTGCTCAAGATCTGCCTCTATCCAGTAAAAGTTATTACCTCTGACACAATTTCCTGCAAAGGAGGGAAAAGCACAATTAGTGGGCTGACAGAGCAGCAGTGGCAGCTGGGCTGCAGCAGCCCCTGCAGTGCTGACTGGAGAGAAAGGAGTCATGGCTCTAGAAAAATTCATCCATTAAAAATTAAAAGATGCTCTGAACAACTTCACCTCTTTTCTGCTGTCTGAAGACAGTCTTGTTAAGCCATGTAAATCAGGAGTAAGGCACTAATCCTTCACCTGGAGCACAGAGCTAAGGGGATGACAAGCAGAACGTGGTGCAGGCTCAGCCTCCCCACTGCTGGCACGTGAACAGATGGGGACAGGGACAGGTCCTCCCTGGGAGTGACTCCTGTGGCCTCCCTAGCCAGCCTCCAGGGAAGGAAAATAAGCACAGGGCACTTTCTGAAAACTGGCTACACTTGCAGGGCCTTGCTGACATGGGGTCAGTGGACAGCCATCGAGTTCAGCAGCTCGGACTTCCTGCTATTGATCCAAGGAGGATTGTGATTCCTGTGCAGAATGAGTAACAATTTATGTAGGAAACATATAATTTTAGGAGATCTGATAGTCACCACTGCTATCTGGGTACACAAGAGGCCAAGTGCTCAGCTGGCAGTGTCTGAAAGGTGTGCTCTCCCTGGCACACCTTGGCTGGGGCTGGTGGCTGCTTATGCTGATTTTTGCCAGTTTATTTTTCACCTGAGTGCCCTTTCCCTAGGGAGAGAGGAGAAATGAAGATGAGGATATGAGGAGCAGAGCAGCATGCTGAAGTGCTCCTGGTGCAGCTCGTGGCATCCCTAGGGTGAAACCTCCCAGGGCAGATTGCAGGAGGGGCTCTGCTCCTTCCAGGGCTGATGCAGGGTGTCACCCTGGGAGGCATCCAAACCCCCACAGCTGTTTCACATCTCTGTCTTATTAGGGATAGGGGAAACAGGATAAACTGTGGTTATGGTATTACATGGGTCAGCTATGATGCACGTAAGGACATTGGTATTCTGTAGCTCAAAGAGACACTTTCGTAGTGAAAATCTCATTTTTGGCTGTGAAAAAATAGAACAGATAATGAGAAACTATGAAATTATCCTAATTTAAAGGCACTAATGGAAAAATCACCATTTTTAATTCGGCTTATTTCATTTGACAGTTCCCTGTCTCATTGCTCCTCATGCTCCAGCCATTTAATTTACCCTCACCAAATCCTTGCAAAAATGAGTAAGGATTTTTAATGAAGTTTTAACATTTCTTAAAATAATATATTCACAGTAATGTAGTCCAAAGTAAGATGAGAATGGGTCAGAGCAATTTAATAGGCAGTAACCATTTAATCCAATAAGGACGTTTTTTAAATCAAAGTGCCCACGTATTTTTAGAACATTATAGAATCATATTTATAGCCTCTCAATTAAATCAAAAATAGTCAAGTACTTTTATCTAGTCCTACAGTTCCATGTTTTGCTAGCGAGGACCACTACCAAGTAAGAGAGCTGTACAATTCAGGACTTTTACTTCAAATTTTAGAACTGTTTACCACAAATTTATGCAAACACTAACCTTGCCACCCCTCAGCCTTTTCATCTGTGCAGCAGAGCTGTGATACTGCTCTCTCTCACACAAGTGGAAGCCAAAAGCTTTCATTCATGGCTTGTGAAGCACTTGAATACTTTCTTCTTTGGACCAGTGATTATCACTAATTTTTAAAGAATGAGTAAGTGCTGAAATGGGAAGATAGCACAGTGGGAGGATACTGTTTTCAAACATTTCATATTCAACTAATTGAACACTTCGGAATCTTCTCAAGTCTTGTCTGATAATTTCTTCTCCAGAAGAAGCCTAATTTACTAAACATCCAGGTCACTGTCAAAAAATAGTGTATTCTCAGTTGTCATCACATGGCAATCAGAGCATAACCACACAGTTTTACATGGAAATGAGCCCCACACTGATGAGCTGCTAGAATCCCACAGTTGAATTTAATTTCATTATATTAATACTTTGTTATTACTACCATTTAATTTAAGCAGCTGATCAGAGACTTAAGCAGTGCTCTAATACTATTTTGATTTAAATGATTTCCAGCTCCTCCTGCCATCTTCTCTTCAGGCTGCTCACAAGTGCTGTAGGAGAGAAAACCCTGCTCATCCATCAGCAAATCATACAAGCAAACTGAGCTTGTTTGGGACCATGGAGACGTGAAGGGAAGCAGACAGGAAAAAATGAGATGGAAGATCTAGTAGAGGCCTTTTTCTAGAAAAAAAAAATAAAAATAAGGAGCTGCAGCCCGTTTCACATGTTTGACTAAATTCATGGATTTTGGGGATTTTGTTATTTCTCCCAAGGCCAGGCTCACAGAGCAACCTTTAATTGACTCATCCACATCACTGGCATTATGCAATGGGACAAAAAGACTTTGCAGCTCCAACGTGCAGCCTGGGGTGGGCAGAGGCCACAGGAGTGTGCCTGGGCACACAGGCCAGCTCTCCTTCCTCAGTCCCCTGCCACAAATGTCAACGTGGGAAGAAAGCTACACCTCCCCTTGGCTCCACTTGGCGAGACTTACAATTGGTGAGACTTACACTTGGTGAGATTTGCAATTGGTGAGACTTACACTTGGTGAGACTTACACTTGGTGAGATTTACAATTGGAGAGACTTACACTTGGTGAGATTTACAATTTGTGAGACTCACACTTGGTGAGACTCACACACTGTTTCTCCCACCTGGCTGGCGACTACAGGAGCTCAAAAGCCCCCAAAGGAACCTCCACGCTCACCTGAGAGGGAAGCACAGGAGTGGCCCAGCAGGGCTCAGCAGTCAGAGCATACCCACGTGTTCCAGAGCAGAGAACTCACCGAGTGCACAGGGAAGGAGCTGTGCCGGCTGAGAAAGGAGTTAGAGACTGACATAGTGAGGCCCTGAGTGGCACCGCAGTCCTCGGGGGTGAAGGGCACTTTGGGTTGCTGGACACAGTAGGAGACAGAAGAGAAAGAAGAGGCAGCATAGGAGGCCTGCTGAGGAGGGGGGAGAAAGCAGGAGACACAAGACACAGAGAAAGAGAGCACAGAAAAGGCGGTGAATAAAGGGCAAGAAAGGCTAACTGTAAAACAATGCATATAATGGCTGGCTAAACAAACAGCTATTCATACAGCTCATCGGAGCCAGACACACCAATATGCCCTTCTTGAGTTCAAGGGGCACGACAAAAATCACAATTCAAATCTTCTTTGTTTCACAAATCCCTGAAAAAATGAACTCCTGCCTCCCCCTCCCCTCTCACCCGTGGACAGCTGCTGCTGGCACAGACAAGCTGCTCCTCGCTGCCCTTTTGTCCCCCTGCCGTGGGGGCAGGCCCCCAAAGGAGGAACTGCCTCCAAGCACACACTTCTTGCACATTGCTATTTTTGTCTGGCAACCTGCAGATTGGGAACTTGGCCTCTCCAGCGTGAGCTGTGGATCCTCACTGGTACTGCTGTGAGACTGCTGACAGTGACATGCTGCCACTTCTCTGTCCAGCCCAAGGTAATAATCATTTGCACAGGAGGCAGCTTTACACTGCAAGTGACAAATCCTAGCAAGGAATTTCTCCTGAATTCCCCTATGGAAAAGAGACTGAGAGAGGATAAGGTATATTCTCAGACTTGTTGAATAAAACATACAATATAAGCATACAATCTTGTTTTTGATTAAGATCTGAAGCTGACAAGAAAGGACTTCCTCATTATTATATTACAGAAGAGTCCATCCAGCAAAACTTGTTGCTGCTAGAGCAGCTGATGCCCATTTGATTAGCCAAATCAAAAACTCCCAGGGCAGCAGGAGCAGAGGAACAAGAGTCTGGTGGCTTTTACAGGCACTGTTGAATAAGCCATCACCTGCTTGCACCTCTTTTCCAACAGAGGGATGAAGGGTGGGAGGCTGCACTTGAAGAAACCTTTGCTTCAGGGGAACTGCAAGCAACACCTTGATGGTGTCAACTTGTAAAATGACAAGAATAGCCAGCAGGCAAAGCCGTGACATCTTGGCTGTCCAGAAAATTATTAAAGGGAAGCAAAGAAATGCTTTGCTTCAGCCATCAAATTCAGGACAGGAGAAGAATCTCCCTTCTGCACAATGGCTGCAGTAGATCTGTGCTTTGCAAACTCTGCTCATGACTGTGCAGCCCAAGTCACCTCTAGAAACATCCCTGAAGTGCAGCCACCTCCAGGAGGGGAAGGCAGGCAAGGCACTGCAAGGTACAAGTGTCAGTGCAAGGGTCACACTGATGGGGACCACAGACCCTGGAGAACTGCCTGATCCTCCAGAGATGAGGCCTGTAGACTCTTTAGTATCCCTGAAAAGCAAATGGGATGTCAGCATTTAAAGTCTAGTCCCCACAAAGAATTAATAATAATAATAATAATAAAATCAGCTCAGCTTAGCCAAAAATGTCACTTTATCATTTTAGGATTCCTACTTGCATCACAGGAATGTAGTTATGCAAATCCCAAAATTAGAGTTAAAAAGTAACACTCTGGGACAGCCAAACTTTAGCACACAAAACATGAAGAAATATTGCAAGAGTCACCCTCACAATGGTAAGACCATGGCTCTGTTCCCACATTTCCTCCCATTTTGTTAATGCCATGGCCAATTTAAGTAAGCTACATCAGAACAAAATTATTTTTTAACAGAACAAATAAGGTAATTAATATAAACAAAATACCTTAGGTTGGAGTTGGGAAAAAAAAAAAGAGAGCAAGAAAAGAAATGAAAACTTAAAAGGAAATGGGACAAAATCCCACTCCTCCACTGAGGTCGGAAACAGAACTGCTGCTGCCATCAGTGAGGTCAGGATTTCATCCCCCACATGGAAAATGGCCCTTTCTGTGCTGTTAAACCCACCACCCACACACATGTGGATGTGGGAACAGCCTGGGGGGCCAGCAGAACACTGAGGAACAGGTAAAATCCTCACTCACACAAGGGGACTAACGTGAAGGAAACATGCAGAGGGAAGCAGTGGCTCTACCAAAGGTCTGTGCACAACAACATAACAGCAGTTATTGTGTTCAAACAGTTATTATTAGTGGCATCTCTGACAACAGTTTCAAAACAGCAGTGGGAACAACAGTGCAGCAATCTCTTGAAAAAATAGTGTTGCTCAGTGTGCCAAAATCTTCCAAGCAGTTGTCGTTACACAAGCCTGGCACAGATTCAGCCCTGCCATGTGGAAGACAAACGTTTCATTTTTAGGGCATTTTAGGACTTTCAAAGCTTACAGGGAATGGTCTGAACGTGGGGTTGGAAAGCAGCAAAAAATTCACATAATGCAAAATGCCTAAAACCATGTTCACAAGCTGCCAAGGAGCACGACGTGGTTACACCAGTGAGACAGCCTCCCACCACCTCTGCCTGTCAGGAGCAGGAGCAGGAAGAGCAGAGCTGTTCCTGGGAGCCTGGTGGCCCTGCCAGGTGTCCCTGAGGTGTCACTCACCAGCTGCCTCTGCTTGGGTGGGAGAGCAGGAGGAGGTGCCAGATCTTGAGAGGAGTCCAGGCTGATAAAGGAGTCGTTGATCCCGTAGACTTCCCTGAGGTACTTGTTCTTCTTCTGGTAGATGTGCTCGTTCTGGGGGGTCTGGTAGAACATGGAGGGCTGTGGCTCTGAGTAGTCTTCCACAAACTGCATGTAGGCCATCACTGCAAGGCAAAGAGAGGAGGCACTCACTGTCCTGCTCTGCAAACCCCAGCTGAGGGTCAGCAGGTGTGCTATTCACCACAGAGAGAAGCTGTGAGACAAGCAGAGAAGGAGGAAAACATAGTTCTTATCTCTCTTGCTGTGCCTGTGTTGTGCTAAAGTAGAATGGCAATATTGAGGTGTTTTACCTGAAGTGAGGATGTTTTGTTCCCTTGGCCTATCGGGGCCAAGAGTTGTGTGTGTGAGTCTGGATTGTCACGAGACAGTCACGAGAGAATCAGAGATGAGTGCAGTTCTGTGCAGCTGGGTGAGTGCAAGGCAGATTCGCTTCAGATGCAATATATATAGTATAGAATAATAAAGTAATTATTTAGCCTTCTGATGATGGAGTCAGATGCATCATTTTCTCTTTCCAACGTCTGAGTTGCCCGTGCTTTGACAAGCAGGCAGCTGCTTGTCCTCAGAAGGGCACCCACAGCTGCCATGCACCTTGCAAATCCAGATACCCATCCTGCCAGCCAGCACACAACCAACACCATCCCAGGCCACAAACACAGCTGGGAATACTCTGGAACCAGTGAGGTCTCCAAACAGCAACTTGAGAAGTGCCATTCACTGATGCTTAACCCAAATCCTCACATAATCCACGGCAATTCTGAGAGTATTCCTCAACAGGAAGTCACCAAAAACACCAGAATAGCATAAATCTGCTTTTTAGGAGTGTAACAATGCAACCTGGACAATAAATCTGTAATAATTCTTGTGCCTACAGTAAGTCTCATGTCTGCAGTCAGCAAGATTTCTAGAAGCAGGAGGCATGCAGTGTTCCCCCATTCTAGCAAGCTGATAAAACTGTTATCACAGAACACCTACCTGTGAGACTGGGTGTGCCTCTCCCTCAGCTCTTTAAATGCCACTGCCAATCCTGGTACAAAATACTTACAAAACACTTCTAAAAGTGCCACTGATCACATGTTCCTACCTCCTTAGCTCAATTCCAACACCCTTTCCTCCCATCCCTTTTTAAACCAACTTACCATTTCAAATTTTCAAATTCAACTGATTCACAAGCTTTTGTGAGATGTGGCTCAATGGAAATTTAAATGGGATCAAACCTGGTCTAGAGGACCTTTCCATCTGTACAATATTCCTTCCAAAATCTATAAAAAACCCACAGAGGTGAGCCTAGGCAGCTCTGACAGAGGATTAGTTACTGCTGCAATATTTTAGTGTTGGAGAGGGAGGATGACATCCAGTGCCATAGAAAGACTACTTCAAACCCACCCCCATTATTAAGGATCACAAGTGTACTGAATAATGTAAAACAAAGAAAGAACCCCCTTCTGCACACCTGAGAGCAGGAGAAACAGATGTATTTAAGTGTCATGGGAAGGAGTAACCAAGGCCTTCTTGTAAACATGCTGTCACGCACAAGGCACTGTGATCATCCCTCCCTTCCTCCTGATAAACAAGCAGTTGTTACTTTTTGTAAATCTGGTCATTTGGTGGCAATTTTTCCTCTTCTGCTGGCATTTCAGTTGTACAGCTGAAAGGAGTGGATGACTTCAGTGAAAGCTATAAATACAACGAGCACAATGCAGGATTTGCACATCATGAAGTTGGTTCCCACACTGGCTGCAAGGCAGAGTCCTCTGTTCACCTGCCAAGGCAGACCCCTGGGCCAGCCTTTAAACAGGATACAGCCCTGCAAATGTGTCAGCAGGAAGGACTTGCTTTGCACCTGTCTTGGGCACCTTTTTTCAGATTTCCTCTAATATTTTAAACTCCATTTAGAAATGGAGCTAACACAGCTGCCCTTCCCCAAAAGAATTATAACCCTCTTCCAAAAAATAGAATAAAGAAAAAAAGAAATAATGAAAAAAACCAGGTCGAGGCAATGGGAGCACAGGAAATGGAGCTGATGGATTTCAGTCCTGACCGGCAACACCTGCTGTCCCCATCCTGTGACCCCACAGTCCTGCCAGGGGACAACCTGCTCATGCCCTGCAGTACAGCCAGTCCTGCACAGCTCTGCCAAAGCTGCTGCAATTCTGACCTCCAGCTCTCCCTGACACCTGAGCCTTGCTCCTCTTCCTCCCTCAGACTCCCTGCTCCTTCCCAGAACAACCTCACAGTGAAAAGAAGCATGTTCTGGAAATGCTGTCTGATTTGGAATCATGGTGATGGTGCAGGAAATACAGAATTGCTAAAATAGTCTTTTCAAGTATCAGTGGTTCAGCTGGTGAGGTGCTCCTGTGCCCTGGAAAATGCCCTGGTATCACACAACAGCTTCAGGGGACAAGATCTAAAGAACGCTTGTGAAAGATATTTCTTTAGCAGCAAAACTGAACTAAGGATCAGGAGTCCTTGCAGAAGTGCAGAGGACAAGAGCTTGAGGGAAAGACCACATTTTGAGAGCTCATCAACTGAGCAGGACAAAAGCCAAGAAGGCAGGCCTGGCAGTGCTGGCACAATGCAGCAGGCACTGCTGAATCCAGACCAACCCTTGGTGTTGAGTCACCCAAAAGCAGTGCTTCACTGAACAGCCAGACCTGCAGACACTGGGGATCCATAGCTGGGAGCTCCTGGAACAGCACCAAACACTGCAATGACACCACAGCTCAGAAGTGTTGGTGAAAAGGGCACCACATCAGACACTTGTGTAAAATTAAATCACTGCAACTCAGGGCAGTGAGCCTGAATGCTCAATCTGCCTTAACTCAATCTGCAAGGGAATAATGAAGAGCTCTTTTATCTCAGCTCTTTATGGGGCTAATGCATCCCATTGTCATGGCAGCTCCCCTGCCTGGCTTGTTACAACTGGTCCTGGGCAGGTGAGCATGTCTCTGCCTCTACTTTGTCATCTTTGTTTTTAGGCAAAGTGAAAAACAGTTGGGATGGTGAAATACAAACCTGGCAGTGCAGAGTGCAAATCAAAATAGGCATTGTTAAAATCCTGCCAATCTTGAACAGGAGAGTAAGAGAGCAAGAGCACGCCCATGACTCCTGATTGCAAAGGGTCTTCTCCACTGTGGTTTTTAACAAGGCAGAAATTTAAAAGCAGATGGGAAATTACATCAGCAGCTCAGCTCAGGCTGCACGCCCTGCAGCAACTGTGCAGAGGGAGGGATGGGGGCTGCAACTCCCCAGTGAGCAGCTGGGGTGGAGTGACAGTCTCAAGGCAGCACCCCAGGAGAGAAGGGAGGCGTGAGAGAGAAACCTCTCCCACCACATGCCCAGTTTATGTCAGTTCTTAACCCAGACAGAAAACATGTGAAATTAAAAAAGCCATGAAATCTCAGACTGAGGCTAGAACACCTTCCCAGCAATCTGCTTGCAGTGCCTTGGCTGTCATTTCTGAAGGAGCTGAAGCTGCTCAGGGATTTCCAGCACACACCAGCTCTGCCCATATGGCAGAAATCACAGGTACTGCTCTCCCAGGGCCAGCTCTCCTGGAAGCAGCACTCATCTGCAGGAGAGGACCAGAGGTTGCTGGAGTCCAGAGGGGTTATTAGGAGATGATCAGCTCTAAGGCACACCTGCAATAAGGTGAGCATCCCCTTGGAGGACTCCCTGACAGCTCAGCTCTGCACAGGCACAACAGATCTGTCTGCATGGGCAAGAGCCAAAATAATGGACATTCTTAAGCTATACCACACAGCAACTCACTGGAGAAGTCAAGGTCAACGAGGCAGTGGCTGCTGTCACCTCTGGGAGGAGGGCTGCTCCTCACAGAGCTGGCATTATCCGCTGGCTGAGCCCAGCCTGCCCTCAGCGTGGCTCCTGCAGTTAAATACCAGCTGCTCACTGGGCACCAGGCTGCGTTTTGTTCCCACTGACAGGGAGGGAAACATGAATAAGTGCCTCACCAGTAGTTCCCAAGCTGTTTGGGGAAAGGATCTTGTTAATTCTGACTCTGGGCTCCTAATGGCAGAAGCTGTTCCGTGTCTGTGTCTTGTTCAGCAGGAGCACGGTGCTGGTGCTCAAGCAGAAGTCTGGAGTAATTTGCCCTTAGCACAGTAACATGTGCTCCTACAGCACAGTAAAATAACTATAACTCATGCCAGACTAAAAGCCCTATCACTGCTCTGTGTAAATTATACAGAAGTCAACTCTTGGAGGTCCCTCTGAGCTCAGCTCACAGCAATACACAAGGTTAACTCAAGCAGATCTTCTGTGTATTACCAGCAAAGACCATCAGTGTCTCTGCTGTAACACTTACTGCCAGCTACCAAAAGATCACCCACAACAAAGGCACTACAACCAAGTCCCATCTGTGTGAGCTTTTTAACAAATCCATGCATCTCCTCCAGATCCCAGGAGCTTGCTGAGGTTGTGGAAGCAGCCCTGGGTGATTACACAAGAATATCAACATGCATCAGCCTCTGGGCAAAAAATATCCTGGGTGTCACCACAGAGGCTGAGTAATGTTTGACTGGACTTTTAAATGCTGAAAAAGTAAAACTAGCAACCACAAATCCACGGTGTGATATACTGTGAGGTAAAAACAACTTAAAACAAGTTCTCAGTGTCACACAAATGCAACTAAAAAATTTGCAATGGTCAGGTATCAGCCCCAGGACTACCTACAAGTTTTGCAGCAAGGATGCTTTATCAAATCATCAGAATTGACAATGCATTAGGTAACAGCTCCTACCTCTCCTAACAATGCAATCTGATCAATCCTCACAATATTTCTGATAGTGCCATAGTACAATTAACTCTAATCCAACATCAAAGAAAATTCACACAAGGCCTTGGTACTGAGGTTAAAGTTGTGCTCAAGCAATAATACACATTGCTTTTAAAGTTGTTGTCAACTCTTTGGCATCTTGTGTGACACCAGAAAACAAAGACATGGGGCTTAAAGACACAAGCAAACAGCTCACATCTCTCTCAAACGTCAAACTTCCTCTTACCCAAGATCCACCCAGGAATCTCCTCTCCACTGAAGCTGCCTACGTGCACAGAGGGGCATTTCCCTGCCTCCATCCCAGCCTGAGTGGTGTAACAAACATCCCTCATCTTCAAGGATCTGATCCTGCACTAACGTGCTCTGCATCACAGCCCCTGGCAGCTCACGCTTCAGGAGAGGATTTTGAACAGCACAAGCTGTAACACCTTTGCCTGTGCCCATTTGTTTCCTCTCTGTTGTCCACAACCAACCATCTCAGCCTGTTTTTTAGCTGATTTTAGTGTCTTTAACTGCTTGATTACCAGAGAGGAACAAAAGAGATTTCCTGCATATGGGGACACTTGGATGGCCCTCACTCTCAGGTGGGTCAAGCCTCTGAGTAAAATCCCTGAGGGTACCTCATGTGGATGGTCACTTAGGGATAATGGACACGCTTTTAGACAAGGCATATTTTTAAAGAAGTGACTGGCAGAGTGCACTGCACAGGAATGGAGAGAATACACCCTGACACACACACCCCTCTCACTCCCACCTTATCCACAGAATTGCAGCATCTTAGACTGGTTTGGGTTGGAAGGCACCTTGAAGAAGCCAGTTTCAACCCCCCTGCCATGGACAGGGACACCTTCCACTAGGCCAGGTTGCTCAGAGTGCCATCCAGCCTGCCCTGGAACACCTCCAGGGACAGGGAGTCCACAACCTCTCTGGACAAAAACTATTCTCAGTGAGAAGTCTATAAACTGCAGAAAGGAGCCAGAAGGCCAACTCAGCTCTTTGAAATCAGCTCTTCTCTTGGGCTGCCAGCCATGCAATGTAATGCTGTTCCTCCAGAGCTTGTATACATTACCTCCTCATGCAGCACACAGCTGCAAAGCCAGCCAGTGACCAGCAAACCAATATCTGCTGGGCCTCACTGTGCAGTCCACAGCCTTCCCTGGCACAGCACTGTGGCTGCCTGTTTGGCAAGAGGTTTGACATTTTTCAGCCATGAACATTAAGGAAATCAGAAGAAGGTTGTGAGCTTGAGATGTGGTCAGCCCTGGTGTGCCAGGAGTCTGGCTGGGGACAGGAGCTTTTGCTTTTAGAGGCTGCTTGTTTTAATGATGTGGGAAATTCTCAGGCATCCAAAGGAAATGAGATCCTGTAGCAAAACAGCAGTACTGGAGTCTAGTTAATAGTGTTGTCTTGCACAGCTATGTGGGTGACTGTGCTCCCATTGCCAAGGAACTGCTCTGGCAAGGCTGGGTTTTGGACAGAAAAGCACTCCTTTCTCCGAGCCCCTGGAGAGGACCCAACTCTCCTCTGCAGTGGGAATTGGGGAATTGGGGAAGGGGGGAGGGAACTGACTTAAAAACGGAGGACAGACCAGAAAGATCTGCAAGGCAGAGTGCCTCAAAGACTCACATTCAGGTGAACAGAGAAGTAAATGGTCTCACTACAGCAATGAAGATGCTGTGTGACTGCAGATCCCCTGGGCCTGGATTGATCTTGGCCCCGGGAATCACTCCCTGCCCACCACAGCACTGAGATTTCCCCTCCATGAGATTTCCCCTCCTCTTTGACATTGACCAACTGCTTTTGACACTCAGACTCAAACAACAGCATCACCATGATCACCATTACTTAGTGATGATCAGGAGCATGACAACTGCAAGGTAAAAAATAAAAGCCAAACAGGAACTCGCTTACTGTGTTTGTTTTTCTTCTCTGGCAGAGGTGGCGGCTTTTCTGGGTCACTGTTCGAATCTGGAGCAGCAAAATCAGCAATGAATTCCACTGGTGCTGAAGAGTTTCCTTGCTGGAAAGGCAGGACAGCAGCAAAGGGCGTGAAGGGCATGGAGGGGACAACGACGGCGTTGTGCAGGTCGTCCTCGGAGATGTTGTCGTACTGGGACGGGTGCCTCTCGTAGGACACCCTGCAGCCCGAGCCATCCGAGGTCTGGGAGGCTGCACTCCTCCTCTTCTTCTCTGGCAGAGCTGGGGGAGTCTCTGTCGGCTGCGCTGCTCCTGAGAGGTTGCAGAATTCCAGTGGAGGAGAGGTGCCCTGCGGGAGCTGGAAAGCGTGTCCATGGAAAGGGGAGCCGGACTCGCCCAAGGACTCTGGCAATGGGCTGAGGACACTGGGCCCCTGAGGAGGTATCTGATCAGTGTTGGAGAGGTCCTGCTGCAGGAATTCATAGTCTGGATCATAGTGATCCGATTGATCTGGGTGAACAGAGGATGATGGATTAGTTTCTCTCTTTTACTGTTTAGCCCTTCTCAGTTCTGTCCCTCCCATTCTATCAGTTAATTAATCAGCTCATTTTAATCAGAGTGGAACTTCCTTGCAGCTGGGACCATCTTTTTACACCTTCTGTAACATCCAGACTTCATACAACTCATAATTAATTCTTTACACTAGCAAACAAATAATAGAAATTCAGTAGGCAGAACATCTGCAGACATAATTTGTCTGATATTTATATTTTTATTTTCTTTCCTAGCATGTAGAAACCACACTGCTTTAGTCTACCAGGACTGTAATTTCTGCAGACAGGCCTGAAATGAAGAAAACATTCCACTTGAGAGCTGAATTGAGTTTGAGAACCATCACCTACAGCAAGGCAAACACATTCCCCTGGGTTTTTTCCTCTCTGACAGAACAGCTCTGCACCGAACTGCCTGCAGCAACTCCCAGACAGCAGCTGCACGTGCAGTGCACTTCCTACATCACCTCCTGCAGCTGAGCTGCCAGGGCACAGGGCAGGGCCCCAGCAGCCCCTCTTACCCAGGGTTTCACAGCTTGTGTTGCGGGAGCACTGCCCGCTGTCGCGGTCCAGAGAGGAGAGCTGCTCGTCAGACTTGCTCAGTTTGCCAATGCTGCTGCACGGAGAGAGCCGAGGAGACTCCCCCCCATAGGAGTGGCTTCCACCTGACAGCCTCCTCTGGGCATAGCAGTCAACATCAAAATCCTTCAGGACAAAAATAAAACAATAAAAAACATCAGATCACCATCACTCTCGGCAGCTCGCTAGTGAGGAGCAAAGACCTCACAGGAGGGGAGAGGATCAGTGCTGCTGGCCCTCTCTAAGCTCAGGGAGAACACAGAAACTCTCTGATGTGGTAAACAGCCCATGCCAGGGAGCTCTGGCCCACACTGGACCCTACAGATGCTGAGAAGATGACCCAGCTCTTCACAGCTACGTGTGTCTGATGACTGCTTGTCACGACACTGAGACAAGGGAATGACACTGCAAGATCTCTCATGATGTACCTGGGCCTTTAGCAAATACTTGGTTACCTCAGGTGCATGCAAAGGGAAAATAAATTACAGTGAGATACAACTTTGTGAGCCTATGGTCCCATTTCAGAAATTACCTCAAGCTCATTAACCTATGACTGAACCCCTCACTATTCCCAGTCTGTCAGAACAACCTTAGTGTGACTGTAGTTTCAATTGAAAAATGGCCACAGCTTTATCTGAGTCAGCCAAATTACTGCAGAGGCTCCCTAAGCCAGAGCTGAGGCTTTGGGGATGAGGACAAGATTTGATTTTTGTGCAATTTGATATGATTCAGGTCCTCACTGCTGAGCTAATAAGTTCCTGAATGGGTAAAGAAACCCAGCCATTTACAACCTCATAAACCCCAGACAAGCACAAGAAATGGAATGTGATTAACACACATACAACTTTCCCATTTTTCTACCAGAAAATGTACAAATTCCCCCAAAGCACCAGGAGCGGTCAGAGCAGCAGCTCAAACTACTGCTTGAGTTAAAAGATGTTTTAAATTGTGACTGGATGAAGACAGTCTGACCTCACTCAGTAAACCCTGGTGAGATCTCAGGGAGCTCAGCCAGCTGCTGTCCCCTGATCTGTTGGACATGGCAACACTCAGCCCCTCCCATCCTCACACTCTGCCACCCCTCAAGGCAACGAAGTTTGTAGCAATTTGTTAATTAAACACAACAACACTGTAAAAAAAATAAAAATTAAGCTGTCCACATTATTTACGACACTGCTGTTGCTGCCACTGCCACTCCCACTGCAGGCTGCCTGTGCTGCTTGGGACAAGCAGGGACCTGCAGCTCTCAGCATCTCCCTGAGCTTTTCCTCCAGCTCACAGCACGTTTCCCTTGGCTCTCACAAAGGGGGTGTGCCATTACCTGTCTGTTGATCCCAACAGGTAAACTGGACCCACTGGTAGCTCTGCTCATGGGGGCCACAACAGCCACTCTGGTGGGGGAAGGCGCCGACTGACGTTTTTTAGGGGGCAGTGCTGGTGGAGGGCTGCAAGACACAACAGGAATTGATGTTTCCACCACTCTTCCAGAAAAAAAAAAAAGATTTTTAGAGGCTTCACAAGATGTTTTCCAGAAAGGTTTTGTCAGCCAGGAGCTATTCAGCAAAATGTATCCACTAAAAATATCGATTTAAGAATACTCTCACAGGTAAGGCCCTGTTAAGTGATTTATTTTTTAAGGCTGGTATTTCTCAAACAAAAACAAATGCTGTTGTAAAAAGTATTTTTAATGGAGCTAATTAGCATGGTAATTATTTCTTAATACAAGCAGTGAAAATCCAAATTAAATGTTTTTGGTTGACCCAAATATTGTTTCCATTCACAGAAGCCCCTCCCCCTCCTCAAACCTTACAGATCTGAAAAATTTTCAGATCAAATTTTCACAGATTTACAGGACAGGAAAATTATCTTTTTTGTTCTCTGCTTTTTTGGTGAACTTCAGGGAACAAAAGGGTCAGATCTGCTCTCACTGTGCACTGTGAGGGCCCCCTGCTTTGGCATGAATCTGTGTCAGACCCACATTTACAGTAACTTGTGAGAGTTTAACCCTTTGACTTTTAGTTTTTGCTTCTAATGACATGTAATTCTGGTAGTCATCAAGCCTGAGAAGTTCCCAAGAGCAAACACAGTCTGTTCTTGGAACATACCACGAAATTTTTATATAACCTTTGAGAATTCATAAAATACACAGAAATGTGATTCTTTTTGTCAGCCACAGCCCTCGATGCTGCATTTTCAAATTACCACAACACGTATATTTCACACCAGCCATTAACACCAGTACTAGAGAAGAAAAACAACACACACACACACACACACACACACACACACACACACAAACCTGCAAATTGGGGGTTTTCTCTTCCTTCTCAAAATAGAACTCAGAAACTTTCATGTGGTTACTCTTAGAACAGGGTAAGAACAACTTAGCACAAGGTTTTTTTTTCACACATACTTGGCTTTCACTCTTAAGCTGACAGGCAAAGCTGAACAACCTGGCTGTGCAGGACAGATTGGTAACTGCCCCCTGAGGTTAAAGGAACATTTCCCATGGGATACAACAGCCCAAGACACTTGCACAGTGTGGAAATCACACAGTTTTATGTGAGGTTTCTACAGATTTATGTGATGCTTCTCATGCGTGGATATCAGGGCATGGCACTGTCCTCACATAAAAAACAAGGGAAGGAAAAGACACTAAAAAAAAATAAGAGACAGAACACAAAGCAAAGTCCAGGAGCAGGGAAAAATTGCTCTGGAGGACTGGAAATTCAAAAGCAACACTAACCCTCCTCTATTGTGCACATTTTGCAAGATTGTTTAAAAACCAACAGGCTGTTAAGAGGCACTGGTGCTCTTTGGTCAGCTGGCTGGGCAGAATTACCTGTTCTCTGCCACACGAATGCTGGGCAGAGGGGGTTTGGGAGGTGCAACTTCTTCATCCATGGAGTCAGTCAGCAGCTCGTTGGATTGAGTCATATTTGTTGTTTTGTTGAGGATCTCCATTTCTCGGTCTGTAAGGGGAAGTTCTGAAGGGCTGCAACATGCAAAACACAGATTGTAGATCATAAACCACAGCTGGAACAGAGCCCTGACAGATTCAAACCTATTTTAAATCATGTGCTATCACACAGACACCTAGAGAAGGCAGAATTTGCATCTGCAGGTGGAATTCCATGTATATGCAGAGCTCAGTGTGCATGTGACTCAAAGGCTGTTTCACTGCCAGATTTTGGTGTCTTTCCTATCATAGCATATTTTCTTTTAGTGATCCTACTGAAATGGATGGGGGCTACATAAAGAACACTACACAACCCCCCTGTGAAGAACAGCTGAATGATTTAACTGTCAGCAGTCAGAAATCATCCCTTCTATATCAGTCCTGCCCACAGAGGAAATCAGTGACCCACCTGTCAGATTTACATGCTGGTAAACTGGGTTTGACTGGGCTTGTGGGAGAGGGATGCTCCTGCTTTTCAATCGTGAGTCTGACCAGCTCCTGATGGATGGAGAGAAGAAAAAGAGAATAATCACTATTTGCTGAGTGCTGCACTCAAACATCCCAGAACACAAAGAGATGCTCCTGCAGTAAACTTTTGGTTATGGTTTAATGATGGTGTGGACAAAGAGAGAGCTGAGCTGGGTTTAAGTCTGGTCCAGAGCCACACAAATGATGCAGAACAGCTGCTAAGGAGCAGCCTGCACCCAGAGGAAGTTTTGGCAGTATTTGAGTGAAGTTCATTACCCTGACTGGATGGGGATTCTGCACAAACCCATATGTGTGTCTTTTTGCTATGCTTCCTCTTTTCTCTGTCTCACAAATGTGTTCCAGTCCACACAACACCCTAGATAATGGTAAATTTGCTTTACATTCATAAATCTAAGTACAAAACATTCTTACCCAGTGGAGTACTTCATCTAGCCAAAACCAACATTAAATAATTGCTTTCTATTTTATAAATAAGAATGTATTTGTTTCAAAAAGCAAGTTTTCTGTAAAATGCCCAACCAAAAATTAAACAGAGAACACCTTCATTAAAAGGTCTGCTTCCCCTGAAGCCATCTTTTAACACATTAGCAATAGAAGACTTAATCATTCAAGAAGCTACTGTAGTGTATCTGTTATAGGCAGATAAGGCTCTGGATAAAGAGATAAGGGCATGATAATCCTGAACTCTAAGTCTGCCAGCAGTCAAAGCAACAATCATTCAAGCCAGAAAGACAGAGAGAACATTTTATGGATGTCTGACAAAGAGATCTCCTGCTCACAGATACAAACACATGCCCCTCTTACAGGCAGGCTGGAAAACTGGCAGTGCTTCCTGCCACTATTGGCTTCCCAGCATATTACACAAAGGAAACTGTAAGGGATCAATTTTAATTTTATTTATTTTAAAGCAGCCTGAAGTACAGTGTCATCATTCCAGTTTCATCTTTGTGTCCTTGTCTGTGGAGCTTGGAAACAACTGGCATTGCTCCCTCAGTGCAGCAGCTGGGATGTCATTGCCATCATCCCTCTGAGCGAGGAAAATACTCCAGTTCTGGCACTTTAACATAAGGCTCTGCTGAAAGCTGAAATTCCATGGGTTAACACACACACAACAAGAGGAATGAGGTGCAAACACCACCCAAGAGTCCACCAGCTGACTCAGGACTCCATGCTCTACTTACACTGCTGGTGCTCCAACAGAACATACCCAGTGTTACCCAAAAACTCAGCTCTGCACAAGCTGTCCTGGAACATCCCACACAGAGGGGAGGAAGAGGGAGCACAAACAGATGTCCATGGGGACTAAAACTATGAAGATGTCCCTGCTGGGACAGAGAGCCCTGGTGAGGAACAGTCTGTTCTGAGAAGTGTCCTCATGAGTAACATCACTTGACTCTTGGCTGCATTTGGCACAATGGGGCTGAGTGATGACTCAATGGATTGCCACCTTTCTGCCCTCTGGACAAAATTCCACTGCTGGAAAGGTTTTTGGAGACCCTCATGCACTTTAACAGACTCAGGGGTGGATCCCGTTGGACCCTGTGGGCCTCTGGGGTAGTGGCCAGCGAGGACTGGCAGGAACACAATGGGAAATAAAATCTATGGGCATTCAAACCAAAAGCCAAAATACTCCTTAAAAATCCCCCTGAGAAGGCTGTGGAAGGGAAAATGTAATGTTTTCTTTTCCTGACCTTTCTTTACCACCTTAAACCAAAGGCAGGCCAACACTGCAGACTGTGGTGGTGGCTGTGCCACAGCAGCACTGAGGAGCCCTGGATACTCAGGGCTGAAGTTTTCCTATTTTGCCAGACATAATGGACACACAATTCTCTTCCACATGGGAATGTAGGTTAAAATGGGAGAAAACCAATTCAATTTGGCTCAAAAGTATCTTCAGAATTATTCAAACCATTGGGACTGGGGGAAAAAAACCCAAGCACCTTCCAGTGGAGACACCAAGGGATGACTGCAATGACTGAGAGGATCACTTTCCCTTCCAACTTCGACAAACATCACCAGGCCCTCAATGTTTCTCCTCTGCTATCCCCAGATGAGAACTAGCATTTGGAAATCAAGCCAAAATCATTAACATACACACAGAGGTAATGTGCACACAACTGAGCCAGATGCACATTATGCTACTCCTTATCAGTAAGGAGATTCCTGCAGCAGTAATTAGAGATAATTAAAGCCTCTCTCCAAACTATGCTACTTCAGCAAGCTGAAAATTCCACAATGACATGGATTTTTGAGAAGTTATATAATCAAAGCAAGGATTTTTTTTTTCCTGCCTAGCAAAGCCCTAAAACCTGAGATCAAAATATCAAGTAACAGAGGTGAACAAGTGTCTCCTTTGTGTTTAATTCTGAAAATAAAGAAGTAAGCATTGAAATGTGGAAGTGGATCTTGTGTGATCTGCCAGAAAAACAAAACAGGCTCTGCTGTGGAGAGAAGTGCCCATCTTCTCAGTTCTGCTTCCACCAAATGTGGCTTGGCCTCTCTAAAATAAACCCTGTTCCTTGGCTGTGCAGGAGGTGAAAGCATGCTGCTTCCAAATGCTGACCTCTTGATGGGCAAATACTCTCCCACCTCCCCAGACAGCCACACATCTGCTCTAAGGCTGACCAGACATGAGCCTGCTCCAACTGGAAGGCCAAAATAACTCAGTCTAAAAACAAAGCAGAGACTGATATAGCCGTGGTGCTGAGCAGGGCTCAGGCTCAGCACTGCATGGACATGTCCATGCTGCTCCCAGTCTGGGCTGGCTCATCAACAGACATCCAAGACCTTTTCAATCTCCCCATCTGCAGAGGACACAGCTCTGGCTGAAAGGCAACAGGTACCCAGGGTTTAAAAATTGCTTGAAGTTAAAGAACAACTCCCAAGTTGTGTGTCCAAGTCTCCTGCAATGAGACCACACAGCTCTGTTCCAGATCTGGGGATAACACGTCTCTCCCTGGGACTGGGCAGATTCAGTCAGTGATAACTCACCATTTCTGGGGAATTACAGCACAGATTTTCACATTCTCCAAATTGCTGCTGAATTCCAGACTAACAGCAGCTGAGATTTTAGGCTAAACTCTTTTCCTCTCTCCTGCTGTGCAAATTTAAGACCAGATTTACTTTTAAAATGTGTAGCTTAAAGTTAAAGAGCATATTGTGCAAAATAATCCTAGAAAATCCATCTTCTTTAGGTGCTAGAAATGATTTGTTTCGAAGATATTTATTTAAAAGGCTCATAAAGTAATAGCAGATTTTAGTATCTGTGTTTGAGTAACATTAAAGAGATATCCAGATGATGCAGACACCAAACCAAGAGGCCTGAAAATGTGACAGTCAAAGCCTGGGAGATCCACTTCATTTTTACATTTGGCTCCACTTAATAAAACTGACTCTGAGTACAGTGAAAGGTTCCTGATTCATAACTCCAGGTGAAGCACCTGCTGCAGTTCTTAAATTCTATCCCAACATTCCTTGTGTAGTTGATTTAAACATTCCCCTTTAAATCCAGCCTTGCTCTTCAAAGAGATTTAACTTCCTCTACAGTTTCCAAAATGAAATTCCCAGGAGATAAAACAGTCTGTCCACTGGTGCCCTAAGCCTAGATCAACCAAACTTTTACCAACAGTGCTGGGGCAGGTGAGAGATCAGCCCAGAGACAGCCTGGGACACAGAAATAATGGGCACAAGAACCTTCCCAGAAGGAAGGAGGAAAGCTCGCAGCTTTTCCAGGGTGGAACAGGGAGGGAATGCTACAAGCAGGTCTGACAATGGATACAAAGGTTCCTGTTAAACGTTTCCATTAGCAATGTAAAACTAATCTCCAGAAAACTGAGTTTAGATCATCACCTGTTCCACACCCTAATCCAGCTGCTTAGAGTGGTGATGTATCACTGACAAATCCCTTGAAATTTCTCTTAGAAGATGGAGCTGGAGTCTTTCATTCTCTGTGGGCATTGACAGGGAGCATTTTCATTTCATTTTGCTGAGACAGAAAATGTGCAAACCACGTCTTGTAATCTGCATGGGAGACTGGGAATGACTTGCTGAAATTTTAATGCAATACTGAAGAAAGATCCATTTCTTCTTCCAATTCATCCAAATGCCAGGGTGAGCATGCCAGAAGTTCACATTCAGAGCCAAACTGTGCTAGTCTTTAACCAGCACTCCAAAGAGGAACATTTAACTTATGGAACAGTTGATTTAAGGGGTAGTTTACTGAAAGCAGAAATAGGATCTTCATATTTTACCTGCACTTAAAAACCTAGAATAAATTAACTAGAAGAGGTCTAGCTTACACTACAAGAGGTCTAGTTTACCTGGACCTCTTCTAAAACACATTATTATATGCTCTTTATAATAAAATTTACAATGTCTCACGTACCTTGACTCCATCCAGAACAGCTTTTATGACATCCTTCACTGTTGTCACCATCTCCTTGTCCTCTGAATTCACCCCCTCCAGCATCACCTGGTCAGACCAGCGGATGAGGTTGGCCAGGCTCTGGTACACTCTGCTGTAGCAGGATGAGATGGCAGAACTGCACAGCAGGAGAGAGAGCAGTTGAGGGAAAAAAAAAAAGAACAAAAAGAAATTTTGGAGATGTTATCAAATGTTAGGAGAGTGAGTTTCACACCGTGCATTTCACTGCTTTGCTCCCTGACACTCAGAATTTGTGTTGAGCAGGTGACAAAGCCCAGGCTGCTCCTCCAGGGCAGCTGCTCTCCCGTTCTCTAGCACCCAATGAAGACAGTTTGAAGGTACAAACCACCAACAGCTCATTCCCAAGTATCAAAAGGAATTATCTAGGATTCAGGTTAACACAGCAATGCTAAAAAAAAAATCTTTCCATCTTAATTTACAGCTCTATCCTATGCTTTAGTGTTAAAAATAAGTATTCAAGCCCTACATTTAAGTTTAAGCTATATTATTTCAGTATTATCCTTCTTCCTTATTAGCTCTCCCCAAAACCATCCTGGACCACTGAGAGCTGACTCTGTTAATTCCTTTACAAATCACTGCCTTGCTGTTTATAATGCCTGAAAACATGTAATTAAAATTACTTCTTTAGAGAAACTGAACTGAATGAATTTCAGGTTTGAAAGAGGAAGGGTGTTGCTTTGTTTTGTTTTTAATGAGAAACAGAATTGAATCTATTGTTCTGAAGGGGAAAAAAAAAGAGTTTTGGAAGGATGACAACTTTAAATAAAAGTTAACTGTAACAACAGTGCTCCCAGGCATTTTCCTGGCCATTCTGAAAACACTGACTTCATTACTAAACAAGGTGTGTTAACAGCACTGCTGATGGCAACGCTTCAGCAATTCTTTGTCACGTTAAATCAATTTCAAACTGCATCAAAACCATAAACAGATAAGAGAAGGTGTAATCTTGCAATCATTACTGATACAAGTTGTTCCAAATCTTCCCATTTCTCTCTGGTATCCATTCTGCACTGGCTTAACTCCAGTAACTTCATTATCTGTGAGAAAAGAACCAAGCCCACGAGCTCCAATGAGTTTATTTAGGTGAATGAGGTTTGCAGGACTGGGGAAAGAACTACTGTCAAGTTTCAACAAACAATGGCAAGGACTTGATTGTTTGGTTGTTGTTTGGGTTTTTTTTAAGGTTTGTTGCTTGCCATTTGTTCTTATTTCAAATGAAATTAGCCTGGTAGAAGATATTTCCTAAACAGGGCCCTGCCTCATCTCTTTCTAAGGCTTTGATTTCTTTGCCATTAATCTTCAGTCTGCTTCCTTCTAAAGAGGCAGTAATTGAAAGCCCATTTTGTGCAAGATTTAATTACTCTTTTCCTTGATGCAAATGCTTCCCCTAAAGCAAAAAGAAGTCCAACAAAAATTGTAGGGCTTTCTTCATCACTGACACAAGTCTTGCTCACTTTTCTTGCCATCAGAGTCACCCCTTTGTGTCCTCCCACTAAAGTACACAGGTGGGGAGAGAAGGACACGGCTTTTTGAGAAAGCCAGAGCCCCTTTTAGGTTTTTTGGGAGGCTAAGCAAGGCAGGGCATGTGCATGGGATCTGTGCTTTAATGCATAGTGATTCCAGAAAGAGAGATTTACCACTGTGCAGAGGACATTCCCATTCCAACAGATTTGCTCACTATGGTTCAACAGATCCAACCTCAAGTGGATCTCACCTGTCCCAGGCACAGGTCTGATACTCACCCATCCTTTTGCCAGGAACAGCCCTGGCCTCAGCACTGAGCATCTCTGTTTGCAAAGTATTTGGCACCCAGTGCTACCCCAACTACATTAAAAACCTTCCCTGTGCCAGCACTGAAATAAGCATCTCGAAAGAAAAAAAAAAAAAAATTGGAGATATTGAATGGGAAAACAAACAGGAACAGCACAAAACTGGCAGGATTTCAGGAACCAAACACCTGCATTTGTCTGCTTAGTTCTGTGCTTTTCTCTGTGTTAACTTTGCCCTTTCAGTATTATTCAACAATGTTTGTTTGTTTTCTGTAAATCAATTGCTCCAGCATCCATGCGATGAACACCAACAATATCTCTGTGGCTTGGCAACACCACGAATTCTTATAAACCATGCTGAGCTTGGCTTTGGCAAATTTCTGCTTCTTTCCTGGCTTCAAACCCACTGCCTAACTGGTAAAAATGTAATACGCATAATCTGTTAAAACATAAAACAATAATCTGTTGAGTGAGGCAGGAATGAACTTGGACTGGTTAATCTGCTGAAGTACATCTATTTACTTCTGTATCTGATCCAGCAAAATCCAAAAAAAGCAGTTAAGAGTGCAGGCTCAGACTTCTGTAATATCAGGGTGGATAAACAGAGCACAAAAAAGGATTACTCTGAAGATAAACTCTTTTTTCAGGTGAAGCTATTGGATTTGTTAGCTTTTAGGATACCACCATGGACTGCAGAAACGGGAATAGCATCTGAAGAGAATCTCCCTCTGGAAAACAATAAATTTCCAAGTTTATGCTAAGAACCATCCCTTCCTCCACTCTGAAAGCAGCCTGATTTGCTTTATCTTTCCATGGCATGAGCTTCTTCACAGCAGGGAATCTGCTTTTAAATGATGTCTGAAAACCACCACGTAATTAGTAAAACCAGGAATCACTTAACCAGCTTCTCCTGTGATGTGGTTCCTCAGATAAAGCAGGAGCCTGCTGGTCTGTCATGGTCCCAAAATCCAAGAAGGAAACTCACCTCTGCTGGATGCGTGGGTCAGTTTGCACCAAGGGCAGGATGGCTTCCAGCACTTTACTTGCTGAGCCTGGCAGCATCTCCAGTACTTTGTTATCAATTGCCATTTTGTCCACAATAGTCTTAAAGTAGCGCAATGCACTGACAACCTCCTTCTCCTTCTCCTCTAGCCATGATACATTCTGAAGAGGAGGGAAGAAAAGGAGAGATTTGTTAAAACTTCAGTATTTTTAAGGGTAGGGTTCCTTTAACAAACCCAAAGTTTGGTGACACTGAGGTGTGCTCCAGGAGGAGTGGAAAAACCTCCTTTTACCACAAACACTTTTAAATTTAATTACTACTCTTTCAAAGGAATAGTCAGTGCAAGATTACACCCCCACTTTAGCCTTCAGAATTACCTGCATTCCAAACTGAAGGCTGATCTTGATCAGTTTTAGGCTAAGATTAGCACCACTGATGACATCAAGGACACTGCTTTGAAACCCATACCCTAAACTGGGACAGTGAAAGAAAAAACATTTCCCAGAATGGTTTGGGTTGGAAGGGAGGACCTTAAAGCCCATCTCCACCCCCTGCCATAGGCAGGAACACCTTTCACTATCCCAGGCTGTCCAAACCCCATCCAACCTGGCCTGGGACACCTCCAGGGATGGAGCAGCCAAAGTTGCTCTGGGCAACCTTTGCCAGGGCCCTACCACCCTCACAGGGAAGAATTTATTCTTAATATCTAACCTAAACCCCTGCCCTCTGTCAATTTAAAGGCAACACCCCTTGCCCAATTACTACATGTCCTTGTAAAACACATGAAAACACCCAAATAAACTCCACTCTGATGAGCCTCCAACCCAAATCATTTTGTGATGCTGCTGGAACAAGAGAACTCACACAATTTCCATGAGGACCAACTGCAAAAGCTAAGTTTTGGCATTGGTGAATCAATGTTGCAAAAGGGAGCAATTCACTGGAATAAAGCTGAGTTGTGGTCACTAATTTCTGTGCCACCACAAACACAAAAGGAAGAAATTCAGGAGTGATACATGATACCTCAATGGCATTCTGGACAGGGATATTTTTTAGAAGCTTACAACAGTATGCCTGGAGGACTTTTAATGCCACAAGTAGTTTCTAAGTGAGATTTAAATTAACTACTGAACACTGCTAGAAAAGGAGTAGAGAGCTTAGCAGAGTCAGATTTCATCCATTATCTCCTCTGTAAATTCAGCTTCAGGAATTAATGACCTATGGGCATTGTGTGCTCCCCATATTCTTGTCAGCTGTTAAACTGCTGCTTTTCTGCAAAATCAGGCCAGCAGCCCAAAAGGTTTTAGGAAGAATTTAAAGGCAGCACTGGTTAGTAATTTGGGGCCAGCTACATAAAAGGGTTAGAATCCCAAGTTCCATCTAGCTCCAACTTCAGAAGTCTAAGTCCCAATCCAAGAACTGCAAACCACCCTGTCATTTTCCATCTTGTCTGGGCAGTGCCCAAAATCTGCTGCTGCTTCTCCTTTGGACAACACTTCTTGCCAGGAACCTCAAGTTCTGATCTACAGCCCACAGTGCCCTGAACTGCCTTGCTCAGGAGCAGCCTGGCAACTCACTGGGATAAAAAATGACATTTCCCATTCTGCAGGGATGTGCCCTCACCACTGCAGAGTTTATTCCAGGATACAGAATCTTAAAAACATTTAGGTTGGAAATGACCTCCAGGATCATTGAGTCCAACCATTAATCTATGGAGAGCCTCAGCCTCCTCCAAGGTTTTGCACTTCATATGGAATGATCACACATTTTAGGGACCAGAGAGTCTGTAAATTCCCTGGGTAAGTACAACCATGGTCCAGCAGTCAAAGCTCTCAAACAGAAGTGAAAAAATGCGCACTGCAGTTCCTGCTCCCATGGCTGTTTATGGGTTTCATTCAACAACTGTTTCCTGTAGAAAGGCTTGTGACTTAATAGCTTAAACACTCTCCTGGTGCACAGAAGGGATGGGCCTGACAGAGTTCAGGGCTGAGAATGACAACTGGAAACACAAATCCTTCCGCTGAGCACACCAAGGGATGTGAATCCAGCCACCGGACACTGTCTGGGACACAGCCCTTTTCTTTCTTTTTAAATTTTTTTTTTCCCCTGCTAGTTCTTTAGGTGACATTCCCCAGGAGCACTTTGTAATGAATCCTCTTCCAAGGTCCAAAGGATCATACATGGGTGTGCACAGAGCCATGGAATGGTTTGGGTTGGAAGGGACCTTAAGTCTCATCTCATTCCACCCCTGCCACAGCTTCCACCAGACCAGACTGCCCCAAGTCTGTCCAACCTGCCCTGGAACACTCCCAGGGATAGGGCAGCCACCCATTTCTCTTTTGGGCATTAAATGGGAAAAAGTTACAACTCAGGCAAAACAGCATCTCCTCTCCACTCCCTGCCTGACACATATAGATGTTTTTGGATGATTTCAGAAAATTTCCCTTCATAATCAAATTGCAAATGCATCATGTATGAGACACAGCTAACCCAGAAAGGGTCACAGTGAGCTGTACAGAATACACCCAATTACAAAAGCTGGAATCATCCTTTTTTTCCTGACATTTTGGCAGTGTAAAACCTATCATAAGTCTGTATATAGCACTGAAGGACACTCTTGTTCCTACAATAGGATAAGAATCACAGACAGGGTTCAGGGGACAAAAGGAGGTTCTGAAAAGAACACCCCCAATGTTGCCTCCATCCTGATATAAAGGGGAGCAGGAGATGATGATGTTTGCATGAGCTGAGCACATCCTTCAGCTTACACATCGTGATTTTACATTAATTTTTAGTATTGCTATTTCTGCTCTACAGTGATTATCTACTTCAAGAGCACAAAAATAGCATCTTAAGTACTTAAGAGGGAGAAAAGGATGATATTTGGTTTATCAAGTGAGCCTTCTGACAGAAGATGTCCCATTTGTCTACTGATGTCTATGTTCCAGTGAGAAAACCTGGCGACAATCCAGGCACATTCTCTTCCTCACTCCCTCCACTAAAGCTAATGAGCTCACTACAATTGATTAGTTGGGCAGTAGCTATTAAAATAGGTAAGGAATGAGCCAGAAATCAACAATATTTCACGGTATAAAAATGAATGCAGCTTAAATAATCATGTACAGTAATAAAAAATATTGCAAGTGTTTTGTTTTCCAATTTAAAAAATCCCAATCTCTACATAAAAAATATTTTAATGTCCAGCATGGCTTATTAGTAAATCCTCTTGCACTGTTTTTAGGGGAAAAATAGAAAAGCAAAAACTTCATCTATTATTAATATGCATTTGCTATAGACCACATTTTGAAAAGGGCTCTTAATTTTCTCATGAGTTTAATGTGGTCAAACATCAATTTAAAGGAAGGCCACTAAATTATCTAAAGATACCATCCTGAAACATCATTGGAATTAAAAGCCTTCAAGGAGTATTCTCACTGCTGTTTTGGGAGTTTGTTTAGTTTCATTTTTAAATAGTACTCAGCAATGCAAGGTGTTGGGCTCCCTAGAAAGCATTTCCACAGCCTCCTGAGGAAAAAACCTAAACCTGGGGAAAAAACCCTCATCATCTTCCACCTGATGGGGCAAAACAGGATGAGGAAAGCTGCAGAGGCTTCTTTGGGTGTTAAGCAAGCCACACAGCCTAACAAAACTTTATCTTGCTGGCTGCTCTCAGTAACTCTGCAACAACTCTCAGCAGAGATAATCTGAAAAACTCTGCATGTCTGGCACTGAGCACTGGATGAGACGTTTAACAGCTGAGAATGATGTTTAATTATCCTAAACAACCTCAACTGTTCTTAACTCCTGGCTTTGATTTGTACTTGAAAACTGACTGCAACAGTGCTGTCACAGAGAAAGGCTCCAGCTACACAATCAGGTCACAACAGGAGAGGAGATAACACAGATCAGTTTGTGACCTCATTTCTTAGAGGACCTGGAGTACATTTGGTCTGAGGAACGTTGTGCTGGATCAGCAGCTGCTCAAACACTTCTGTGTGACTCTCCCTGCTGCTGTCACCAGAGATTGAGCACATCTTTGGACCAGCTTCAAGGACGTGCTCGCCTGGGTCTGGGGTTTTTAAAAGGATCACACCCCAAAACCAGGCAGCTCTTTGGAAGCTGTGAGCACAACCCACAGGGTGTGCGTGTGGGGAGGATGTGTCAGGCCATACACCACGTTCCATGATGAGAGATTTAAATGCTTGTGGAAGGAGGTCTCATCACGCACTGCAATCAACATGTCTTGATTTAATATTACACAGTGCTGGTTATAGGTAACCATAAAGTGACCCTGAGGATCCCTCAGCTGCAGAATTATGCAGAGGACAAAGTCACACACCAGATTATGATCAACTGAGTACCAGAAAGCAAGAAACCATCAGGATAACAGAACATGGCCTTTGCTTACTTTGTTCACTGACTTCTCTGGTGTTTTCACTGTCAGGTCAGCTTGCTTTCCTTTCTTGGAGGGAGTTCTCTTTATTTTTGGTGAATGAAACTTGCCCTTCAACTTCATCGTGAACGAGGAGAGATGGGAACGCTCAGAATCTAGAAAGACACAGAAAAGAATTACTGGATTAGGGCAAATATGTTGAAACCAGGGACGTGTTACAGCATTATCTGGAAGACACTTGCACCACGTAAATTTATTGAGTGGAACACAATAAAGAAAACTAGTAAGCTGCTGCTCTATATTATGTTTCAAACCACAACACCATCATAATTTCCTGCTTTCATCAGCCACAATATCACCATCATTTCCTGCCTTCCCTTGAAGGCAGGAACACTGCAAGGCAGAGACAGGGACAGTGGGACTGCTACTGCTCTGTGCCTTGAAGGGAAGAGGAAAACACCTCTCTTCAAAGCACTTATCTCCAGAAGGTCCTGAAGTGCTTTACAAAGGAGGCAATCATCGTGCCTCTTTGGCAGATGAGTCCAGGGGATGAAGGGACTGGTTCACAGCCCTCTGGCAGAGCAGAGCCCTTGGCTGTGGGTCAGTGCAGGCAGGGCTCTGCCTGGTACTGGGACCTGGCTGCTTCAGGGATGGAGAACACAATCCCAGCTCATGCCCTTCCCAGGATGCAGCAACAATTCTGAATGTTTATCCCCATGGATAATCTGAACAAAAATGCCAGCCCTTGTCATCTGCAATGGATTTTACTTCCAATGTACCAAAAAAACCAGAGGAACCCGTTTGATACCAGGGCATCCTTCAAGGAACTGAACTGCAGAAAAGCTCAGTCCTTTTAAAAATTGTATTTTTGTTGTTTTTTGAATACCTAAAAGAAGAAGTCTCAAAGGTCTGCAATCATGCCATATGCAGACTTACCATTGAAATATATTTTTATCTGTTTAACCATGAAGCTAAATAAAACTAAGCTGCCTTGTAGAGAGCAATTTAGAAAGTATTTTGAGCAAAGAGCACTTTAATAAATGAAGGTCTGAGTTGCTCTCTAGTGACCCAGATAATTCAGCTGAAGTTACCCAACTTGTCTCTAACTACATTATGAAGAAAAGCAGACAGTTTTGCTGTATGTTTCATTTTTCTTTTAGATTATTTGAGCATTAACTGCACTGGCTGTAAGGAGTCCAGAGGACGGCCCCATGCATGCAGCACTGCAGCACCTCGTTAGCATGCAAACAGCAAAGGCTGCTGAGTCAAATCTAGCACCCAGCAGCTAAATATCACAGAGCAGAGCTGCTCCTAGTACTCAGAAACCACCTCACCACAGCCTAAAGACAGGAACCTGGCTCCCTTTAAACCTGGTTTCCTGGTAGCATGTAATGACCCTCAGAGCACAGTGACAGCACTCTGGTTAGGTATAGGATATATATACTATATCCTCCAGACCAAGGTTTTGCAGGCATCCTACAAATGGAAGCTGGTGAGCACTGATCCTAATCTAGGCTGGCTGCAGACCTGCTCTCCACTTACAGGAGTAAATGTTTTCCCAGGTTTTCTTTGTATCCTAAAGTCCTGTTTAGTGCTCTGAGGAGGGAGGCACTAAAAACCTTGGCCACTGCAGATAAATCCAGGCATATCAGTTGGCCTCTGAAGAATCACTTACAGCAGCTGGCACCCCAACTTAGCAACAATTTACGTCAGTGCTTTACATCCACAAGAGGATCTCCAAACCTTTAAAACCTCTCTGTCTCCACAGGGTGCTGAAGGTCACCACTGAAGAGAGTTCCTGGCTGCTGTGATAACACTCTTGAGCTCCTCTGCAGAAAATAATTTGTATTTATTCCATACCCCATATGAGAATTTCCATATTTGCAGGCATATGCATGCTTGCCATGAAAAGTCATGGCACTGAATTAATTTTTCGAGAACTGGCAAACAATTACAATAATTAATCTACAGGGAAGTAATGGTGACAGCAACAAATTGTGTCTGGCTCCTCCACAGGCGGCAGTGAGATGCAAACTGCTGGTCTCAGTAAGAAAACACTCAGTGCCTACAAAACCCTTGGTCACCTACAGTGATAATTTTGCATTGCACGGACAAGATGTTTGGAAGGGAGAAAGATTTCAAAAGATTAACATTTCCTTTTCTCCTTGCCACCAGACATCTCTATCTACCTTCATGGGGCAAGCACGTGAATGGCTAAGTCACTGTGCCTGGGTGGTGAGGAACCTCCAAAAGGAGATGCCAACAGAGAAAATTCCTTTTGTGCTGGCAGCAAATCCTCTTCACCATCACCAGCAGCCAACCACTGCTCCTTTGCTCTTTTTATCCTTTGGTCACACCAAACACCAAATCATTTGTGTGCCATGCTCTGAGGGGAGATAGACACACAGAGCAAGGACAGAAGCAAGTGGCTTGAGCAGAATAGGAACTGCTTAAAATAGTATTGAAGTAAACCAGCTGACATTTGCAAAAATAATAAACGTTATTGTTTGAACAGCCCTGCTAAGACCTGCTTTGAAGATCACAAATTAATGCAGCTTTTTACTGCCATGGCTTTCTGTCTACACCAAGCACTTTCCAGCTCTCATCTGCTCACAAGTTTCTGATGCATTTGCAGTTAAACAAATGAGTCACAAACCAATATTCTCTCACACTCAATTACACTTAGCACTTAAAATAGCGCTTTTCTTGTTCCAAGCACATTACAAACACATCGTTCTCATCCTTAAACAGTCAGGCCTTAACCTCCCTCTGCAGATGGGAAGCAGGCACAGAGGTGAAGCAACTTGTCTAAACAGAGCAGAGGGTGAGTCAGTGGCTCTGGTACAGCATCTCCATCACTCTGCAGGCCCTCGGCCTCTCCCCCTGTTCAGGGATCAAGCTGTGGAGCTCCTGTGATTATGTCCAGTGAATGCCAACAGAATTATTCGGCACACTGGGCTTTACAGTTTGCAAGCTGATACATCATTCAAGCATTATAAACAGAATTTGCTTTGTAATGAATCTGGATGAAGTGGTATAAAAGAGAAGTGACACTTGAGCAGGAAGGGATTCCAGCTCACAGGTGTAAGGGACCTAAGCTTTTACAGATGAAGCCTGAAACTCTCCTCCAAAGAGCACAGCTGAGCAAGATTTCCTACACTGGTTACCACAGCACTGGTCTGCTTTGAAAATGTAACTTTTTCTATACTATATCCTAATTGAAATAGCTTACACGTCCTGTGGGTCTGTCCAGTTAAAAAGTTCAAATAGCACAGCATGCCTTTACAGATTAAATAATTTGATAACATACACAGAGGCAGAAAACAGAGCCACGCCAGGGCTCAAACCACTTCTGTCCCTGTGCTCCTTTCTGCCTATCTACAGTAACCAAACCCCTTAATGCAGCATTGAGATTGTTCTTAGCTTGGGAGTTTGCCCACTGGAAATTATTCTATCATATTACCCTCTCCTCTCGTTGATGAATAGCCAGCAGTGTTTAGCTGGAGTCTCAGCACTGGCGTTCTCCCCTCTGGTGTGCAGGAGGAGGGTACCCCACACTTACTTCTATGAAGTGTCCAAATATTTGTGAGATGAATGGGAAAAGTCAGGGTAATAAACTCAATGAAGTGATTTCAACTGGAAGGGGGAAAGAAAAAAATTGTATCAAAGTGTTCCTGTCTCAAAGGAACCGCTGACTTTCCATCCCCTCATATTTCATCTGTCTGGATGCTCTCTGCTGCTGCACACAACTGGAAAAAAAAAAGCCCTTCAAAATGACTTTATTATGGATCTGAGCTTCTTGATTTCTGACTGGAAGCTTCACGACGTCACTGGTTTCATAGCTAATCCCAGCGAGGCCGTGCTTGAACGTGCTCCAGCTGTTGAGTCAGGGCCCTGCTCAGCTCCCAGGCTCGTCTGCCCCGGCACGTGTCTGGGCTCTGACCACACACACACCACACAGAGCTCCCCCGACACGCCTGCTCCAGCCAGCCCTGCTCCAGGTGTGGCCAGAGGGGTTTTCAGCATCCCTGCAGCCCTCGGGCCAGGCAGGCCATGGCTAAGGAGACCACGGCCAGCCAAGAGCAACCTGATTCCCCACCAGCTGCCCAAGCTCCAGCAATTGCTGCTGCCAGTTTGCCAACAGAGAGCCAAATCTGGTGAGGAAAGAGCTGCAGGTTTAGAACAACAGTGGATTGAAAGGGAAGGCAGATAAATCAGCTCATGTGCCTGTGGGAGAAGAAACTAAGGCTGCTTAGGAGAAAGCCTGCAAGTCAAAGCCCAACATCCACCTCTGCCACAGTCAAATGGTTACTCTCCAGTTGGGTTCAAATGAAGGCCAGAATATGTCAAAACACACACAAGCTGGTGAATTCCACCAAGCTAAGCCAGTAGCAAAGTATCTGTTTTAATGTCAAAGTGAAAGTTCAGCCTTTTACACAGCTCAGTCACAGCAGAGTTTCCATCTGCTGGGTCCCACTCACCAGCCTCCTGTACCCAGCACAGGGGAGCCTTCAGAAATGGGAAATAATGCCCTGCCTGCTTCTGCACCTCCTGGTCCTGTTTTTGTCACTACTATTCCATGGCAGGGAGGTTCCAGCTCAGCCTGTCTAATGCTTGGATCATATAAAACTAATTGAAAATAGACTTATTTTTAATTAAAACCTCACAAACTTTAGAATACAGGTACCTTTTCTTTCCTTCACCTGAAAAACTAAACCCTCCATCTTCCCTCACTCTCTGTGTGTTCAGTCACCAAAACCCTGCAGCTTTAGAGGGGACACAACCTTCAAAAAGGGTTATAGTTCATTTTCCAGCTTGTCCTGACTCTTGCAGCTTGTTAGAAAGAATAAAGTGGAGTCTAAAAATCTTATTCCACAAATGGTTCCCTTTTCAAAGGCCATTTAGGTCTCTGCTGGATGCACATATTTAAAAGCTATCAGATTAAAAATAACAGCGGACATCTCTCCCCATGTCATAATGAAGCTATTGTGCACATTTTTAATCAACTGCTCCTGCCACTTTTGCCACGAGTCCTTTGAAGGCAGCAGTGACTTATGTAATGAGTTACACAACGATGCCCATTAAAATGGCATTTGTTCCCTTGGGCTCAGCTCCATCATTTGGGAAGACAAAAGGCAAGTTGCAAGGCTTCAGCTAAACCCTAGCTGACAGGGACTTTAAGGGTTCTGAAGCAAAAGGCAAAAATAACGAGGCAGAGTTCAAAACAACCCTTCTGCTGAGGATGTCTGTGCTGCGATGCAGCACCCAGCGAGAGGCTCTGGGGCTACTCCAGATGCAATTCTGCTCTCAGAAACACAGGAAAACAGGGGATTCAGGAAGGGCAGACAGGCACACGAGAGCTTACCACGATAATCATGAAACATTCTGCAAAGCAAAGGTCTTCCCAGATTGTACATGGGTATTACTAGAATTCTCAACATCTTCCTCAGGGCAAGGGCTGTACATTTTACGTATCTGTAAGCTCACAGACGTGGGTGACTGTGCCCTGGCTAAAGCTTTTGGACTCTCTTGTAATGGAAATATTAAAATCAGTGACTGACAGAAAATCCAAGCCTTTGAGCTTTGCAGGAAACAGCCAAGTTCCTCTGCAGAAGAGCTGGCACAGGAGGCACAGTGTGATGCTCACCAGTGAGCTGTGGGCAACAGAAAACGACTGCAGGGGCACTTGTAAAAATAAATTTTAATAATCCTGTCTTGTGACAAAATGTTTGAGCCTGCCAAAGCGTAGCAATGAAGGTGAAGAGAAAGCACGAAGCTTCAAGGAGGGCTGAAGAAACAGATGAGGAGGACCCCAGATAAATTCTCCACCCTTTCACACCTGCAGTGTGCTGCCAGCTCTCCCATTACACTGCAAGCAGCCTTCAGCTACTTTTCACACCCTCTTTCTCCAGAAGTCCTGAGGATGTTTAGAAACCTAAAAATGCTGATATGCAGCACTTGTGCAATGGTGTGTGTTCCCAAAAGGATGAACTGGCATCCTGAGTACAGAAAAGACAGAAAGTGACAGAACAGAATTAAAATATCCCTTTTAAATGCATCAGCATATCACTGCCGCATCATGGGTGCTCAAAAGCCTCAGACCTACTACTCCCAGCTCTGTGAGTTTGCTTTCCTCAACTTTGCCATTATCCCCAGAGACTGAAGCAAGTGAATTAAAGCAGAAACAAAAAAAAAGACCTGGTAGGGAACCTGGAAAGGAAAAAAAAAAGGGAGGGTCTGGTGTCAATCAGGAAGTTTGCCCACCCTAACCTTTGTACCTTAGGTGGAGTTGTTTGTAAGCTGCTCCCAAGTCCTTCTCCAGGGAATCCAATTGCTAGGAGAGCCGCCAGGTTTTAGAGGAAAACGATGGAGGAAGGGCAGCTGAGAATCAAACAATCGTTCTCGAGTGCTAAAGAAACTTTTCCTCTAATATCACGTCACCTTGGAAGCAGCCAGCTTTTGGGAGCGGAAAGACCGACTGCCCTTTTTCTTTTCTGGCAACATTACAGTGAATGAGCATAAACCAGTGAGCATTAATGATGTGCAATGACAGCACACAAACTTCTCTGGAAAAGGGAGGCTCAGTTCCCTCTCAGCTGGCCAGGCAATGCTCACTGACTCACAGGCTTCATTATTTTTATGCCGCCCTCTGGGGCCTCCAGAGGAAGCAAAACATTTTTATTTGTCAGAGAGCACATTTTTATTTTGATTTTTTTTTTCTTTCTAAGCAGCCATGAATGAGAGATCTCCAGCTGCAGCAACCTCACGTGGAAAGAGCTCGCAGTGTTTGCAAGGGAATTGGAAGGCAGAGAGGGTAACTTATCAATTCAGCCACGTCTCCCAACTGCACTGAAAAGGACTGCGTTAGTCAACGACATTAATTTTATGGTACATTAGCAGTACAGCTCTTCTTTCTTCCAGTATCATATCTGGAAGCAAATCTTCAGGTTGCAAGGAAGATGCACATCATCAAGTAGCAAGTTCAGAGCAGCTGACCAGACTCCCCTCTGCTCGTCTTTTTGCCTGGTATTTCAGAATAGAGAAATCTCCTTGTATGCAGATAAACCAGGAATCCTTCACCTGCTGAAAACCGCACTCAAGTGATTTACAGGGGGAAAAAGAAAATAAAAAGGCAAAAAGCTAAAATAAATCAAATAAAGAGAGATTTAAGGAAGTAAAACTGCTCCAAGTTCAGTTTCCTGCAGCACACCAAAGCTGGCTTTGAGATTTCTTGTTGAACCAGATACTGTAATTTATTGATAAGCAGCAGACAGGAGTTCTGCTGTGGTTTATCGAAAGCTGCTCCAGCAGACTGGTGCCATATCAACCCCCAAGCAGAAACACCAGCAATCACCAGCAAACCTTTGTGCAGCATCTGGCGAGTCTCTGGTAATTTCCCATCTAAGAACTGATTTTGCACAGCCCTGCAAGCCCCAGAGAACTGATGGGATTACAACATTGGTAATGTGACTCGTAACTCCCTCAGTGCCAACAGCACTAGAACAACAAGAGACTCAAGTAGCCTCCAAAACCAACTGAACAATGTGGTCCTTGCTCACCCTATTCTACCCATGAAAGCCACCAAGGATGTTAACTAAACATCTAGTTTTAAATGAGAAAAATAATCCAGCTACCAGGCATAGCATCTGCATTACTTCAGCGAACAGCTCCTAACACAGAAATTGCAACGGCTGAGAGGGAATCTGCTGAATTTCCCTGCTCACCAAACATGACTTAATATGGGGTCCGTGGGCATCCCCACTTGTCTAGCAGCTTTTGGAGGATATGGTCATGACAGTGATTCAGACATCTAAAAATAAAGCCCTGCAGGCACAAGTGCGTGCGCAGCACCTGAGTCACTCCGGGCTGCCGGAGCCCAGGAGCCAAGGCTCATCTGTTTCACTGACACCACTGCCATGGCCAAGCTGAAAACCTCATCACTGAGCTCTGCTTCAACTCCTTTTCCCCTCCTTTCATTTTCTCAAACACATTTAAGTCCTTCCTGAAAAATCTTTGCTGGGCTTGGGTTTCAGTCCTGCGGCCGTCAGCTTTGAAACTCAGAGCTGAAAGATTATAACCCAATGTTGCTGAAGCTGTTTATTCATCTCCAAGGTGACAGGATGTCGTCACAGGCACTCGGCAGGACACCAAGCAGAAAGGCATTATTTCAGATGCTTTAGGGA